>NW_015164908.1:2552-4949 GCF_001447785.1 Gekko japonicus
TTTGGCGTTGCTGGGGGGGGGGGATTATAAATGTTTTCTCATGCTGGCTCTTCACAATACTATGTGGTTTCTCACAAGTGTGCTGCATCTTCCATGGTACATTTCTTTAATTCATATAAGATAAGCATGCCGGGTTCAAGCTGTAAACTGGGTTGCTTTAGCTCTGGAGAGCTGACACCGAACCATCTGGGTGGTAGATTTGGGCTGTGTGCAGAGATGTAGCTTATTCTCACCTGTATCCTGACCTCCACTGCCGAAACCACCCATCTCTTCCCTTGTTCAGGCTATGCGATGCACCTGCTTTGATGTCCATCTCCTTTTGCATCCAACTTGCCTCTCGCTCTCTGGGCCACTGTTTCCTATTGTCCCTCCTAACTCCGCCGCCCTTCGCTTTCCCAGGGTCTTCTGCTCTCAGGTGCTGCCCCCTTTCCCTTGAAAGGTTGCTGAGTGACCTTGGGCCAGTCTCACACACACTCATCCTAGCCAACTTTATAGGGTTGTTGTGAGGATAAGATGAAGGCGATGAGAACACTGTAAAACTAAGTGAATAACCAAAATTTATACTAGGCTACCATATATACACTTGATCATCTTGTGTGTTCTTGGTTTTGGATCCCTAAGTGTAATGTTTTACCCACACGGAGTGAACTGTTTTATGGGAGCAAGAGTTGCCTCAGCATTTGCAGGCAGTTGCATTAAGAGGGAAGCCCTGTCACTGAAATTTGAAGACCAGGCTTCCTTCCTTCCATTATTTGAAAGAGGTGGGACCCTTTCCTTCACGCTTTGTTTGGCATTGCCTCACTACATCTCATTAGCCCTTCTCTCTGTTGGTGTGCTTTTGTGCGTTTATAGGTTTTATTTTAATTACTTTAAGCATTATACATTATAAAACACATACACACACACATGCTTTTTTAATGTTGGAGAGGTTTTAATGTTTGCCACCTTGGGAACCCAGAATTGGGTTGGAAAGGTGGCATTGAAATGTTGTAAAGAACATTGTCCAGCAGGTTTGGTGTAGTGTAGTGGTTAAGTTAAGCCAGTTTGGTGTAGTGGTTAAGTGCGTGGACTCTAATCTGGGAGAACTGGGTTTGATTCCCCACTCCTCCACTTGCAGCTGCTGGATGACCTTGGGCAAGCCATAGTTCTGTCAGAGCTGTTATCTCAAGGACAGTTCTGGAAAGAACTCTCTCAGCCCCACCTACCTCACAGGGTGTCTGTTGTGGGGAGGGGAGAGGAAAGGAGTGTGTAAGCTGCTCTGAGACGCCAAGTGAAGGGCAGGGTATAAATCCAATCTCTTCTCTTCTTCTCTTCTCAGGTTAGGCTGTTAGAACAATTGGGCATTTACTTGTTCTGTGCTGCATCTGGGATTCAGAACTTCATAGCTAGTTCCTCAGACACCTAAGGGGACTTTAGGCTAGTTTTTCTTCAACAGGTTTTCCCTCCTGTCCCATTGCAAAACTTTTTTTTTTTTGCAAGTTGGAACTTGGAAATGCTGTTTATATGGTTTTGAGGAAGAGGGAGGTGATTGCTATTGGAAGAAAAATGTCAGATCTCACTTGAGTGCCTTGCCAAGATGTGATTCTTATTCTTCTGTGTTTGCACCAGAGCAAGTTTGTTCTAGTCATCTACCCTTCTGCTTTCCGTGGCTGTGTTCTAGGATGCCTTGGACTGCAAGTTAGGTTTTACTTTGAAAATGGCAAAAAGTCATTTCTGCAGTACATTCACTACCTCCAGTCCATTCCAATTCCAACTGTGAACTAGCAGGTCCATGTTTCTGGCAGCACAAAAGGGCTTCACAATACTCAAAAACTTTGAACGTGAGATATTAGAAAACCAACATAAACTGAAGGATGCCATCTGCCATTAATCACTGCTGTATGTATTTGGAGGATTGCTTTTTTCCCCTCTACCCCTAATACATATTGCTCTGTATTCTGCTGAAGAGAAGACAACTATGTGACACATAGTGTTGGACTAGACGGGCCACTGGCCTGACCCAACGTAGCTTCTCTTATGTTCTTATGGGATGGGCTTTTCCCTCCATAAAACTACAGACATTTACCAAAAATGAAGAAATCATTATCCATTTATGTCATGTTCTAAGCTCATAAAGCTGCGGAGTTAGCCCAGTTGTCCGTCAAAGTCTGTATTGTCTACTGTGGCAGCAGCTCTCTAGTCTCGGGCAGAGGGCCTTTCACATCACCTGCTATTCTGGTCTTCTGCTTGGAGAGGAAATGGTAAGAACTGAAACTGGGATCTTCTGCATTGAAAGTGGATGCTCTTGCCACTAAGCCATGTTCACTCCCCATAGTCCGTGTCACCTATTGATTTCAAGATCACAGCCCCCATCTCAAATGAACGATTCTGTAGTAAATTGGATCTGAACCTCAAACT
>NW_015164909.1:0-4747 GCF_001447785.1 Gekko japonicus
GAATCTGAATATTGCTGATTTCCCCCCCTTTGCAAACCCCTAGTTTCTCCCCTGCGTGGGTTCTCTTATGCAGCTAAAGACTATTATTATGATTAAATATCTTTCAACATTCTGTGCAATCAAAAGGTATCTCCCCTGTGTGGGTTCTTCAGTTCCTTTGAAGAATGCCATTCATACTGAATACCTTTCCACAGCCTGAGCAGTCAAATGCTTTCTCCTGTCTTTGGGTTCTTTGATGATCTTGAAGACTGCCACTCATACTGAATCTCTTTCCATACGCCAAACATTCAAAAGGTTTCCCCTATATGTGGGCTCTTTCATGATATTGAAGACTGCGACTCATACTGAATCACTTTCCACACTCCGAACATTAAAAAGGTTTCTCCCCTGTGTGGGTTTTTGATGACACTGAAAATGGCTACTTTTACTAAATCTCTTTCCACGCCCTTAGCATTCAAAAGGGTTCTCCCCTCTGTGGATTCTTTGATGACACTGAGGACTACTACTCCTACTAAATCTCTTTCCGCACTCTGAACACTAAGAAGGTTTCCTACCTTTATGGGTTCTTTGATGAGAATCAAGATTGCCACTCCTACTGAATCTCTTTCCACACTCTGAGCATTCAAAAGGTTTCTCCACTGTGTGGGTTATTTGATGATAATGAAGATGCATACTCTGACTGAATCTCATTCCACAATCAGAACATTCAAAATGTTTTTCCTGTGTGGGTTCTTTGATGATACTGAAGATGGCTACTCTGACTGAATCTCTTTCCGCACTCTGAACATTGAAAAGGTTTCTCCCCTGTGTGGGTTCTTTGATGATACTGAAGATAGCCACTCCTACTGAATCTCTTTCCACACTCTGAACACTCAAAAGGTTTCTCCCCTGTGTGGGTTCTTTGATGAGATAGAAGACTGTCACTCCTACTGAATCTCTTTTCACACTCTGAGCATGCAAATGGTTTCTCTCCTGTGTGGATTCTTTGATGAAGTTGAAGACTTGTACTCGTACTAAATCTCTTTCCGCACTCCGAACATTCAAAAGGTTTCTCCCCTGTGTGGGTTCTCTTATGCTCTTCAAGACAGTTATTCTGACTGAATCTCTTGTCACACTCTGAACATCCAAAAGGTTTCTCCCCTATGTGGGTTCTTTCATGACGTTGAAGACTGTTACTCCTACTAAATCTCTTTCCACACTCTGAACATTCAAAAGGTTTCTCCCCTGTATGCGTTCTTTGATGAGATACAAGATTGTCACTCCTAATGAATCTCTTTCCACACTCTGTGCATTCAAATGGTTTCTCCCCTATGTGATTTCTTTGATGATACTGAAGATGGCTACTCTGACTGAATCTCTTTCCACACTGTGAACATTCAAAAGGTTTCTCCCCTGTGTGGGTTCTTTGATGACATTGAAGACTGCCACTCCTACTGAATCTCTTTCCACACTGTGAACATTCAAAAGGTTTCTCCCCTGTGTGGGTTCTTTGATGACATTGAAGACTGCCACTCCTACTGAATCTCTTTCCACACTCTGTGCATTGAAATGGTTTCTCTCCTCTGTGGATTCTTTGGTGATATTGAAGACTGCCACTCATACTAAATGTCTTTCCACACTCTGAGCATTCAAAAGGTTTCTCCCCTGTGTGGGCTCTTTGATGATGCTGAAGTTGGCTACTCTGACTGAATCTCTTTCCACACTCTGAGCATCCAAAGGGTTTCTCCCCTGTGTGGATGCTTTGATGATGTTGAAGACTTGTACTCGTACTAAATCTCCTTCCACACTCTGAACATTCAAAAGGTTTCTCCCCTGTGTGGGTTCTCTTATGAACTTCAAGATTGCTACTGCAACTGAATCTCTTTCCACACTCTGAACATTCAAAAGGTTTCTCCCCTGTGTGGGTTCTTTGATGATACTGAAGATGGCAACTCTGAATGAATCTCTTTCCACACACTGAGCATTCAAAAGGTTTTTCCCCCTTGTGGGTTCTTTGATGACATTGAAGATGGCCACTCCTACTGAATCTTTTTTCACACTCTGAGCATTCAAAAGGTTTCTCCCCTGTGTGAGTTCTTTGATGATACTGAAGATGGCTACTCTGACTGAATCTCTTTCCACACTCTGAGCATTCAAAGAATTTCTCCCCAGCGTGTGTTCTTTTATGCAGTTTAAGACTGCCACTCGTACTGAACCTCTTTCTACACGCTGAACATTCAAAAGGTTTCTCCCCTGTGTGGGTTCTTTTATAACCTTGAATACTGCCATTCGGACTGAATTTCTTTGAGTATTCAAGAAATTTATTTCCTGTTCGTATTTGTCGGTTCTCAGAGAACTGTGATCTATATTTGAAGTACTTTCCACATTGAATGTGTTTACTTGTCTTTGTTATATTCTGCTTTGGAGAATGTACATTATGCCTTATTCCATCTCTCTTCTCTACCAAATGGCTGTTGTTCTTTCTTGTAGGTCTGCATCGATTCCTGCTATTTCCTTTCAAGCCTTCGTTATTAACGTTATCTGGAAATTGCGGATTAAGTTCCTGAGCCTCCTTGTTCCTCGGATCATCCTCTGCTGGAATAAAGAGAGAGACGGCATTAGCACCTGGCATTAGCAGTAGAAAAGGACTGATGGCCGGTTAGCCTCGTCCCGCTTCGCTGACCTTACCTAACCTCCCACCTTGCCCGAAAGTATGCAGGATTTCAGGATACCACGGCCTTTCAAGTGTCACAGTTGAACTCTTCCCCAGAATGAGCTTCCAAACCTGCAGATTAGAGAGTCCAGAAGGCCTCCCTCCTGGCTTGCCCAGCGGACTTTATACTTCGACCAAACTAAGAGTTTTTAAGAAGTGAAACAGAAATGTCCCCTGGGTATTCCTTGCCCATAACCTTGACGTAACCGCGAAGGATACCCACTCTCACCCAACCCATCTGGGAAGGAAATCCTCTCAGGGAACTCTCCAGGCTTTCTTTAGATGCAAGGCTGTTGTCTGTCTCCACCACACCCTCTCTTATAATTCTGGCTTCTTTCACAAAGAGTGTGTGTGTGTCACCACACCTTAAAAAGGATATTATAGCTTTGAAAAAAGTGCAGAAAAGGGCAACTCGAATGATCAAAGGGTTGGAACACTTTCCCTATGAGGAAAGGTTAAAGTGCTTAGGGCTCTTTAGCTTGGAGAAACGACGACTGAGGGGAGACATGACTGAGGTCTATAAGATTATGCATGGGATAGAGCAGGTAGAGAAAGAGGTACTTTTCTCCCTTTCTCACAATACAAGAACTCGTGGACACTCCATGAAATTGCTGAGCGGTCGGGTTAGAACGGATAAAAGGAAGTACTTCTTCACCTCAAGAGTGATTAACACATGGAATTCACTGCCACAGGAAGTGGTGGCGGCTACAAGCATAGACGGCTTCAAGAGGGAATTAGATAAGCATATGGAGCAGAGGTCCATCAGTGGCTATTAGCCACAAGGTATAGATAGGGAGGTGGTGAGAGAGAGAGAGAGAGAGAGAGAGAGAGAGAGAGAGAGAGAGAGAGAGAGAGAGATATTTCTTATATGGGGAAAAACAAAAATCCAAAAGAGTAAAAATTCTCCTGGAAGGACAGAAACATGGTCAAAGATCACAGCCCACAATCCCAACAAGTATAAGGGGGATGGATCATTTCCAGATCACAGTCAGAGCAGATGTCTGTAATCCCATTCAGGATGACGGGTGTATTTTAAAGGCTGGCAACACAGAAATGAAGATCTGGCCCCTTCTAGAGTCTTTCCGAGGGCCTTTCATCCCACCTTTGCGTCAAGCCAGGACCCCTTTCTCTGGCTGGGGTGATGGCCACAACACTGGTCTCAGTTGCCTCTGGGCAAGTAGCGGGACAGGATTCAAAATGGTGTATTGCTGTACAATTCATACCTTGGGCACCTATGAAAGATAGAGAGTCCACGCTCCCACAGTTCTCCAGCATGACTTCCCAGTAGAGAGCTCTTTGGTTCTGATCCAGCAGGGCCCACTCTGCCGCGGTGAAATACACGGCCACTTCCTCAAAGGAAAACGGAGACTGAAAGAAAAAGCAGATTCCCTCATCAGAGATCATGGCAGGCAGAGATTAAACACTGGGAGGGTGTAGTCTGGGACAGTGTTCCCTCTAAGCTGAGTTAGTGTGAGCTAGCTCACAGTTTTTTAGCCTCCAGCTCACACATTTTCACATTTTAGCCTCCAGCTCAGGAAGGACGGCTCCGGAGCAAACTAATTTATGCAGCAGCCAAATCGTTTGCTCGCAACTTTAATGCCAGTTAACTCACAAAATAGAATTTTTGCTCACAAGACTCCACAGCTTAGAGGGAACATTGCGTCGTAAGAATGGGTTTAAATGAAGGGCTGGATAGCAGGAAAAACATTTTTACAGTCAGAGTTGTGCAACAGTGGAATCGGCTGCCTGGGGAGGGGGTGGGCTCCCCCTCATTGGCCATCTTTAGGCAGTGGCTGAACAAACCCTTGTCAGGGATGTTCTAGGCTGGTCCTGCATTGAGCAGGGGGCTGGACCCTTTTCCGCCCCTCTGAAAAGACGATGGCTCAGCAGCATCTCTCCAGTGCCTGTTAGTGAGAGAAAGGAGGAAGGAAGGAAAGGTGTTTTCCAGGACTTTCTGTTCCACTTCCTTGTTTGTAATCTGCTTCATGCACCCCCTTCCCAGGGGTTGAAACCTCACTCAGTGTAGACTCAACACATTTTTAAACACTTTTTACT
>NW_015164910.1:0-4208 GCF_001447785.1 Gekko japonicus
GCCACAAGGTATAGAAAGGAACTCTCAGTTTCGGTCAAGGGATGCTCTGTCTTCTTGGTGCTTGGGGGGTGTGTGGCAGCAGTGGGAGGGCTTCTAGTGTCCTGGCCCCACTGCTGGACCTCCTGAGGGCACCTGGTGTTTTTGGCCACTGTGTGACACAGAGTGTTGGACTGGATGGGCCATTGGCCTGATCCAACACTGGCTTCTCTTAGGTTCTTATGTCTGGGGCAAGGGATGCTCTGTATTCTTGGTGCTTGGAGGGGCAACTTCTAATGCCCTGGCCCCACTGGTGGCCCTCCTGAGGGCACCTGGTATTTTTGGCCATTCTTGTGACACAGAGTGTTGGCCTGGATGGGCCATTGGCCTGATGCAACATTGGCCTCTCTTATGTTCTTATTAATTCAGCTTGGAGGGAACACTGGGCGGACGGGGTGGGAGGGGGTTAATGTCTGATTTCCAGGATCCCGCTTGTTTTGAAGCCTTCCCCCACCGAGAATTGGGAAATCGGGATCCCATGACGAAGCAAGGCTGACCCTGGAACGGGCAGGGAGGCTGTATCAAAGAGCCTTTGTGTGTGCCGAGCGGGAAACCTGCCGCTGCGACCCCACCCTCCCAGCCAGTGACTCATGGGCACATTGCTGGCGTCTGACTCACCATCGGGCAATCCTCCCCCCCCCCGCCACACTGCGCCTACCCATGCTGACCCAATGCCAGCAGTTGCCACAAATGAACCGGGGAACTGTGTATGTAATCGTGTGTGTGCATGTGTATCTAATGTGCATGCATGGCCTGGGATAAGAGAAAGAGGCCTGGGACACAGACCTATCGCAGTCAGCATTGATCCGGGGACTGCGAGACATGTGGCAAGAGACAGGTGCGCATGAAGCATAAGCATTCGTCTTTCCGGCCGGCCCAGTCCGTCCGGTTCAGTTTGTTTCGATACACAATCGGCTTGGAAAAGTACGAATAAAAACTGCCGCGTACAAGACCAAGACTTAGAGGTGGCCTTATAACCAACCCTCCCTCTGAGCTGTGGAGTCTTGTGAGCAGAAATGCTACATTGTGAGCGACGGACATTAAAGTTGTGAGCAATGCACCCTCTAAGCTGTGGAGGCTTGTGAGCAAAAATTCTACTTTGTGAGCTACCGGCATTAAAGTTGTGGGCGAGCGATTTGGCTGTGTATAAATTAGTTTGCTCTGCAGCAGTCCTTCCTGAGCTAAGACAGAAATGTGTGAGCCAGAGGCTAAAAACTGTAAGCTAGCTCACACTAACTCAGCTTAGAGGGAACACTGATTGTGAGCAATGCTCCCTCTAAGCGATGGAGCCCTGTGAACAAAAATTCTACTTTGTGAGCTACTGGCATTAAAGTTGTGAGCAGGTGATTTAGCAACTGCATGAATTAGTTTGCTCTGGAGCCATCCTTCCTGAGCTGAGACAGAAATGTGTGAGCCAGAGGCCAAAAACTGTGAGCTAGCTCACACTAACTCAGCTTAGACGGAACACTGGTTGTGAGTGAACGATTTGACTCCTGGCGTTAAGAGTTGTGAGCTAGGACAAAAACCTGTGAGCTGGAGGCTAAAGAACTGTGAGCTAGCTCACACTAACTCAGCTTCGAGGGAACACTGCTTATAAGCCCACCTTTCGGAATTCTCACACACATTTTGCAGTAGGGGAGTTCGGTTATTTGAAGACTCCACCTTCTGCTTTCGTATGGTGGGTGCCGTTCTACCAAATTTTGTGATGCTACAAGTAATTTCTGTAGAGGAGGCTGAAAGCAGAAGTGAGGAATCCCTCTGATCTTCATGGGGAATTTATTAAAATCAGTGGCAATCTTGGGAAATAGATTCCGGTGGGGAGCCCAGCTGGCCTGAAGAAACAGAAGGAAGTTCAAGTCTGGTGGCACCTTTAAGACCAACAAAGTTCTATTCAAAGTATCAGTTTTGGGGTGAATGCCCACTTCTTCAGAAGTGCACACGGACGTCTTTAGAACAAAATAAGTGGATGTGCACACAAAAGCTTATACTTTGGATAAAATTTTGTTGGTCTTAAAGGTGCCACTGGACTCAAATACTGGACATGTGCAGGGGTCATTTCGTAGAAAAAGAGGTGCAGGAGCTAATTAGCATAACCCATTAGCATAACTTATTTGCATATGCCACACACCTCTGACATCACCGGAAGTGTGTCAGGAGGCAACACCCACCATTCAGGCTCCACCGGATTGTTTTGGATTGCTAGCTATTGGGGGGGGGGGAACATGCAGCTCTGTCCTCGCAGAGGAGGGAGAGCTGGTACCTGAATAAAACTTGGTCTTAAAGGTGCCACTGGACTGGTTTGGACCAGGGGGGCAGGGGGGGAGCTCTGCAACTTACCTGGCTGCTTCTTGCTCTGACTGAGGGCTGCTGGGAGCAGGGGGTGGGGCTTGCTGCATGTGCCCGCCCCCTGGGCTCTTTACTGCCGGAGCTCCGCTCCTGTGCGCTCCTGCAGGAAATGACCCCTGGTAATTAGTGTTATTGTATCCTTGATGTGGATAGCCATGCTAGTCCAAACCAAAGTAATCAGATCTCAGAAGCTAAGCAGGGTCGGCCCTGGCTAGTACTCGGACTTGAGACCTCCAAGGAATACCAGAGTCACGCCACAGAGGCAGGCAACGGCCGACCGCCTCTGAGGCTGTGATCACACACACGAAATAATCCACTTTCCATCCACTTTTCAGCTGGATTTTAGTGGCCCAGTCTGCATCTCGCATTTGCTCCTCTGTTTTACTGAAACCCACGGCTGGGACAGAAATTCCCCTCTACATTGCACGGCCACTTTAACTTTGATCAGTTCTCAGGTTTTAGGGCCGTGTCCAGTAGTCGTTGTTCAGTCACACAGTCAAGTCCGACTCTTCGCAACCCATACGGACCACATCACAACAGGCCCTCCTGTCTTCCGTCGTGCTCCGGAGTTTCATGTTAGTTGCCTCGATAACACTGTCCAACCATCTCATCTTTTGCCGTCCCCTTCTTCTTTGACCTTCAATCTTTCCCAGCATCAGGGTCCCATCTGACAAGGGCAAACCCATTGGGAATAAGGTAGATTCAGGATGGTTCATTGTGCCAGTCTGAAGCAGCAGAACAAAGTTTCGAGTCCAGTGGCCCCTTTAAGACCCACAAAGTTTGGTTCTGGGGATACGCTTTTGTGTGCACGTATCTGAAGAAATGTGCTTGCACATGAAAGCTTATACCTTTGGTGTCGTGGTTAAGTGCCCAGACTCTAATCTGGGAGAACTGGGCTTGATTCCCCACTTCCTCCATATGCAGCTGCTGGATGACCTCGGGCAAGCCGTAGTTCTGTCGGAGCTGTTCTCTCAAGGACAGTTCTGGAAAGAGTTCTCTCAGCTCCGCCCGCCTCGCAGGGTGTCTGTTGCAGGGAGGAGAAGGGGAAGGAGTTTGTCAGCTGCTCTGAGACTCCAAGTGAAGGGCGGGGTATAAATCCAATCTCCTCTTTCTCCTTCTGAATAAAATGTTGTGGTTCTTAAAAGTGCCACTGGCCTCAAACTTTGTTCCGCTGGGGAAAAGTAATACAAAGATATCTGCCTTCCCGAAAAGCGGAGGGCAAGGCATTGAAACTTAAGGGAAGTTTCTCTGAGCCAGTGATAGAGTCTGTCAGTGAAAGGATTCTGGGTATGCTGCGTGCTGTAGGGCGCCGCCGCAAACAGGACCCCCCCCCCTCGGTGCCTCCAATGGAACCATCCCTGCCTCCCGCCTGAGGGGAGGACGCCCAAGTCCTACATAGCCCCGCAAAGGCAGCGTGGTCCCTTTCCCCTCCTGATTCAGCTTTCGCCCAGGGCCTTTCCAGAATCTGAGTCACCAACTGCCCAGCCACATCCTCATGGCTTCTCTCAGCTGATTCACTAATCCCGGCTCCCCCCGAATGTCAACATCCGCCGCTCAGATCTCCAGATCTCTCAACGGCAACGTGAGACACTGCTAGAGCTCAGTTTTCTTCTAGGCCTCAAACTACGAAGACGAGCTTTGAACTGGTCCCCCCCAAAACTGATGTGTCAAATAGCCTCTCCACCAGGGGTCATTTCCTGCGGGAGAGTACAGGAGCAGAGCTCTGGCAGTAAGGAGCCCAGGGGGCGGGCACAGGCAACAAGCCCCGCCCCCTGCTCCCAGCAGCCCTCAGTTGGGCCACGAGGAGCAAGAAGCAGCCAGGTAAG
>NW_015164910.1:4446-4675 GCF_001447785.1 Gekko japonicus
GCGGGAGCGCAACGTTGTCCCCCCCCCCCCCCAATAGCTAGCAATCCAAAACAGTCCAGTGGATCCTCAGTAGTGGGTGTTGCCTTCTGACACACGTCCGGTGATGTCAGGGGGCATGGCATATGCAAATGTTATGCTAGTAAATTATGCTAATGAGCTCCTGCACCTCTTTTTCTACGAAATGACCCCAGCTCTCCACCAATGGAGTCTTGTGAGCAAATATTCTACT
>NW_015164911.1:0-5023 GCF_001447785.1 Gekko japonicus
GATGTGGCTATACATACAGCTATTAGAAGCCAGTTTTCAGATCCTGGCAAGCGAGGCTGTACGAGCGGCTTATAACATACAGAACTGAACCCATTATTTTAGATAATTTGATTTTGTAAAGAAAAGATCCGCACCGCTGCACAGCCCCAGCAGCAGATAATAGGATTTCTCTGCTTCTTTTTCACACAGGCAAGTTTTATAAATATCTCTATGGCATCCAATGAGGGGATTATGTAAATGAACTTTAGGCCCGGCATTTCTTTGTCAGTATATTGGCCAATTCTATTTACGACGCTCGGCAATCATGTGCAGGGACGGATTTTATGCTAAGCGACAGTAACGGTGTGAAGACTGCAGTGGAGGAGTACGCAGCCCCCAAAGGAATCCTTACTAGAGTTGTGCACTGTCTGTGGTGTTAGCAGTTGTGTGTTTGCTGTGTTCCTGTGTGAAAGGCTCCTTGCATGTCTCTAAGTGCTGTCAAGTTGCAGCCGACTTATGGCGACCCCAGCAAGGGGCCTACAAGGCCAGTGAGAAGCAGAGCTCTCTTACCATTGCCGTCCTCTGCAGAGTCTTCCTCGGAGGTCTTCCATCCAAATACTGATCCTGCTAGAGAAACAGCGTGGTGTCGTGGTTAAGAGCGGTGGATTCTAATCTAGAGAGCCGGGTTTGATTCTCCACTCCTCCACATGAGGCCTGCTGGGTGACCTCAAGCCAGTCACAGCTCTCTCACAACTCTCTCAGCCCCGCCTGCCTCACAAGATGCCTGTTGTGGGGAGAGGAAGGGAAGGCAATTATGAGCCGCTTTGAGACCCCTTGTGTTAAAGAAACGCGGGGTATAAAAACCAACTCTTCTTCTTAGCGCTTGCGAGGTCTGACAAGATCTTGCTATACCATGCCACCTTCCCTCCTTGGGTTCACTGGAACTCCATCTAATCTGTCCAGTCTTTAAGGACTGTTGCAGTTAGAGAACACCCATCCTCCAAGACACCTTCTTCCATCCTAAGGAGCTTCTCTCCCATTTACCGGTAAGTGATTCGTCCACTAATGGAAGAGCAGCTCAAATTGGAGGAAGTCTCCTTAGGCTGGAAGCAGGCGTCAAACTTTGCTCAGTGGAGTGGTAACATAGGACACTTTCAGCCCGAAACCCGTCATCAACTCTCCTTCTCCATCTCCTGGCATCCCCCATGGTTCTGATTTCCCCCTCCCAGTCCATCCTACTTACCTCCTACCATCATCAGGTGCCAGTTTGTGTTATGAAAGCAGCTAAAAATGCTGCCCATCTCAAGGGTTTGTTTGTTTTTTTTGCCCCGCGACACCTGAACATATACTGTTCATTTGGGGTGGGGGGTTAACTCTATTAACTGGGTGTTGTTGTTTTTTAAGTTTTCAGATCTGTAGTCCACAGTAGCTTCATTCTACAGAGAGGCCATTTCCGCATTAGATAAATAGCACTGACCAAACTTCACAGAGATGATGGGTGTGAAAGGCTTTAAAATGGTTGAAATTTCTGATATAATTGGTACTGTTATTTTCGTGAGGAGGGCAGAGATTTTGGTAGTCCATCAAAAGGTGTGCTTCTCACTTACCCTCCCCTTTTCCAGTAGGGGCCAATGTTCCCTCTAAGCTGTGAAGTCTTGTGAGCAAAAATTCTACTTTGTGAGCTGCTGGCATTAAAGTTGTGAGCAAGCGATTTGGCTACCGCATAAATTAGTTCGCTCTGGGGCCATCCTTCCTGAGCTAAGACAAAAATAGGTGAGCTGGAGGCTAAAAAACTGTGAGCTAGCTCACTCAGCTTAGAGGGAACACTGGTGGGGGCATATGACGAACCCCTGTATCTCCCCAACTGTCTGGCAGATTTTTCCCGCCAAATCTTCAGTTCCCCTCAGTGACTGAGTTGCCCTACAGTAGCGTGTATATACTCTTTGCCATAAAAGACTTGACTGTCCCACCCTATGTCTGGATATTTAGTATAGGCATTTTCTCAGCTCAGGAACTCTACTGAAAATACAGGAGCTGTCCAGGTTTATTTGTTTTTTAACCCTTGAGAAATGGCACTTGAGGCAACTTCACTTTCCAAAACAGAATAAAGATTTTTATTGCACAGGCATGGAATATATGTGTAATAGGAATAGTCAAAGGTTTTGAGATGGCTGAGGGGGGAAAACTTTCTAATATATACAGAGCTGAATCTTCTCCGCAGCTCAAATTATGTAAGGGGCATGATAGCTTCTTCCTGTCCCTCCATGAATTTGGGTACTCCGCTTTCTAAAGCCAGCTCAGCAGTGAGAGTCCTGACATCATTAGATCCTGGAACCTGAGTAGGGTCAGCCCTGGATGGGAGGCCACCAAGAAAGTCCAGGGCCACTGTGCAGAAGCAGGCAATTGCAAATCACCTCTGAATGCTGTAAAAACCCCGTGGTCAGCTGCAACTTGACAACATTTTCCACCATAATTTCCCCCTGACCTGGACGGCCCAGGCTAGCCTGATCTGGCCTCATCTCAGAAGCTAAGCAGGCCCTGATTACTGCCTGGATGAGTGACCAAAGGAAGTCTAAGGCTGCTGTGCCAAGGCCTCCTGCTACCCATTATTGTACTCTCTGAAATGAATTGATGTCTTGCTGCACTCCGAGTATGTTGGATGCTCACAGCCAGGGGTCATTTCGTAGAAAAAGAGGTGCAGGAGCTCATTAGCATAACTCATTAGCATAACTCATTTGCATATGCCACACCCCCTGACATCACCGGAAGTGTGTCAGAAGGCAACACCCACCGCTCAGGCTCCACTGGACTGTTTTGGATTGCTAGCTATTGGGGGAGGGGGGGAACGTGCAGATCTGTCCTCAACAGAAGAGGAAGAGCTTGTACCTGAATAAAACCTGGTCTTAAAGGTGCCACTAGACTGTTTTGGACTGGGGGGGGGGGCTCTGGAGCTTACCTGGCTGCTTCTTGCTCTGACTGAGGGTTGCTGAGAGCAGGGGGTGGGGCTTGTTGCATGTGCCCGCCCCCTGGGCTCTTTACTGCCGGAGCTCCGCTCCTGTACGCTCCTGCAGGAAATGACCCAGGCTCACAGCAGTAGTGGAGGGAGCATCGGACACTACCATATTCCAGGGCAGGCAGAAGCAACCAGCAGATTTTAAAATATACTTGCCAGTGGCAAGCTCACAAATGTAATTGTGGATGTCTAATTGTATAAGCATGTCTGGTTCACACATGCAAGAGAATATGGTGGTAGAAGTCTGAGATATTAGAACAGACTGTGCCGGTCCAGGCTACATGTGGAGGATCATGGAGCAACCCATTTTAGAATGTTTGCATGTGTTAAACAGGAAAGCTCTTCAAAACTGAGAATCAGCAAAATAAGGGTAGAGAAGAGTTAGGATCATTCTTTCCTGGTGTGCCCAGTTTTTTCTTTGAATGGAGGCTGTTTTTCACAGTGGTGCAATCTATTAAACCTCCTTAGGTAGGCTTGCCAGTCCCCGGGCGGGGGCGGGGGATCCCCTGATTTTGTGGGTCCTAAGCCACTGCTGGCCAACTGACCAGCGGGGAAAACCCCACCCCAAAACATACATCCCCTCACAACATCGGCAACATGCTGATGTCACTTCCAGAAGTGACATCATCACATCAGGGGCGATGTTCTACTTTTGGGGCAAAACTCTATGGTTTGTAGCCGTTTTTACCATAGAGTTTTGCCCAAAATGAAGAGCATCGCCCCACCATTGCCAATACAACGAAGTCACTTCCGGAAGTGATGTCAACCCTACCCACCCCCGGAACGCCCCTCAAGTCCCCCCACTGGCAGGAGGAAGGCACCTGGCAACCCTACCCTTAGGGCTTGAAGAGTTTAAGATGAACAGATCTGCTGGGATGGATCAGTGGTCCCTCTATTCCAGCATCTTGTCTCACACAGTGGCCAACCAGTTCCTCTGGTGGGCTAACAAGAGTGCATAGAAGCTGAGGCTTTCCCCAGAGGCTGCTTGCCTCTGGATGTGGAGGTCTAGTCACCAGGACTAGTAGCGACTGATGGACCCTCCATGAATCTGTTGAATCCCCCATTAGAGGTGTCTATGCTTGTGGTCGTCACTACATTCTCTGCCAGCGAATTCCACATTGTATTCACATGTGTAAAGATTCAGAATTACTTCCTTTTGTTCATCCTGAATCTACGGCCCATCAACTTCATCAGATGACCTCGAGTTCTAGTATGTTGTGAGAGGGAGAAAAATTTCTCTTTGTCAGCTCTTTCTATCCCGCACATAATTGGACATTTGTCTCCTCCTTCTCCTGCATGTGCAGTACTTATCCAGATGTTCTTTTTTGTGGTGTCTGACATTTCCACCAGTTCATCCCCAAAAGATAAACATCTGAACCAGTTTAAGCATGTAAAATCCACATACTCGCTTTGCTATTGTGCCCAGTCAATAAAACAGTCGCAGCAATAAGCTGTTGAATATTTTCTGCTCTAGCATGCTTGCCACATTCATAAAGACAACTGCATTTTAAAGAAGAAAATTAAAGTTTGGGGGGGGGAGAGAAATACAAACCGAGGCTCAGCATATGCCCAGACTGAAGGTTAATCCTCCAAATGTCACATCTGGGACCATTTGTGAACACTTCTCCGCAAGATGTTTGGGTGATTTTCAGTGCAATATTTAAGTCACAACCCATTAATGTGGGTGGCGAGGGGATACTTTCAATGGGAGGCTATTAGCAGTTCTTTTGAAGATGCCTGTAGGATACCCAGAGATGATGACTCATCCACAGTGAGGCAATCAGTATTTCTCTGACTCACAGATGCATTCCAGACCTTGCGGGTGGAGGAGAAATAAGCTAAAGAAGTCTGGGAAGTCAGATAGAAGACTGCAGCCACTTCTAGTTGAAGATATAGAATCATAGAATGTGAGAGTTGGAAGGTACCTTGCAGGTCATCTAGTCCAACCCCCTGCACTTTGCAGGAGCATAACCGAAAGATAGCCCTACAACTTCCCCCAAAAATGGCCATCCAGCCTCCACTTGAAAACGT
>NW_015164912.1:0-1459 GCF_001447785.1 Gekko japonicus
CTCTCTCTCATGCTTGCTATTTTTTGTTTGTTTTTGTTCTTCATTCCCCGACATTTCCTTGCAGAATATCCGAGTGTGCCGGCAACCTCAAGACGCCGCTTCACATATGCCTGTCCGCGGGGCCGGCTCACTCACTAGGCGAACTAGGCGATCGCCTAGAGTGGGACGGCCCTTAGGGGCACCAAACTGCACCCGGCCGCATACTCTGAGAGTTTCTTGATTATTTGTGTTTTTCATTCTTCCTAAAATGCATTTATTTTTGACATTTGGTGGGCGCACCGGGGGGGGGGGGAAAAAAAAGAAGGGATCCTCGCCTAGGGTGCAAAATAAGCTGGAGCCAGCCCTGCCTGTCCGGTGCCACCTTTTGATAACTGCAACATGAAGGGAAGACTTGTATGCAGTGTTCCCTCTAAGCTGAGCCAGTGTGAGCTAGCTCACAGTTTTTTAGCCTCCGGCTCGCACATTTTTGTCTTTAGTTTGGGAAGGAGGGCTCCAGAGCAAACTAATTTATGCAGCAGCCAAATCAGCTGCTCACAACTTTAATGCCAGGAGCTCACAAAGTAGGATTTTTGCTCCCAGGACTCCAGAGCTTAGAGGGAGCACTGCTTGTATGTGTGAATAATTCATCACAAATGCAGCACCAAAGGACTACAAGAGCCAGTGTGGGGTTTTGATAAAGATAGGCAGACTTTGATCTGGAGAACCGGGATTGATTTACCCACGAAGCCTGTGACTTGGGCCAGTCGCAGTTCTCTCGGAAATCCCTCAGCCCTGCCTGCCTCACAAGGTGCCTGTTGGGGGGAGAAGAAGGGAAGAGAACTGTAAGCCACTTTGAGACTCCTTAGAGTAGAGAAGAATAGGATATAAGAACCAACTCTTCTTCTTCTTCTTCTTCTTTCTTCTCCTCCTCTACCTCTGCCAGAGGAAGGTTCCTCAGTCAGTGAAAGAGTGGATCCCACCTCATGCTTTTCAAAAGGAGCCACTACATGCTTGTAGGCTCACTTCAGACATTGACTGAAGAAATGGCTGGATGTCTTCTTCCTCCCGTTATGGATATGGTGCATGATAGAATGCTCCTTTCCAGCTATACTTGGGCCCCGTCCATACGAGCCCATTTGGGCCGGGAGCGGGACGGAACCGGGGCGGAGCAAACAGGCGCGATCTCACCTCAACATCTGGCGAGCATGCCGTCTCCGTCCCCGATCCGTTCCAATGGCCCATACCGCGCCGCAAAAAACAACCACCTCTCTAGGTGGTTGCAACCACTGGTGCGGCGCAGGCAGGGCTGTGGGATCGGCGGCGCGTCCTTGCGCCGCTGCATCCCGGCCCCCAGCTGTACTGCGCATGCCCGAGCATGCGCAGTTCGGCAGCCTCCCCCCTCCCCTCGGACTTTTCCTCCCCGGCATCTGAGCGTGCCGGGGAGTGCTGCGCCGCGGCTAGGGGATCCGTGGGATCCCGC
>NW_015164912.1:2284-4760 GCF_001447785.1 Gekko japonicus
GGAGAACAGAGGAGCACAGGCAGCCACGCCCGCTGGAGCCTCGACTGTGCAGCAGGAGGGCAGAGGAGAGGGGGCTGGGGAAGGAGATACGGGCCCGCAGCTGCCCGCCCGAGCTGCTGCCCACTGCAGGGAGATGGACGAGCCCGGTCTGCTTGCCCAGCTGGGGCCTCGCTTGGCCGGGGGTGGTGGTGGGAGCGGCCAACCCAGGCGCCTTGACCCGCCGGGGCCTCGACCCTGCGAGGGGGAATGCGGGCTGCTTCCCCGAGTTGGGGGGGGCGGGAAGTGGACTGCGCCCTGCGCCTGTGTGGCTATCTTAGTCAGAACTAGAGTGTCCTCAAGCAGATAGCAGCACCTCAAACCGTTTGACCTCTGAAGAAGGCCCCCAATAGGACGGAAATGTGTCAGGTCATGTGTATTGAGCCTTGTGTTCAGGCCACTTGAACTTTTCAACGAGGCGTTCATTGGGCCCTTATTTGTTTTAACTGCCTTTCTAATAAATACAATGTATTTTTGTATATTATAAGCTTTAACTAGGTTTTTTAATGCTGGCCCTTTATGAGACGTCTTTCTTGCCGTCGCCTCCCTCCGTGTCTTCCCTGGTGGTTTCCCATCCAAACATTAACTGCAGCTTATTCTTCTTCACTTACAAGCTCTGATGAGCTCAGGCTCAGTTGGGCTGTTCAGACTCTTGACTTAGTCTAAGGCAACTCTAAATGTCAGTGTCCCACTCCCAGACCGACCCATCTTCCATGGCAGATTGACACGTCCTAGGATTTGAGTCAAGCTTTCAGAGATTTAGCTTTCTTTTCGGGATCTGTAATGGACGGCTTTGATCCTCAGGGGCACAATTAAGGGATCAAGCTCTTGTTGATCCTATATCTCCCTTCCTCCACCTCCCCCACGGCCTTTCCAAGTTGTCAGAATTTTAAACCACCTGTTTTCCCCCCCTAAAATCTCACACATCTATGTTAGATCACCGCTAACAAAGATCCGGAGAGTGATTTCAGCAAGTGATTCAGCTTTATTGAAGTAACGAACAAGCACTCAAATGCATTTCATAACCAGAACAGATTAACATAGGGAGCTAGGCTCCTTTTAAACATTCCCAGGCTAACATAGCCACGCCTATTTACAGATAACAACCAATAAGGTTGTGTAGTTAAAGACCAATGAGAGTCTTTCCCTCTCTGGAGCTAGTACAGTTTCTGATTGGTCGCTGTTTGAGGGCGACCAATGACAATGCAGTTCAGAGGAGCCTTGGTCCGGCTCAAGCTTTACATGGGGAGTGAATGAGGCGATTCATGTAAGCGATTTCCAATACATTACAATTCCTCCCCCCTTAGTTAAGACATCATCCATTACAAGACATTTTAGTAAGGGCAGTAAGGTGCCCAGGGGGTGGGCACATGCCACAAGCCCCACCCCTGCTCCCAGCAGCCCTCAGTTGCCCCATGAGGAACAAGAAGCAGCCAGGTAAGTTGCAGAGCCCCCCTCCCCAGCCTGCCTTAAGGTACAAGCTCTCCCTTTTCTGTGAGGGCAGATCTGCATGTCCCTCCCCCCAAAGTAGCTAGCAATCCAAAACAGCCCAGTAGAGCCTGAGCAGTGGGTGTTGCCTTCTGACACTGTTAAGTCCGGCGCTTAACAATGAGTCGGAGAGTGATTTCAGCGAAAACTCAGGTTTATTCAGCTCGACGATCACTTCACCAACACGGTACAACATCTGATAGCCCGAACAGTTTGTCCATAGAAACTGTTCGGTATTTAAACATTCCCGGCTAATGTAGCCACTCCTACTCTACATTAAACAACCTATCAGGTTGATCGCATAGAACCCAATCATGCACGTTCCCGCTTCCCGTTCGCTTGAACGTGATTGGACCAATAGTCTTGGACTTGAATCCTTAGTCCAAGACGAAGCTATGCATAGCTTCCCTATGGGATGATTCACCCATATCCGCATGTACTCATGTCTGCATATGAATACACTACAGACACACTTCCAGTGATGAAAGGGTGTGTGGCATATGCAAATAAGTTATGCTAATAAGTTATGCTAATGAGCTCCTGCACCTCTTTTTCTACAAAATGACCCCTGCATACCAGAAAAGACATGGAATCTTACTAAATTTTCATGCTTGATCTCACTGTTACAAGCAGCTCTTCCACGGTGCCTTGCGCAGTCAGTGTTTCCTGAGAAATCAGAAGAAAAATATCACCTACAATGTAATGAAACAAAAATGGAGGGCCATCTATATATGCCTGAGCAGACCCATACCTTAGAGGTTCTAATTGTGTGAGGTCATTGGCCCAAGACAAAGCTCTGCCAACCCTGATCGTTACAAGCTAATTAGAACTTGGAACTCAGTGATCCATCACAGACCAAAGAGCCTGGGGGTTCTGCTTAATTAGAAGCAGAGGAAAGTTTGATATGCATTTATTTGCTTTGGCATCTACTTTGGACTACGGCAAGCACTTC
>NW_015164913.1:0-4808 GCF_001447785.1 Gekko japonicus
TGGCACAACTCTGACTGTCAGAAAGTTTTCCACAATATCCAGCTGGTACCTTCCCGCCCTTAATTTAAACCCATGATTGCAGGTCCTATCCTCCCACAGGAACAGCTCCCTGCCCTCCTCTAAGTGACAGCCCATCGAATACTTCAAGAGCGCAATCCTGTCCCCCCCTCCACCTCCTCTTCTCCAGACTGAACCTTCCCAAGTCCCTCCGCCTTTCCTCGTAGGGCTTGGTCTCCAGGCCCCCGATCATCCTCGTCGCTCTCCTCTGCACCCGCTCCGTTCTGTCCGCATCCTTTTTGAAGTGAGGCCTCAAGAACTGCACACAATAGTCCAGGGGCGGCCTGACCAAGGCAGTGTACAGCGGGACTATGACATCTTGCGATTTGGATGTTATGCCTCTGTTGATACACCCCAAGATCACATTAGCCTTTTCTGTCGCCGCATCACACTGGCTGCTCACATTTCACTTATGGTCCACCCGTACCCCAAGATCTTGTTCACGCACACTGTATCCCCCATCCAGTATGCGTGTTCCTCATTTTTGTTACCCAGATGTAGAACTCGGCACTTATCCTTGTTAAATTGCGTCTTGTTCACATCCGCCCACTTTTCCAGTGTGTCCAGATCTCTTTTCAGGAGTAAAAGGAAATGCAGTAATAAGAAATGGAGTAATAAGAAACCGAATGTGATTGGTGTACTAACTGGGACAATGTTACTCCCTGTTATAGTCCACTCAGCGAGCAGTCCCATCAGTGCTGAAACTATATGCAGAAGCCTATAATTACCACATTAAAACCAACACAAATGTCGCTTATTTCCTGTAGTTAAAGACAGGTTTGTTGGAACACATTGAGCAGCGCTTTTATTCTCCACAATCAGTTTTTCAGTCTCTACCAGTGTTCCCTCTAAGCTGAGTCAGTGTGAGCTAGCTCACCGTTCTTTAGCCTCTGGCTCACACATTTTTGTCTTAGCTCAGGAAGGACGGCTCCAGAGCAAACTAATTTATGCTAATCGCTCACTCACAACTTTAATGCCAGTAGCTCACAAAGTAGAATTTTTGCTCACAAGACTCCACAGCTTAGAGGGAGCATTGGTCTCTACCAGTTCGCAGGTTCTCATTTGCTTGTCAGGACCGTACAGCAGCCGCTAGAGGCCTGTGACCGGTGGAAGCAGATGGCCCAGGCTAGACTGACGTTGCCAGATTCCAAAGGCTAAGCATCTTCCAAGTGGGACCTGCGGATCCCCCAGAATTACAGCTCATCTCCAGAAAATCACAGAGAAGGAGAAAGAGGAGGAGGCGGAGGAGATTGGATTTATACCCCGCCCTTCACTCGGAGTCTCAGAGCGGCTTACAAACTCCTTCCCCTCCCCACAACCGACACCTTGTGAGGTAGGTGGGGCTGAGAGAGCTCTTTCAAGAACTGCTCTTTTCAAGGACAGCTCCCATCAGAACTATGGCTTGCCCAAGGTCATCCAGCAGCTGCAAGCGAAGGAGTGGGGAATCAAACCAGGTTCTCCCAGATTAGAGTCCGCGCACTTAACCACGACACCAAAGTGGCACACTTAACCACTACACCAAACAGAGATCAGTTCCCCGGGAGAAAATGGCTTCTTTGGAAGGTAGACTCCATGGCATTGTACCCCACTGAGGTCCCTGTCATTCCTAGGCTGCGTCCCCAAATCTCCAAGAGTTTCCCAACCTGGATCTAGCAACCCTGCCCCCCCATCCCCCACAAGTGGCCAGGACCTGGCATCCATACACTTGGATGAGAGACCACCAAGGAAGTCCAGGGTAGTGACACGGCAGTGACCCGGAGGGAGGCAATGGCAGACCACCTCCAAACATCTCTTGCCTTGAAAACCTACAGGGTTGCCACAAGTTGGCTGCAACCTGACAACACACCAGGGCTCTTTTTGTAGAAAAAGCCCAACAGGAACTCATTAGCATAATAGGGTACACCCAACAGCAGAAACTTATTAGCATATTGGGCCACACCCCTGACAGCAATCCTCATTAGCATATTAGGCCGCACCCCCATGTTACCAGAAGTGTGCTCATCCAGCCACACCCACCTTTTGCTCCTTATTCTGTTTACCTTGTTTGTTGTCAAAACCCAGGGCCTTTTTGTAGCAAGAACTCCTTTGCATGTTAGGCCACCCCCCCAATGTAGCCAATCCTAATGAGTTTCTGCTGTTGGGTGTGGCCTATTATGCTAATGAGTTCCTGCTGGGCATGGCCAACTCGGGAGCCAGCCGGAACGCCGTTCCTGTGCGTTCCTGCCCAAAAATAGCCCTGCTTTTCACGAATATGTAGGTGTGTAGGTGCCACAACGTGGATGGCCCAGGCTAGCCCGGATTCATCAGATCTCAGCAGTCAAGCAAGGTCAGCGCTGGTTGGTACTTGGATGGGAGATTACCCGGGTAGTCCAGGGTCACTCTGCAGAGAAAGGCAATGGCAAAGTACTTCTGTATGTCTCTTGCCTTGACGACCTACAGGGTTGCCATGTCGGCTGCGACTCAACGGCATTTTTCACCATCAGAACGACTCCAAACGGAGCCCGGGCAAGAGGTGTGAGCTAGGAGGACTTCAAGTTGGACAGGTTAGGAACTCCAAAGTCAGGGCCAATGTTCCCTCTAAGCTGTGGAGTCTTGTGAGCAAAAATTCTACTTTGTGAGCTACTGGCATTAAAGTTGTGAGATTTTTCACCATCAGAATGGCTCCAAACGGAGCCCGGGCAAGAGGTGTGAGCTAGGAGGACTTCAAGTTGGACAGGTTAGGAACTTCAAAGTCAGGGCCTAATTTACATCGTATGTGTCAGAATCAGTGTCATCTCCGTGCGTAAATTCTGTTACAGGACTTCTTTAGCCAAGAAGTAAATTGTGGGATTCACGGCAAATGGCCACTGGACGACCCTCCAAAGCACTGAATCGGATAGGTTTTCCCTTTTGATGGAGATGTCTCACATTAAGCACAGATTGGGATTATGGTACTTTGCATTTATTTATCTGTAAATAACGCGTTTCCCCTGTTAATCTCCACTTCTGGGCTTTTCCCATTTCCCTGCTTTGATGCTGCAAGAGATTAAGGCGGTTGGTAATTAACCCGTCCGGCTGTGCCAAATGTGGGGGGCGCCTCCCCGCCCCGCCCCATCTCCTCGCTTGACCTTAACCTTCCCCAGCCACTAAATACATAATGGCCTGATAAATTTTTAAGCAGTAATGAAGGACATAATGTACAATAAGCCATTAAGGTTGTGTTCATCAGAGCTGGGCGTTGAGGGGGGTGGGGTGGAGGATGGTGCTAAAATGGATGCTTTAAGTGCTAAAATCCCAGGTTGGGAAAAGCCCACTTACTGATAGCGGCTGGGTTTAGCCTTTCTATCCTCATGGCAAATACCGTCAGGTTGTCTGTCTCGAAGGGGCATGTCTAAAGACCAGTTACGCGAGCTGACACACATGTGCTCTAAAGCAGTTCCCCCCCCCAAAAAAATCCCAGTCTGCAGATTTTGACCACGCATATTTTCTGAATGTGCAGATAAATCAGTGAACATCATGGATTTGGTTCGGCCCACCAAAGGCACACTGTCCACACAGAGGATGGTCACCAGAGGGCATAATGGAGCCCTGTTTTACCCTTTCTTTTTCAACATGCATGTAGGGGTATGAGCTTGGGAAACACACCACCAAGCCTAACCAGAAAGGGAGGTCTCCTTGTCCCTCCTGTATCCCCATCCAGCAGCCTGTTGTTGTTGTTGTTCAGTCGCACAGTCGAGTCCGACTCTTTGTGACCCCGTGGACCACATTATGCCTGACCCTCCTGACTTCCGCTGTCCTCCGGAGTTTGCTCAATTTCATGTTCATTGCCTCGATAACACTGTCTGACCATCTCATCCTTTGCTGTCCCCTTCTTCTTTGACTTTCAGTCTTTCCAAGCATCAAGGTATTCTCCAGTTGAGTGCTCCCTTCTCATTTGGTGGCCAAAGTATTTGAGCTTCAGCTTCAGTATCTGGCCTTCCAGCAGCCTAGATCCCTCAAAAAGGCAATGAACATCTATGTAACGGGCTGGTCAGTTCATAAGAAGATGCAGACTCTATCTTCCCTGTGGGTATCTCTCACTCTGTGCACCCCCAGTAGACTGGATCAAATCTAGGGTTCCCAACACTGCCTTGGGAAATGCCAGGAGATTTGGGGAGGGCCGAGTTTGGGGAGGATGTGATGTCACTTCCAGGTGATGCTTTAGGCTGCCTCCGCTAGTATCTGCGGTCTTTACCATAGAAAGTAGGGGAAATTCCTAGACCGTCACTATGTAGAGGCCATTTTGTTTTCTCCCGCTCCTCAGTTCCTCTAGAGTAGGAAACTGGGGTTGAGGCGTGGTAATTCCCCACCCCTGGCAGGTAAACGGGTGACCTAATCAAATCCGTTCATGCTCTTTTGACATTTTTCAGTACTTATTAATATTTGGAATTGATAGGTGATACCCAGTAGAAATCAGGTTTTGATGTCATTTGACAGTTGACTGGCAGTAGTCGGTCTATTTACCTATGCATCTTTATTTCTCAAATGTTTTATGCCATGTCTCTGCCTGACAACGCCAAAGGTAACATTCCAAACGACCTCATGAGTCATTCTTCACACCCAGAAGAAACAGTCTTTGAATACCACAGTTAAAAAGCCACAGCAGGAGAAGACCTTGGCCTCTGTGCCCCGTTTGTTGGCCCTCCAAGGCGACTGGTTGACCATTATGAGATGTAGGATGCTGGAGCTCAAGGGCAGATGGGCTGATGGCAGGGGTCGTTTCGTAGAAAAAG
>NW_015164914.1:0-4477 GCF_001447785.1 Gekko japonicus
GACTGTGTGGATCACAACAAACTATGGCCCAAAACATAGTGGCACCTTTAAGACCAAGTTTTATTCAGGCACAAGCTCTCCCTCCTCTGCGAGGACAGATCTGCACGTCCCCCCCCCCAATAGCTAGCAATCCAAAACAGTCCAGTGCAGCCTGAGCGGTGGGTGTTGCCTTCTGACACATTTCCGGTGATGTCGGGGGGCGTGGCATATAAAAAAAATTATGCTAATGAGTTGTGCTAATGAGCTCCTGCACCTCTTTTTCTACAAAATGACCCCTGCCTCCAGGCCTCACCTGGAGGCTGACATTCCTAGTCCTGGACCAGACTGTCAAGGACTACTCAGCTTGAGGAAACAGAGGGTAGAAACATGGGGGGGGGGGCGGTCTGCCTGCTTCACCCACCCAAACTTCCCTGAGATGTGGTGGTTCCTCCTAACCGGGAGCTGCTGTGGCTCAAGTGGTTAAGATGCTGAACTGCAGGCTGTGGAAGGTCAGTAGTTCAGCAGTTCGAGACCCGAGTTGCCGCAAGATGGAGTCTCTGGTCCCAGCTCCTGCCAGCCTAGCAGTTCGAAAGCAAGAAATTGCAAGTAGATAAATAGGTACCACTTCGGTGGGAAGGGAACAGCGTTCCGTGCGCCTTGGTGTTCAGTCATGCCAGCCACATGACCACGGAAACATCTTCGGACAGCGCTGGCTCTTCGGCTTTGAAACGGAGATGAGCACCACAACCCTAGAGTCGGATTCGACTGGCTTTCGAGCAAGGGGAACCTTTACCTTTACTTTACCTAACCTGGACGGCCCAGGCTAGCCTGATCTTGTCGGGTTTTAAAAGCTAAGCAGGGTCAGCCCTGGTTAGTATTAGGATGGGAGACCACCCAGGAAGTCCAGCGTTGCTACACAGACGCAGGCAACGGCAAACTCCCTCTGTGTCTCTTTTGCCCTGACCTGGATGGCCCAGGCCGGCCCTGTCTCATCAGATCTCAGAAGCTAAGCAAGGTTGGTCCTGGCTAGTAATGGGAGGGGAGACCTCCAAGGAAGTCCAGCGTTGCTACATGGAGACAGGCCATGGCCAGCCACCTCTGCATGTCTCTTGCCTTGAAATACCTATGAGTGGATGCCATAAATTAGTTGTAAATTGATGGCTGTCCTGTCTCTAGGTGTGAGTCAACCACAACTACTGAGTAGAGCTTAAATCATCTTTATTTAACCTCACACACATTCAGAAGATCATTTACTCACAATCGACCAGATAGCTGGGTGGAAAGTTATGTCTTGTGATCTAGGTCAGTTCGATAGCCGTGGTGAGAAAGGAGATGGGCTTCCCCTCTCCTTGCAGTAAGGGTTGATAGAAAAAGAAATGGAAAAGAACAATAAAACCCCTATCTTTGCGCCTCTGAGCTCAGGAAATTACTCTTAATGAGCCAGTCAGAGGGAAGCTTCTGGGACCCCTAACTGTGGACTCCAATTCCCAGGTGCACAAGTCTTAAAGATACAGCGCAGTTTTACTAAACTACAGATAACACTGACTGGGGGCAGCATAATGGCAAAAGAAATAAAATTGTGTTGGGCACTACACGTGTGCTGTTCACTGCAGGCAGCAGTTTCTTCCACTCATTCACATCTTTTACCCCTTTCTGAGCCACTGGATGATATGCCTCCTTTGGTAAAGAACTACAAAAAAACAAAACTAAAAAAGCACTACAGATTAGATTAGAATTTCAACAGCCAATCCATATGCAAAAGAACCTCCTCGGGAAAGTTCCTCTATTAGCATGTCACAGCCTGGGCAACTCCTGCAAGATAATGACTCAGTCCTACCCCACCTTCCTGAGTAGATATAAATTACCTGCCTACCATTGACACAGAGAGTACTCCATCTTCCTGTGTTATACCTCTGAGGATGCCAATCACAGCTGCTGGCGAAACGTCAGGTCCTACAATGCCAAGACCCCGGGAATTCTGCAGCAACTGATGAACTCCGGCCCTGAAAGCCTTCGACAACATATAAAAAAGCAGTCTTGAAATGTTTGTCTGTATGACTGTATCAAGGTACCCTTACGTGCAGTGTTTTCATCAGTGCACAGGAGCCTCTGTGCACATCGGGAAGACGCTGCAGAGGAGTAATCTGCCCCTTAAGAACATCAAACCAAAGCTTCTGGCCAGCAGGAGGGAACCGGGGGAAAGGGTCATTCATGCCACTTTGTCTCTATAAAGTATTTAGCACGTCCTGAGTCCTGCTTAATATTAAACACCATAAAATCCAATAAAACGTTTTTTTATAAAGCAACCAAGCAAAGCTGCAGCATGCCATCAAAAGCTCACTAGAACAACGCTGTTGGCACTTTGGTGGCACTAAACTCAAGGAGAAGCCGTGGCTCAGTGGCAGAGCATCCGCCTGGCGTGCAGAAGGGCTCAGGTTCAATTCTCAGCCCCTCCAGTGAAAAGGACCAGGTAGCAGGTGATACGACAGACCTCTCCCACAGGCCTGAGCTGGCTAGGTCCCAGGTAACCTCAGCACCCCAAGTTGACATTTCCCATATTTTCCCATACTTTTCGACATGGTTACTCACACCCATATTTGGAGTTCTTTCTACCTTCCACTCCCCTAAAGTTCCTACTTTCCCGTGAGATTCAAAGTGTCTATCCTGAAGCCAGACCCACTGCAGCAGAGACAGTGGCCCCTCCTCAAGGCGACTTAAAGTACAAAGAAGCCAACCTGCAGGCCCCCAAAAAAACCTTTGTGGACAGTTTCCAGATCCTACCTGTGATTGGTCTACTCCTTTACTCCTGCCGAAATCACCGAGTCGGATCCTGGCTACTAACTAAACTGCAACTCAGGATCCCGGTGCACTGGATCCACCGTTCTTTCATCTGATTTCTGCACAGACCAGGAAAGGTGTATCTATGGCTTGCCCAAGGTCATCCAGCAGCTGCAAGTGGAGAAGTGGGGAATCAAACCTGGTTCTCCCAGATTAGAGTCCACGCACTTAACCACTACACCAAACTGGCTGTCTTGAATGGGAGGCCTCTCCTTGTCTTAATCTGGGAGCTGCCCTCTGACCCCCTCCTCTCTTTATCTCTGTCCTCTCACTTCCTACGCCTGGCCTTCCATGGAGACACAGGTCTCTGCAGGTCTCTCCTGTAGAGGCAATGCCCTCCTACTCCCATACATGCGATGCCGGACTAGAAGGCCGTTTGTGATCGGGAAAATACTCTTTAGATTAGGCTTCTCTTTCTCTTCTTTTGACTGCAGCCTGAATGTGAACTGAATCTACTTGAATAAATGTAAGTTTGCCCTTTTTTTGCCAAAGACTTCTTCGGAGATTTATTTACTGCACTCAAAACTCTGCCACATTAACCAAATATCCCAATACTAATTCCCCCAATAAACTCCATATTCCCTCTTTAAACCTTTAAAACCAGGTCTCTGTCATCCTTTTCCTGCCGAACTTAGTCACCTCTTTAGGTAAGAGACCTCGATCTTCTGCTCCCTGCATAAACACGCAAACTAATTCTCTATGTCAGTCTGAACACATGTCCACATGTTTGTGGGAGCACGGTAACACATGTTTCCACAGTGAAGTGGGGCAGGGAGATGCACAGCACAACATTGAAGCATTATGTTCTAAGATAAGTCAGAAGGAAGAAGAATCCCAGATAGAAGAGGAAGAAGAGATTGGATTTATACCCCACCCTTCACTACCCAAAGTGGCTTACAGCGAATTTGGTATGCTATTGGCAGCCCTTGGATTGCAAGAAGATCAAATCAGAATCCTAAAAGAAATCAACCCTGACTGTTCCCTGGAAGGCCAGATAATGAAACTGAAGCTCAAATACTTTGGCTACCCAATGAGAAGGGAGCACTCACTGGAGAAGACCCTGATGCTGGGAAAGATTGAAGGTCAAAGAAGACGGGGATGGCAAAGGATGAGATGGCTAGACAGTGTCATAGATACAACGAACATGAAATTGAGCAAACTTCAGAGGACGGCGGAAGACAGGAAGGCCTGGCGTGATCTGGTCCATGGGGGTCGCGAAGAGTCAGACTTGACTGTGCGACTGAACAACAGCAAAACAATTGGCAGCCAGTGCAGGGCCTTCAGCACAGGCTGGATGTGCTCCCATCTAGGTACGCCCATCAACAGCCTGGTCGCGGCGTTCTCCACTAGCTGCAGCTTCCGAATTTGCAACAAGGGCAGCTCCATGTAGAGAGTGTTACAGTAGTCCAGTCTCAAGGTGACCGTCACATGGATCACTGTGGCCAGGCCGTTGCGGTCGAGGAAGGGAGCCAACTGCCGAATCAGCCGAAGGTGATAAAAGGCCAACTTAGCAGTGGCTGCCACCTGGGCCTCCATTGTTAAGGAGGGATCCAGGAGCACTCCCAAACTCCTAACCTCTGGCGCTGGCACCAGTGGCGCCCCACCGAAGGTGTACAGCTGCCCCCTGGCTAACTGCCAGCTGCTGCCCCTCAGCAGGACC
>NW_015164915.1:0-4052 GCF_001447785.1 Gekko japonicus
AGCGGGAACCCCTCCCCCTCCAGGTTCCAGCCGCCCAATAATACATTAGGGGATGGGCTAGGCAGGAAGCAGTGAGGTGTCCTTCCAGCATGCTTGGATCTCGCTTGAGCTAGGAGGCCCCTCCCTCCCTCCAGCTTGCAGTTGTCATCAATAGGGAAGGGAGGAAGCAACCAAACTGACCCTCTCCTTGCCAAGGTACATTCTTATTGAATGTTGATTGTCATTTGTGTTCTCTTTTGATTCCTGGGAGCCAAGGATTGGCTGAAAAAAATGAGATCCAAAATAACTGAAGACACAACATAAAATCACTTCAGCCCCTATTTGAATAACATAGATTCTTTGAAAAAAAAAAATTCTTTGAAAACAATTCATCAGAAACATTTTAGGTAAACCATGTCCTTTTTGTTTGTTTTATCCTAACAAGGCAAAAACAAATAACAGAGGATCACAGTGTATAACAGTTTAAACAGAGAAACCATAGTGACGAATGGCAGGTCAACTATGTATAAAATAATATACCTTTAATATGATTTAGTGCTATAGACCTGTATTAACATCAATACGATGTTTTTGTAAAATAAATCCAGTAATCCCAAACAGTTATTGTAACACAAATACAGTAATCCCGATGGGTTTCAACTCGTTTCATAAATAATTTTCCTGAGAAGATAATCAGCTCCAAAGGAATTTCCGACACGATTTCTTCCATGGGATCGTCTGGAACTCACCACAAATATAATAACAAAACAGTACAATATCCACAAAGCTGCTGGGAATTAAACATCCTTAAATGCAATCCTCTATAGAAAACTATTACCTAATCGAATATCCCAAGATATAACGTTTATACAGGAGGTAAGCCAGCCCTTGAATTTTCTAAATAAGGAACAAAAGCCTTCAAATTCTGATAATGCTGGCAGAAGTTTCCCTTAGTAATTAGTTATCTCGACTTCCGGTTGGTATGGCGTAGTGACGGGCACATTCTCAGCTCCTCCGAGATGCCCGATCCTGTTTCGCTTCTTTTGGAGCCCCCCTGACGGCAGGGGGACTCTGCTAGATCTCTTGGAGAAAGGTCTAGAGTAGGGGGCTCTGTTGTGGCCCCTCCCATACTCGGCAATGCAGGGGGCTGTCCGCTTCTGCCCCAAAGCAGGAGCGTTCTCATGGAGTAGAGCATGGACGCCATGCTCTACATTAGCTATGACCATTCTTATTTTAATCTAATAGGATTTACAACAAATGCAGCAATGCAGAAGAAGAAAAAGAGTGAGTACATTTACTTCTGAATTCAAAGTACAGAAGGAAGATAGAGAGATTACCCCGAATAAAATAACTAAAATGGAGAAGAACAGCCGAAAAATACATGGGAGTGACGGTTGCTTGTCGTTTTGTAGTCTTGTTTTTTGGGGAAATTTATAGTTTTTCTTCATTGTCAAGGACTTATATTGGATATGGAAGAGAGGTGGCTAGTTAATGTGAATGGTTTTGTCTTTTTCTTGGAACTTAATGAATTGGTCTAAATGAAATGATTAAAATGGCATCAGAAATACAGATAAAGGAAGAACTTGATGAGAATATGGAGATGGGCAAGATGACTGTAGAACAATTTCTCAGAGTCTTAAGAGAGGGGATAGGGTTAGGAATTTGGAAATATAGCAGAAAAATTGCACAACCCCCAAACTGAAACTGAGGATAAAGAAAAGCGTAGTCAAGTGACTCAGAGTGGGGTGGAAAACACGGGCGTCTATCAAAAGCAGGATTGTACTCAGAATGAGGTAGTCAGCCTGGAGTATTCCCAAGAGAAGGTCGGTGATGAGACTCAATTCCTTCCATTGAAAATAGTGAGAAAAAAACAGTTAAAAAGACTTTCTGCTATGTTTGACTTTAAAAAAAGTGCAAAAGCTGAACTTTGAAGGGGAAAAAAGATGGGGGGGGAAGACAAAGCAAATATCATGGACATTTAAAAGAGACAATAAAACTTGGAAACTGAAAGTTCTGAAGACTAGAGGGGAAAGGTTAGGATTAATTTATCACACTCATAAGGACAAAAGGCATGTAAAAATGTTGTGGCAAAAGAGCAGGCTACAGATGTATAAGAAGAAAGTGAAATTGTGTGAAAGGTGGAATGATTGGTTTTCTTCTGATATATGCCTAGATGGAAAAAACGACCTTAAAAACTTTTGCTGTATATTAGTGGTGATTAAGAAAGTGTTATTATGTGTAATTTAAAGACAAAAGGTGGTGGTAATAATAGGGATGTTAAATTGTCTAATGGTGTTTAATTATGTTTAAATATGTTAGAATATTATAGTCAAGTGGTAATTAATTTTAATAACAATATGATTTTGAGTGACAATGTGAATCTCCAAGCTAAAGGTTAATACAAGGGTCCAAATAAATTGTTAATAAAAGTAAAATATTTAAAGATAAATTGGTAATAATAAGGATGATTAATTGTTTAAAGGTGTTTGATTATGTTTAATTATATTAGAATATTATAGTTAAATTGTAATTAATTTTAATAAATAGCTTAGTATGATTTTGAATGATAATTTGAACCTACAAGTTAAGATTATTATAGTGGTCTTAATAAATTGCTAGTAAAAGTAAAATATGTAAAGTTTATTAAATTTATATTTGGCATTTATATTAAAAAACAATGAATTGGTAGATTCGTGGAATAATTGTTAATATAATAGGAGAGGTTAGAATATGGATGAATAATTGTTTAATTGCATTTAATGGTGTTAGAGTATTGTATCACGATGGTGTAATTAAGTTCTAATTAATTTTGATAATAGTTTAGCATGACTGTGTTGGATAAAGATTAACTTTGAGACAAAGAAAGAAAGATAAAGACCTGGCAGAATATAACTGGAAGATTTAGATGCAAATAAGTGTAAAATCCTCATTTAATGAATAGCAGTTAACCCTCAAGCAAAGCTTGATATACTGGTTTCAACAAAATGATAAATTAATCTACATGCTGTAGAGATTGAATAAAAAAAATTAAAGGGTAAGAAAAGAATTTATAAATCCAGGTTGCCTGTTGGCATAACGACATCTTGGCATAACGACATTCTTATTATATGGATATGAGACATACATACTTATTACAAAAAAGTGTAAATCCTTCTTTGTATACCCTTTACAAAATGAGGAACCAATGGAATCTGCATATTTTGATTCCAAATGTGTGACTTATGTTCTACATAATATAATTGCATGCATACTTATACTCACATATTAAAGTTGACAGGGGCACAAGATTACAAAGACCACTCTTTGGGGGTTACAATTTGTAAATTACAATGAATTAACAGTAGAGATTCCCTGTGGATAGTCAAAAAAAATTTAATTCCAACGCCAAAGAACATACAGAACAACTCCCACATTTATAATGTCCACAATTACTAACACCAACTACTGACTTACGTGCAAAATCAGATTTTATTATAATATAATAAACTGGTGGACCTCCTGATGGCACCTGGTATTTTTGGCCACTGTGTGACAGAGTGTTGGACTGGATGGGTCATTGGCCTTATCCAACATTGGCTTCTCTTATGTTCTTATGTTCGTATCTCTGATGCTCCTGGTCTTTCTAAACCCTATACGTGGTACGTTACCACATCCCAGTAAATCCGAAATAATATGCCAATGCTTTTTTTAATTGAACTAGAAAGAGAAGTGTATTGAAAAGCACATGTGATTTATTTATTTATTTTGGACTTCGTGTTTATCTTTAAATAAATCATTTCTAGCAACTGTTTGGGCTCATTTTTTAGCATTCTGTATTGCCCTCAGGGGGTACCCCTGGTTCAGAAATTGTTTCTCCAATCTGTTAAACTCATAATGAAAATCCTGTGATCTTGTTGAGTTGCATTTCAACCTCAAAAACTGCCCATATAGTGGCAGCCACTGCCAAGTCAGCCTTCTACCATCTTTGGCTGGCTCGGCAGTTGGTTCCCTTCCTTGACCGCAATGACCTGGCCACAGTGATCCATGCGATGGTTACCTCGAGGTTAGACTACTGTAACACTCTCTACATGGGG
>NW_015164915.1:4242-4599 GCF_001447785.1 Gekko japonicus
GACATACCTAAGGGACCACCTTTCCCCATATGTTCTTCCAAGGGCACTACAGTCGGGGATGCAACATCTCCTGGTGACTCCAGGCCCCAAAGATGCCAGATTTGCAGCAGCCAGGGCCTTTTTGGTGGTGGCTCCTACCTGGTGGAATGAGCTCCTGGAGTTCTGCAGGGTCTGTAAGATGGAGCTCTTCCACCAGGCTTTCGAGTAGGAGCTGCCACCGCTGCACCAACAACAACTCAACTGGGAAACATTGGGGGATGAGATGGCCCTGTGACAAATGAACGATAGTGCATCCTGGAACTGATTTCACCGATCTGGGACCATCACTACCAGGATGCCATCTTGTTACTGAAGACC
>NW_015164916.1:0-2742 GCF_001447785.1 Gekko japonicus
TAATGCTCCGTGTGACCGCAGCCCTTCTTAATCACTCAGCCATTACATGTTATGACACACATGGCCCAGCCCAACAAGGTCTCATTTATGTCATATCCGGCCCTCATAACAAATGAGTTCGACACCCTTGCCATACAGGGTCAACCATGGGTTGGCTGTGACTTGGAGGCACTTTCCACCATCAGATCAAGAGCCCAGGAGCACCTTAAAGACTAACAAAATATGTGGCAGGGGATGAGCTTTTGTGAAGGTGAGCAGTGACTCATGCAAGCTCCTCCCCTGCCACACATTTTGTTAGTCTTTAAGGTGCTCCTGGGCTCTTGCTCTTATCTACTTCTACAGACAGACTATGGCCCAATCTGCATCTCGTATTTGCTCCATTGTTGTACCAAACCCACACCGGAACAGAAAAAGATGTGGCTCAAAATCACATTCAGAGGCCAAATCTGACTCTAGCATTTGCTCCACTGTCTTACTGGAACAGAAATTCCCATCTGCATTGCATGCCACTTTCACTTTGGTTGATTGTCGGATTTTACAGCAGCGTCCTGACTGCATGCTGCTTTCACTTCGTTTGATCTCTGGTTTTATGGTGGCCGTCTACATAGATTTATGGCCATTTTATGGCCATTCAGGGGTGACTCTGCAGTCAGTATGGCGTTGGCCCCCTGGGGTATTTGAAAATGGTTTTGAGCTGTATCTTTTTCTGTTCCAGTGTGGGTTTGGTACAACAACGGAGCAAATGCTAAATGCAGACGGGGCCGCAGATTGGGCCAAATACCCCAGGTTAATGGGGTCAGCCTCTTCCTACCCTAACCACACACATTTTAAAAACAGGTTCCTCCTGAAGGGAGAGGGTGTGGCTTATGGGAAGAGCCTCTGATTTGCAAGCAGAAGGTCCCAGGTTCAATCCCCAGCCTCTCCAGTTGAAAGGACCAGGCAGTAGGTGGTGTCAAAGACCTCTGCCTGAGACTCTGGGGAGCAGCTGCCAGTCTGAGTAGGCAATACTGACCTTGATGGACCAACAGTTTGATAGATTCAGTATAAGGCAGCTTCAAGCAGCGAAGGGACCACACATCCCCCAAAGTAAAATAAAGACTTTAAAAACTCTTGTCTGACGAAGGGAGCTTTGACTCTCAAAGGCTTATACCCTGAAACATTTGTTGGTCTCCAAAGTGTGCTACTGGATTTGAATCTAACTTTTAAAAAACCTTAAATTTCAGAAGCTGATATGCCAGTGGGAGGAGGAAATGTGTCCTTTGTTACAACTGATAGATGGGTGGCAACCTGAAAAGGTCTCAGAGGACAGCCATGTTGCTCTGCAGTAAAAGAACTAGATTCTCTACAATGCCACTAGACTAGAACCTGGCTCTCCAACCCTGTTGAAAAAGCCTTCTTGGTCATGGCAGCAAAATGATGCAATTCCCTCCCCAGGGAGTTTCCTCTGTCCCCTTCGCCCGGGGCCAGCCAGCGAATTTTTTTCTGGCATTCCCTCACCAATTCTCACTGTGCCTCCTCCTCCTTCACATGCCTTGTTTTTCCGTGCCTTGGGGACCGTAAGTTGGATGGAAAGGTGACATTAGAATTCTTTAAATAAATCAATAAAATCAATAAAGTCAATCCAGGCAGATTTCACATCGCCAACAATGGCCAAGCATAAACTGCCTTGAACATCACCCCGAAGGCACAATATCCTGTCCCTGCTGTTGCGGCCACTGCTGCCTCACGGGTCTCCTCATTAGAAATTCAGGCACATTTGCACGTATGGAAATTAATCCCCATCATAAGCAACAAAAGGGAATAAAGGGTCCAGCTGCCGAACCTGGGGGCATATTTCTGAGCCATTCTGCCAAAGGAGACCTGAGGCCCAAACTATTGTTCTGGAGGCCTCTTAGCAGGCAAGTCAATTTCTCCCTCCCCAGACTTCTCTTGGCCAGGGTCCCTCTGCAGAAGGCGAGCTTTGGCTTTTCAATTTGAGGGCCATTACGGCTCCGCAGGTCGGGAAATGACTTGAAAGCAGGGAATGGTAAGCGGCCCATTTACAAGCCATGCAAAAGTCCACTTTAATTGCTGGGGATGACTTGAAAGGGAACTGAAGCAACCTGCTGCTTCCAAAATTACGCACGCAGACCTCTCTGTGCAGCTTTTTTTTAAAAAAAAAAACAACCCACATCTCACTTGCCTGTATCAGCTCAAAATGGATGAGCAACTTGGAAGGCCTAGTCAAATTCATAAAGCGAATCTAGGAGTGGTTAGAGCAACATCTTAGGTAAAGGTAAAGGTTTCCCATGCTCAAAAGCCAGTCGAATCCGACTCTAGAGATGTGGTGCTCATCTCTGTTTCCAAGCTGAAGAGCCAGCGCTGTCCAAAGACATTTCCGTGGTCATGGGGCCGGCATGACTAGACACCGAGGCACACAGAATGCTGTTACCTTCCCACCAATGTTCCCTCTAAGCTGAGTTAGTGTGAGCTAGCTCACAGTTTTTTAGCCTCCAGCTCACAGATTTTGGTCCTAGCTCAGGAAGGGATGGCTCCAGAGCAAACTGATTTATGCAGTAGCCAAATCGCTCGCTCACAACTTTAATGCCTGTAGCTCACAGAGTAGACGTTTTGCTCACAAGACTCCACAGCTTAGAGGGAGCATTGCTTCCCACCAAAGGTAACTTGCGATTTCTTGCTTTCGAACTGCTAGGTTGGCAGGAGCCGGGGCCAGAGACGGGAGCTCACTCCGTCATGCGGCAC
>NW_015164916.1:2882-4472 GCF_001447785.1 Gekko japonicus
AGCCCCTAGAGCAATGTCTTAGGGGGAGCTGAATGCTTGATGGGGGGAGGAGCCCAACCTAGGGTTGCCAGATCCCCCCCCAGCACCACCAGGGGGGGATGGGGGGGTAGGGTTGCCAGATCCAGGTTGGGAAACTCTTGGAGATTTGGGGAGGGAACCTGGGGGGGGGACAGGGACCTCAGTGGGGTACAAGGCCATGGAGACCACCCTCCAAAACATCCATTTTCTCCAGGGCAACCGACCTGTGTAGTCCAGAGGTGAGCTTTAATTCTGGGGGATCCCCAGTTCCCACCTGGGGGATGGCCTCCCTAGCCTGAACTAGTGCTGGTAACTATCCCTCACTCTATGGATGCTGCATGGACTGTCAAGGACAATAGTAGAATGAATGATGAATTAGATTGCAGGGAGATCCAATCTCAGCCTCGCCGAAAGTTTGGCGGTCTCCAAGGTGCTCCTCGGCTTGGATGTAGCTCTCAGTGGATCAGGACGTAAAGCCAGTCTAAAAATGAGACCTCAGCTCCCGAGGTGCCCGAGGGGGGAAGCCAATACATGAGCAGAAGCCAAGGGATAACCCGGAAGAGGTGAAATAAGATAAAAACATGATGAATTTGTGCAGATGGAATCTGATGTTGATTTCAGTTGAAAGCAAGCTGCAGCTCACCTTAAAGAGTTCCCCCCCACCCCAGCACTCTCCGCTAGCCGGTGTGTTAATTAGTGCCTAAAATTTTCGGCTTCGTTTGACTAATTGCGAAGCTTTGTGTTTTCAGACTGACATTTAAAGCGTTGGTGCTGTCCCATTGTTCATGTGCTCCAAGAAGGTCTATCAGGCATCGATTCCGGAAGATCTGTCAGTATTAATGGAGCCAGGATACTCACATATGGGTCATTCACCCGCCTTCCTACATATTTGAGTTCGGGTGCATTTTTGATGGCTGCACACTTCTCTAGGTAGAATACTACAGTGATATGGTGACACGGCTTCTTTAATAACATCAGGGCGGGAGTCGGTTGTGTGTGATGAGTTCATAAGATTCAGATTAAGTGGCAATGGAAGACAGCGCACGGAATTGTGCCTTCCTTTTTCTCATTATCTCCTTGAGACCGCCATGCGCTTGCATCCTTGTTTACACACTGTCTGACAGTCTTTCTAATTAGGTACAAATGGGAATTCGGTTATTTATTTTCACATTTATTTCCCACCCGACTCCTCGGGGCTTGTTGCATTACCCTGGGTCAGCGTGAAGCTGGAAGGCAATTTAACGAACAACCACTGACTCGCAGAGGACAGCTGACATCAAATATCGGAAACTTGGTTCAGAGTATTGCCAGATTTGTTTTTATTTGAATTCTTTCCTTTTCTTTTTTAGCCCACGCATGCTCTCGGGCTTGCTTGCAATTCAAACTCAACCGTAGGAACTCTTCACAACACTAAAACTAGCATACTAGAATAACAGCATAAATAGGAAGAAGAAGCAACAGCATAAAAAGCGTACTTCCTGTGTAAAACACTAAGAAAAGCAGCAGTTACACTTCCATTTCTAATAAAATGTAGCCTAGATAGGCTTCGAAAGCAAGAAGTTGCAAGTAGAT
>NW_015164917.1:0-2309 GCF_001447785.1 Gekko japonicus
AAAGTTTAATTCTGGGCATAAACTTTTGTGTCGGATCTTAAAGGTGCCACTGACTCAAATTTTATTCTGCATAAGAAATGGTTTCTGCCCTTAGGCAGTGAAGCAGAAAGCCCTGTAGGCTAGAATGTGCCCCTGTGCTGCCCGTCGCCCTTCTGGAAACTTAGTTATGTGTTAGATTTGAGTTTCCTAAGCTCGGACCCTAAAACTCTTGTCAGTCTCGAAGGTGGTCCTGGATGAAAGTCTAACGGTCCTACTGCAGACCAACACGGCCACCCTCGGTATGCAGGAGATATGAAACTGAGACTTATTTTACATTGATTTTAGACTATCTTATAACGTTTTTTCCTCTTTGACTGGTATTCGTTCTTTACTTTAACTTTTGTATATTACTCTTTTTAATGTCAATGCCAATCAAGGTAATTGAATTGACGGCCACCTTCTGGAACTATCTTTGCTAGTTATATTTTGAAAAGATGTACATCCTACCTGTCTACAAACCTGCAGCCAAGACAGCTCACAACGCAGCGAGAAAGGATAATAAAACAAGTCCCGATCCAACGGGAGAGGCCATCGCTCCACTGCAAAGCTCTTCCTTGGCATTCAGAAAGACCTGAGCATCTCCGGGTAAGAGAACTCAGGCAGCAGGGAAAGTGCCCCCACACTACCAGTCTAAGCAGACATTATTTGGGCAAGAAGGCCAAAAACTAAGATCTCGTGTAAGACAGCTTTGTAGGTTCAAGGGATGGGTTTCAAATTGTTTTTATGCATTAAGAGCACCCCCACCCAATAAAAATCTGTAAACAGGTAGCTTCTTCCAATCCAGACTGGCAGTGGCTCTCGGATGGAGGTCTTTCACCTCACCTACCGCCTGATCCTTTTAACTGAGGAAGCCAAGGGACCTTCTGGATGCAAAGCAGATGCTCGACCACTGAGCCACGGCCCCTCCCCTAAAGGGAGCGAGAACCCAGAGATGGTGCTCAGAGGATAAAACAGGCACAAATGCCACCTTTCAAGCCAAAGAGGAGCGAGGCTCTGCTCCACTGCTGTTGTCTGTGACAGGCTCTATTATAGAGCGTGATAGGGACACAGCGTTTGGAAGGGCACTGCATAAAAACTAACAGTATATTGGACTGTCCGGGAACGTGAATGGTCCCAGCTGCTCTCATGGTGGAGGCTGCCTTTGGGGAATGCCCACTCTCTCCCCCCTCCTTTATTGGCACATTCCTCCTACTACTAAACGTCCCCAAGTAAGGGGTCTATTCCCTTTAACAATCCCCTTCAGTTTGCAAGAAGGACCCAGCGTATGCAGATTATCTCACACAAATCTGAATCTGTCTCCCTCCTGCAAATTCTGCCTGTCTCTTGCAAGGGGACCCTAAGTGCTCCTGTCTTTCTGCAGTCATTTTAGTTTCGCAAACAACCCTGCATCACTGTTCCGCTGTCCCAGGTGCTATATATACACGGATGGCTGCCTATCGACACACTTTCAAGCACCTCCAGAGCTTAAATCTGGCTGTTGGGTTTTTGCTGGGATTTTCCAAATGTTCTCTGGCTGCCTGCAACCCTCCGCCTGCTCGCTTATAAGGAAGCCCCCCCCCCCGTCGTTGAACAAACCGGGTCTCTGTTCCGAATAAGTATAAGCAGGACTGGGTTGTGAATGTGAGACTGACTGAAGGTTTTGTTTCCCTGCCCCCCCCCCGTACACACGGACATAGTTTCCAAGGGTTGCCATGCTGGGCTGCAGCAAAACAGCTGATCTGAAACATCTGACAAGCCGAGTTTGCCTCTAGAAAGGTTAAACACACACACCCCAAATCTTGTTGGCCTCTAAAGCGCTACCAGACTTGAATCTAGATGAAGGCATGAGGGCACGGCTTCTACGGCATCAGACCGTCAGTCCACGGAGGTCAGCATGCCAGATGCTTTGACTAGAGATGCTCAGGAACCTGGGACCTTCCGCAAGCCAAGCTGATGCTCTGCCCCTGAGCCGCAGCCCACCCCCGGGGAACGAGGCCCCTCAGTAGAAAGGCCCCTACAACTTGCATTTGAATCCTTAACTGTCCTAATCTGTCCATCGCCACCGCACTCAGCCATCCCGCAGCCACGACAACACAAGAGGGTCGCCACATTTCCAGAGGCAAAAAAGAGGACAGATTTCCCAGCTGACCACCTCCATCTCATTTTCAGCACCCCTCCTCTTCAAGCGGCGAGAATTGCTACTTAACTAGGAATATATCCCCCGCCTTCCTTGTTTTTAAACGACAACCATTTTAATCGATTGATTCAGGTTAAGTAACAGAGGCAAAAGG
>NW_015164917.1:2437-4307 GCF_001447785.1 Gekko japonicus
CACCAAGGCGCACGGAACGCTGTTACCTTCCCACCGAAGCGGTACCTATTTATCTGCTTGCAATTTCTTGCTTTCGAACTGCTAGGTTGGCAGGAGCTGGAACTAGAGATGGGAGCTCACTCCGTCATGCGGCACACTCGGGTCTCGAGCTGCTGAACTACCGACCTTCCACAGCCTGCAGTTCACCGTCTTAACCACTTGAGCCGCCGCAGCTCCTAAGTAACAGAGGAGGGGCACCCAAAACAAAGAGGACCCCCGGTGACCCTGCTAAGAGAATGCGATTCTCTGCAGATCCGCGGCCGTCCTTTTTTCCTCCGGGGGTTTCCCGCCCCGTCCGTCCTTGTCTCCGTTTGCAGCTCCTTCCCGAAGAGCTCCGGGCGAGGCTTTGTGCGCGGAGCGGGGCTACTTTCGAATGGAAAATCCATTCCGCATTTTTCTTGCAACTCTACTTGTACCCTAATGTTTTCTAATGGAGCCCATGCAAGTCAATTGGCATTCCAGGCTCCCATGATTTCCAATGGGCCTTCCGGAGTCTCCCACTGTTTCCAAAGGGCAATCCTGTCCTTCCTTTTAGTGCATCCCTCACAAAGTAGCCTTTGAAACCCCCCCCCCACGCGCCCACTTGCCCAAAGAGAGCAAACGGGGGGCGGGGGCAGGAAGGCTGCAATCTTACGCGCACACGCTTACCTGGGGGGTCAGCTCCACTGCGCAGAGCGGGTCTTACTTCCGAGTAAACACGCAGCATCGCGCAGGGGGCTCCGATGCCTCCCCGCGAGGACCGCACAAAGGGGGGGAAAGATCAAAGACGAGGCGCAGCACCTACCTGATCTCTTTGATGCTTTCCAGTTTGCACATGATTTCTTGCTCATCGGCCATGCTGTCCTTCTCCCCCCGTCCCCCCCTCCGCCCCCCTCCCGATTGAGATCTCCGACGAAAAGGTGCAAAAGGCCAAGGAAGGGAAAAGAAAAGGGAGGGAGGGAAAGCCCATACAATAGACACAAGGCAGCCGCCCCCGCCAGGCTTCTGAGCGCAAAGACTGCGGTAGGAGCGAGCGAGGTCTACCGGGAGTTCGAGTCCAGGTCATCATAGCGGCACAGGCTCGGGAAGGCAACGTGAACTACGAATCCCGCCATGCAAAGCGCTGAGCGCCCGCTCTCCCTTCCGGCCATTGGGCCCGTACCTTTGTCACAGCTAATTATGTCAAAGGTTGTTGGGAGTGCAGCAGAGCACGATGGGGTTGCTTGGGAAGGGGTGTTTTTTGGGGGGTGCAGGTGAGGGATTCGGAACGCTGTTTCATTTAAATAAAGCCTTCCAAACGGCTAAGTAACAATTACAGTCTCAAAAAAAAAACAAAAACAAAAAAACCCACCCCATAATTCGGAAGAAAAGCTCTTTTGAAAATTGCTGGACCTGTTCAGCAATAGCTGAACAACATAGCTGGAGACATTTGTTATTGTTCTGGTTGCTGTGACATTGGTGGGTTTTATTTTTGTAGTGTATTTTAAATTGATTTTAATGTGGATTTCCCGCTTGGGCAAACTAAAACCAAATACCTATGAAGAAGACATGCAATGATGATGATGATTGATGATGAAGAATTGTCATATTTCACTGGTAGATGGTGTTCTGCAATTCGAGATCTAGCCCGGTTCTTGGGAATTCTGGAAAATATTTTTGCAGGATTCTTGCTGTTCCAAGCAACACTGTCCTCTAGAGCTGAGCTGGTGTTATTTCCTCAGTGCCTAGAATGTCCAGGTATTTCTTGAGACTTCTAAGCAATACTCCAAGGGCTCCAGTGACAGTTGGCAGGATGATCACTTTCTTCCCCCAGAGGTGCTGTAACTCATCTTGTAGGTCTTGGTATTTGTTT
>NW_015164918.1:0-127 GCF_001447785.1 Gekko japonicus
CAGACCCCATCAACGTGTATTTATAGTTTCAATGAGCCCTGACTGGGCTGAATAGAAATAGAGCCAGTTTGGTGTCGTGGTTAAGTGCACGGCCGCTAATGTGGGAGAGCCGGGTTTGATTCCCCCG
>NW_015164918.1:447-3634 GCF_001447785.1 Gekko japonicus
TGACTTTGGGGAAGCCATAGAGCTGTTCTCTCAAGGGCAGTTCTCTCAGAGCTCTCTCAGCCCCACCTGCCTCACAGGGCGTCTGTTGTGGGGAAGGGAAGGGAAAGGAGTTTGTGAGCCGCTCTGAGACTCCGAGTGAAGGGCGGGTATAAATCCAATCTCCTTCTCCTCCTCTTCTTCTAACTGTTTTTGGGATGGCAAAGGATTTGCACCAGCAAAGGGAATCTATCATGCGTGTCTGTGGGATGAAGGCAGGGGAAGCTATCTAATCCACTTCTATGTGGGGAAACACTGCAAGAAGATGCTAGCTATTTAATGTTACTGATCGGGCATGCTGTCTCATGAACCAGACAGACTGGAAAGCTGTAGCAGGGTGTCAAACATGCGGCCTGGGGGCCAAATCAGGCCCCTGGAGGGCTCCCATCAGGCCCGCAGTGCAACTGGCCGTCTCCTGCTTCCAGTTCTGCTGCTGCTGCTGCATCATAGCTTGCTTCGCCTCACTCAGCCATTTCGTGTTTTAACCTGGGTCCTAGACTCAGATCTCTGAGCATGAGATTTCTGTGGTGAAGGTCAATAAATCAAAAGTCGGTTTGCAGCTTACAGATACACACCTGAACAGCATACTCAGGATTGCAACAGCACTGACATTTTGATGCAGTCATTCAGAGCAAGAGGTGTCAGTTATCAGACACTGTTAAATAAACAAAATATTGCAAGAGTGCTGATGTTTTACGCATGTTTTTATTTTAAGTTAAAAAAAACCCTTTGTGTTTGTGTCCTTTATAAAGTTATAAAATTGATATAAATTTATAAAATTGAGCCAACTTCAGGGGACGGCGGAGAAGACAGGAGGGCCTGGCGTGATCTGGTCCATGGGGTTGCAGAGTCGGACTCGACTGTGCGACTGAACAACAACAACATAAAGTTTGCCTGGCATTTTATTTTATGGCCCACGTGGCCCGGCCCAACAAGGTCTCATTTATGTCAGATCCAGCCCTCATAACAAATGAGTTCGACGCCCCTGCTGTACAGTCTTCGACAAACAGGTTTACCTACACAACACGCGCAAACAGTTTTAATAGCTATTCTCTTGCAGCAGATCACACGGGGAATTGTAGTTCTGACAGGGAATGGAGCTCTTAACGGTAGCCTCAGCACCATGCCAGAATACCATTACCAGGATTCTGTTTTGAAAGCCATTCCCTTTCCCCCAGGGGACCCTGGGGAATGTAGTCCTGTTACAGGGCACCAGAAACGGTCCTCTCCAGAAACCACCCCATACTGCGGTTCCTGGGATTCTTTGGAAGGAAGCCATTCTAGTTAAACTGGTTTGGTGTAGTGGTTAGGAGTGCAGACTCTAATCTGGGAGAACCGGGGTTGAGTCCTGACTCCTTCACATGCAGCTGTTGGTGTGACCTTGGGTCAGTCACAAGTTCTTTCAGAGCTGCTCTCTCATGAGCAGTCCTCGAAAGAACTCTCTCAGCCCCACCTGCCTCACAGGGCGTCTGTTGTGGGGAGGGGAAGGGAAAGGGGATTGTAAGCTTCCCTGAGACTCCTTCGGGTAGTGAAGGGTGGGGTATAAATCCAATCTCTTCTTCTTCTTCTCTCTATATACTTTCTATCGGGTAGATATGCTCGAAAACAAACTTGGCTTCAAGCTAGGGTCCCCCATACTGCCTAGAGAAATGCCAGGAGATTTGGGGGAGGCAGTGCGTGGAGAGGTGGAAGTTTTGGGAGGATATCGCTTCTGGGTGATGTGCCATGAATTTCCCCTAAGTCTCTATGGTCTTTACTTGAAGAACAGGAGGGGGGGAATCCTCCATGGTGACACTCTAGGAATCCCTCCTAAGTCTCTATGGTCTTTACCATAGAGACAGAGGAGAAATTCCTAGAGCGTCACCATGGAACCGTGTTCTTCAGGTTCTCAAGGTTGAAAGATGGGGGAATTCCCAGCCAGGCCCTGGCGGTTGGGACGTCTGCTTCTAACAGAATTCAGATGAGCCAGACGTCCCTGATTCGACGTTTCCGCCGGCTGTTTTCATAGCTGCTTTCCCTGGGAGCCTGCCTTTTCAGAGCGCAGCGCCTTCCATTAGCTGCTAATCTGGCGCTACAACTCCGCTGATTGCTTTGGGGAAATAGAATCCCGTCGCCGCCGTTGCCTCCCCGAGCCGTAATCGGGGAGCTTCAAAAGAACTCCGGCGAGCCAGCTAAGCAGAGGGGCTTCCTCCTTGTAAATCCACCCTGCCTGTCTCTTCTAATCCAATTATGCTTTACAAGGTGCTCCCATGCTAAATCCTGTAAACTTGTTTCTGATATTTTTACCCGCAATTTATGTTAAGCTACTCGCTGTATAATTGCTTGTCTAATCGCGTGCCCCTTATTTTATTTTATTTTATTGCGGAATTAAGCCTGACACTTTCCTCCCCCCCCCACACCATTTCCCAGCACTTAAATATCATCTTTGGAACTTAAAATATATAATTACTTTCCGACTTCGGTGATTTCTGGCCGCCGTTCTTCTCGAGTATTTGGGTTTCTGCAGGTGCGTGTGTGTGTGTGGGGAGACTCATATTGTCTGTCTGACTACTGCCTAGATGGGTGTTTTTTGTATTCTGTGCTAACTATTAAGAAGGAGAAGAAGAAGAGGGGGAGGAGGAGGAGATTGGATTTATACCCCGCCCTTCACTACCCAAAGGAGTCTCAGAGAAGTTTAGAAACTCCTTCCCTTCCCCTCCCCACAACAGACACCCTGCGAGGTAGGTGGGGTATAATTGAAGTAAATAAAATAGAAACAATAGAAGAAGGAGGAGGAGGACGAGGAGGAGATTGGATTTACATCCCACCCTTCACTACCCAAAGGAGTCTCAGAGTGACTTACAAACTTCTTTCTCTTCCCCTCCCCAGAACAGACACCCTGTGAGGTAGGTGGGGTATAATTGAAGTAAATAAAATAGAAACAATAGAAGAAGGAGGAGGAGGACGAGGAGGAGATTGGATTTACATCCCACCCTTCACTACCCAAAGGAGTCTCAGAGTGACTTACAAACTTCTTTCTCTTCCCCTCCCCAGAACAGACACCCTGTGAGGTAGGTGGGGTATAATTGAAGTAAATAAAATGCTGGGCTAAATCGAAATAATAGAAGGAGGAGGAGGAGATTGGATTTATACCCCGCCCTTCACTACCCAA
>NW_015164919.1:0-601 GCF_001447785.1 Gekko japonicus
GACTGGGCTGTACCATGCTGCCTTCTCTCCCTCTGCTGATATTACCTTTGGCAAAAAAAATTATCCCAGTTTTTTCCAGTGTATCTGTGGCCGCTACACACAACCTGCTTCTGTTCTGTTGGAAGGACTAATGGTGTGTGTGTGTGTGTCAAGTTCTGTTTCAGTCAAATGCTCTTCTGAATGTGTAGACTAGCTTGTGTAGCTTGTTAAGGAGGAAGTGAAATTAGACACTCTCTCTCTCTCCTATTGAACTGACCTTTGAACGGAGGAGCATGCAGTACTGTGAGTCTCCACCCACAGGCTGCAATGATACATCAAAGGCATAAATTTACCAGCTCAGTGGCAACTGGGCCAGTATTAAAAGTTGTGCTGGGCATGGTTCAGTGTTAACTGGGACCTGGCTGTGTTTCCCAGAGAGGCCCAGTGGACAGAATTTCAAAACACACAGAGCAAGGTTGTTACTTTTTGTTTAATTGCCCACCACACCGGGCCACCGTTGTGCATACCAATAGCCTCCCTTTCTTATCTGAAAAAGGAAATTACAAACCTCACAAAGTTATTGTGTAGACGAAAGACCAGAAGATGATAAAGTACAGTTAAA
>NW_015164919.1:1435-4202 GCF_001447785.1 Gekko japonicus
TCCTCCTCCTCCTCCTCCTCCTCCTTCGCTTCTAAAGAAGTCCCCTGGCATCTAATGATGTGGGTAAGGCACGCACAACAACTCTCTCAATTAAATAGTTTCAAGAAGCCTAAAGGTTGCAACTGGTTCCAAAATTCAATTTTCCTCCTTGAACTTCCAGGTGGAATGAGTTTGGCACAGAGCTCTCCGTGCACCATATCACTGGATGGGACGTTGCTCTATTGGAAGTGCTGCTTTCCTACGCACCGATCCGCCGTTCCAAGACAGTGTGAGAGAGAGCACCGTGCTGTTCAATAGGGTATGAAATTGCAACCTGCAGTCTAGGAATGTGGCCAGTTTGAATAATTACTCTCCCCCCTCAACAAATCCCCCTATATGGTGTCTTGCATTATCTGAAGAAGCTGTCTTTTCATTCACCTCCCACTGCAAACAGCTGTGTGGCTGTTGGGGAGTGAGTTCCATGGCTGATGTGTGCCAGGACGGCTTCTGCCTGAACTCTGTCTTGGATGCCAGGTGTGGCTTCACGCTGAGCACCTTGTGCTCCTTCCAGTGGTTGATAGAACACCTTCTGGCTGCCAACGGCGTATGTCTTTCCTGGTCCAATGCACAAAAACTCTATTTGGAGAAAGCCAAAGTTTTCTATTAACATTTATTCAACTGCTTTGTTGTCAAGCCCAGGTCTCTTCATTTATTGCTTAGGCCTGTGTCTTAGCTTTTGTTTCTTTGTATCTGCTCCATTTCACCTTCGCTTGTTGTTTGCATTTCTGGGGGCTATGTGTCTGTTGTGTGAGTGTTGGAGGAGCAGACGCTGTAATCTTTCTTATGCTGTGCCCCTGTCGTCTTCTCACAAGAAGAGACCTTGGAGAAGTCTGTACTTTGCCTAGGTCATAGGGCAACACACATCTATCCAGGTTGCCATGGTTATGCTAGGGGGTAGTACAAGGACGTGTATGGATGGGGGGCTTGTGTGGTTTTACCTATACCTCGATTGTTCCCACCATTATTTCCAGTTCTGACAAAGACTCTTGAACCTACAGTAACATATCTTCAGTAAAGCATATCACTGCCTATAGTGTGTGAAATGTATTGTAATGGCTGATATATGGAACTGTGAATGTCTTAAAAACATATGTATTTTAATTTGGGGGGGAGGAATTGTAATGTATTGAAAGGCTTACATGAATCGCCTCATTGAACTCCCATGCAAAGCTTCAAGCCAAGCCACGGCTCCTCCGAGCGAACTTCCTATTGGTCGCTCTGTAGCAGCGACCAATCAGAACTGTACCTGTTCCCTGCGAGGGAAAGAATCTCATTGGTCCTTATCCAAACAACCTCATTGGTTAATTATTGTAAATAGGCGTGGCTATGTTAGCCGGGAATGTTTAAAAGGAGCCTAGCTCCCAATGTTAATCTGTTCTGGTTATGAATGCGTTTAAGTGCTTGTTCGTTACTTCAATAAAGCTGATTCACTTTGCTGAAATCACTCTCCGGATCTTTGTTAGCGGCGATCTAACAATGTGTGTGAAAAGTGTTTAACTGGGGATCTGACTTTTGTAAAGGGGGGGGGGAATAGTTGCCTTCCCATCTAGGTGTGTTCAAACTGCAAGGGTCTACACTAGGGATGTCAATGTCTGTTGAGGTCAGTATTGTGTACTCTGATTGGCAGCAGCTCCCCAGGTTCTCGGGTGCAGGTCTTTTACATCACTTACTACTTGATCTGTTTATCTGGAGATGTGGGGGCTTGAACCCAGGACCTTTTTCATTCAAAGCAGATTTAATGGCCCCTACCTGCATTGTTGGCATCGGCACAAACTGCCGTTGCTTGGATTCTTCGAAGGTAAGCTATGACCTGGACGGCCCAGGCTAACCTGATCTCACCAGATCTCAGAAGCTAAGCAGGGTCAGTTCTGGTTTATTACTTGGATGAGAGACCATCAGGGAAGCCCAGGCTCATGGCGCAGAGGTGGGCTGAACATCTCTCACCTTGAGGAGGAGGAGATTGGATTTATACCCCATGGCCCTTCACTGCTCAAAGGAGTCTCAGCGTGGCTTACAGCCTCCTTTCTCTCCCCCTCCCCACAACAGACACCCTGTGAGGGAGGTGGGGCTGAGAGAGCTCTCCCGAGAACTGTCCTTCAGAGAACAGCTCTGAAAAAACTTGTAACTGACCCAAGGTCACACCAGCAGCTGCATGTGGAGGAGTGGGGACTCGAACCCGGTTCTCCCAGATAAGAGTCCGCGCTCCTAAACACTACACCAGACTGGCTCTCCCTGTGGGGTTGCCACAAGTCATCTGTGACTTGACTGCGCTTTCCACCGCCACCCGGACAGTTAAAGTGATATTAGACAAAGTCATAATGGGTTATGCCGAGGTTGGTGTTTGGTGTTGCTTGAATCACAAAGATGAGAGCCAGTTTGGTGTAGTGGTTAAGTGCGCGGACTCTAATCTGGGAGAACCGGGTTTGATTCCCCACTCCTCCACTTGCACCTGCTGATGTGCCCTTGGGTCAGTCACAATCTCTGGCACAGCTGTCCTTGAAAAAGAGCAGTTTGTGTCAGAGCTCTCTCAGCCCCACCCGCCTCACAGGGTGTCTGTTGTGGGAAGGGGAAGGGAAAGGAGTTTGTAAGCTGCTCTGAGACTCCGAGTGAAGGGCGGGGTATAAATCCAATCTCTTCTTCTTCCTCTTCTCTTCTTCTTCTTAAATTTCCTACTGGTACCGTGTACCTTGTGGGGAGGAGAAAGCAGAAGACTGAAGGTACCACTATG
>NW_015164920.1:0-1170 GCF_001447785.1 Gekko japonicus
AACATTTTTGGTCTTAAACACAGTACTCTTCCTCCCTCTCTCCCTCCCCCTCTGTTGTTTGTGGTTTCACTTCTTTACCAGCCGACTCTCAGAGTCCTGGGTCTCCCGGACAGCGCTCGGTCCCTTTTTGCTTGGAGGGGGAGACATGGCGCCTCAGAGTCCTGGGTCTCCCGGACAGCGCTCGGTCCCTTTTTGCTTGGAGGGGGAGACGTGGATGGGTTGGAGAGCAGGAGAAGCGAGTTCGGGAGCCACGCTCAGGGCTGTTTAGCCAAGAAAAGAGGACAGGAAAGGGAGCCGTGACCAATGTTTATAACATTCCAAGTGGGAACCTGCAGGGACTTGTGGGGGGGGCATCTTCTTTCACCCTCCCCCACTGTTTCCTCTTTCCTGAAATCCCCCTTAGCCTCTCCCCCTTTTCCTGTTTCCTTCTCTCCTTCTATGGTTGCCAACCGTTCTACAGCCTGGTGACCTCCTGGAATCACAAGTGGTCTCCCAGCTCAAGAGATCAGCTCTCTCTGAGGAAATCCCTGGAGATTGGTGGGTGGAGCCTGGGGAGGGAAGCAACCTCAGATGGGGACAGTGACGTAGAGTCACCCTCCCTCTTTCTAGGGGAACCATTCTCTGTCACCTGGAGATCAGTTGTCATTCTGAATGATCTCCAGCCCCCACCTGGAGGTTGGCAATCCTACTTCCAAAGGAGTAAATGGCCAGTTTGGAAGGGCATTCTGCCCCTCTGAAGTACCTCCCCTCCGCAAACCCCACCCTCCCCGGCCTCCACCCCCTCTCTAGTCTCTGGAGTTGGCAACCCTCTCTCCTTACCACCCAACACTTCATGAAACAAACAGAAAACGTTCCCAAAGAACCATGGAGGAATATCTCAAATAGCTGGGTTTGTAAAATATAAAAGTGATAAAAACCTGGTCTACAAACCACAAGAAGCGCTTTTGTTCTGATCCACCAGGACAATTCTTGTGTGTCTCCTGAGCACATGAAGGTTTGTGATGCTCAGTGGTGTGTCTCCATTCTCCTTGCTTTTCCATGTGACTCTCTGTGTCTCTCCTCCGCCCCCCCCCAGAGAAAGCTGGCAGCCTTCAAGAAGAGGCTGGATGAATATTAGTCAGAGATGCTTTAGGCTGGTCCTGCATTGGTCAGGGGGTTGGGCTAGATGGA
>NW_015164920.1:1376-3827 GCF_001447785.1 Gekko japonicus
GTATAAATCCAATCTCTTCTTCTTCTTCATAGCCAAGTGACTGAAAACATCTTTACACCATCAGGGGTGAACCAAGAGAAGGGAAGAGATGAAAGAGCAGAACCAAGAAGGACCTGGAACTGGCAGGACAGCGAGGAAAGACCCCAGTCCCACCCAAGCTGGGAGTGGTCTTGAATTCTGGGAAAGCCCAGGGCCAGATATCCATGATCAGCTTACTTCAGTCTCAGACGTACCTTGCCAACGCTTTCGGCAGTTCCGCTACCAGGAGGCTGCTGGGCCCCGAGAGGTTTGCAGCCAGCTCCATGGACTTTGCAGCCACTGGCTGAAGCCGGAGAGGCACACCAAGAAGCAGATCTTGGACCTGGTGGTCCTGGAGCAGTTCCTGACTCTCCTGCCCCAGGAAATGCAGGGCTGGGTCAGAGGATGCGGGCCGGAGACCAGTTCCCAGGCGGTGGCCCTGGCTGAAGGTTTCCTCATGAGTCAGGCAGAAGAGAAAAGGCGGGCAGAGCAGGTAATCCTCCAATATGTCCAATTCAAGCAAAGATATCGGGCCTTATCCTGAAGTGTCCCTGGGACATCCAAGTGGGAGGGTTACCGGTTTCCTTCAGCAGTTTCCCTTACGAGAGAATTCCTGTTCCCTCCAGATAACTCGCCAGGTCTGCTGATGGAAGGGTGCAGAGTCTGGGAATGGGGCAGGATCCATTCCTTGGTCTCTTTCCCATTCCACCTCTTACCCCTCTCCTACCCCTCTCTTACCCCTCTCCCTCGCTGCTGTTTCAGATGTGGGCACCATCCGTGGAGAAAGGAGCCACAGTCCCTGAGGCGGAAGGAGCTTCCTCGGAGCAAGGGCAGAGGGCGCAGGCCATGGAGCATGCCCAAGATGCCCTCTCCTGTGGTAAGGGCCTGTCGTGCCTGGATGCAATTGAGGCACCCAGTAAATTTGATGGATAAAAAATTCTGGGAAAAGAATTAAATACTTTTCCACACAACACGGAGTTTATTTGCGGCACTCAATGTCCAGTAATTGTAACCTGTAAAATTGTAATTGAGCCTGTAAAAGGCGATTAGACAAACTCACAGAGGGCATGTCAGTGTTGCATCTGGTTGAAAACCTGGTAGTGAAGTTAGCAAGCCAGGAGACGCTCTGGAACATCATTTGCATGACCCTCGAGTCTCCAGAAGTGCTCAAGTCACATCTTACAATGTTCTCTCTAAGCCTACATATTAAAAGAGTAATTTTTTAAAAAATCAGTTTACAAACATAAAACATACCAGTCATATTGCTGTAGTGTTTATAACCCCTGAGGCTCACAGGTACTCTTCTGCCTCTCCTGGAATTTAGTTTAAAATGTGTTTAGAAATGTGTTGAGTGCAGACAGGGCAAGGCTTCATAACCCTGGGACAGGAGTGTGTGAAGCAAGTAACAAGCAAGCCTTTTTCCTTTCTCTTTGGTCTCAGGAGCAGGCAGTGAAGAGATGCTGTTGAGCCGTCGTCTTCTCAGAGGTGTGGAAACGGCGGGTGCCCCTCCAGTCGAGGTAGGGGAGATGAGCGGGGGGGAGGGAGACAGCCTGGGTCCCTCCTCCTTTCTCGGGGGGGGGGGCTTCTGCTCCTGCACTTTCTACAAGGTGTCCGGGTGAGAGATCTTAACACCTTTCCCTTGACCCATCCCTACCCTGACATCCTGTCCCTTCCCAGTCCACTCCCTTCCTGGGTGCCATCTCTGCCTGTCCTTATCTCTGACGAGGGAATCTGCTTTTTCTTCCAGGGCCCCTTTTCCTTTGAGGAGGTGGCCGTGTATTTCACCGTGGCAGAGTGGGCCCTGCTGGATCCGGGACAAAGAGCTCTGTACAGGGACGTCATGCGGGAGAACTACGGGAATGTGGCCTTTCTCGGTAAGGTGCCAAAGGTGCAAATTGCTGCCATTGTGAGGAGGCATGAATGAAAAAACTGAATAGCAGCACACCATTTTGAGGCCCCTTCCACTATTTGGGGAGGGGCTGTGGCTCACTGGCAGAGCATCTGCTTGGCGTGCAGAAGGTCCCCGGTTCAATCCCCAGTATGTCAGTAGAAGGCAGCTCCATGTCATGTTCATCTGCGTGTGTCCTTGCCCAGGGGCCACTGAGGCCGCTCTGCCTGTGATGTGGAAATGATCCTGTCAAGAACCGAAGCCCCCCGGGTCCCCCTGGGTCACCACTCCTTGTACCTGAGCAGCACTACCCAGTTCAGTGGGTTCGCCCGGAATCTAGTCCACCCCCCTGCACAATGCAGGAAATTCACACCTCCCCTCACCCCCCCAGTGACTGCTGTTCCACGCCCAGAAGATGACCAAAAAACCTCCAGGATCTCCAAACTGGTTCTGGAGAAAAATTGCTTCCTGGCCCCAGAGTGGTAATCAGCATTTTCCTGGGCATGTAGAAAAGAACTCAACCTCTCATGATCTGCCTCAGTTCA
>NW_015164921.1:0-2830 GCF_001447785.1 Gekko japonicus
ACATCGGTTCCCACCCCCCAATCTCTTTTGTTTGGCCCTAAAAAAACCCCAACGAGACTCAGTTCGGAACAAGAATTTTATGGGCCGTAAGAATAAAGTATCGACTGCACTTCTAAACGAAGCCTTTATGTAGGAGAGGAGATGTGAAATGCTCTGTCCGACCTATATTCACTCTCAAATAGGTTAATTGGAAAAATTTTCTTTTCTTTTGGTTTTTTAAAGTCCTGCTTCCCTTGCTGTTCTGGGCAGGAGCGGGTGTTACTCTCAATCCGGATTGTAAACGGTGCCACTAGCGGCTTCACGGGATCCGGAGGGCCTTCCTTGCTGCGTTTCCTTGGCGCCTCCTTCGTGTCCACCTGGAGCCGCCAGGAAAACCCCACTTTCCCCTGTGCGTCGAGCGCCACCTGCTGCTCCATTCGGGGCAGCACAACCCCCCTCCGGCCGCCTTCCAGCCAGCTTTTTGCATAAATTGTCGCTCTTTAGCAAAGCAGTTAACGGTGAATGATTCGGAGACGCGCCTCTGGTTTTGTGTTGTTGTGTGTCCCCCACCCCCCACCCGGTTGTTTCCTGGCGTCTCCAACTGCGGTTTAATGGCAGCTTGTAGCCGAGAAAACGCTTTTAAAAGTGCCAAGAAACACACCGCCGCGAAAAGACAATAATGAACTTAACTCTAAATATATCGGTTGACATAAGAAGGAAGGGAGAAGGCAGGGAGCCGTGCGCCGGGCAGGGGGAGAGACCCATTCAAGACATGATTTCACGGAGCAGGGTGAGAGGACAGCAGGTTTCCTCTAACCAGCCAGGTGTGGTGGTGCTGGAGCTTCTTGCCCGCAGAAGGTCCTGGCTTGGCTCTGGGATCTCTGTTTGGAGGATCTCAGAAGCAGCAAAGGCAATACTGGCCTCCCTGGACCACTCATCTGGTTCTGGATAATGGTCCTGGTTGCCTCCCAAGTCCTTATGGATAGATGTCTGCCTCAGCACACTGCCAAGAAACAGGTGGAAAAACTTGGAGGCCATATTTCAATAATTATGGGCATATTCTAGGCTTCCTGTTAGAGGTGGCCTTGCGCCAATCTTCCCTGCTGCCGCCATTTCAGAAAGAAAGGAACATCTGTGACATCCTCACAGCCGATAGGACCTTTGCTTGGTGATCATGTGGTTTATGGGTTCAAGTCCTCAGCCAAGGTTGCTGGGTGACCTCATGCCGGTGCCATTTTCTCCACCCAAGGGGAACCACAGAAGTTCTTTGGAAGAAGAGGAGTGAGAGAAAAGTGAGAGATAGAAGTCTTGTGGCATCTTAAAGGCTAACAGATCCATCTTGGATATCATTCTGTTGCCAGACCTAAATGCTCTATGTGTTGTCTAGGGCTTAGATGAATACAATGAACAAGAGCCATGATTTTCAAGCTCATCTTCTTTACATAAATAGCAATTTCCTTGTAGTATCTATGCAAGAAGCTGCCTTGTACCAAGTCAGACCGTTGATAAAGTCCTCTCAAATTGTCCCCACAATAACGGATTTAGTGGGGACCAGACCTGGGCCCTTCTGCATGCCAAGCAGATGCTCTCCGACGGAGCCACTCAACCTCCTCAGACATGCTGATATTCCCACAGGCGTAAGAATTCAAGAGAGATACTTTTAAAAAAAAAATTGGAAATATGCCTGTTCCATAACCAATCTTTGCTTTTCAAATGGAAGCTGTAATTAGGTCACAAATTTAAACACTTAAAAAACAACAACCCACCCAAATCAGGTAGGAGCAAGTCAATACTCCAAGTAGGGTGGTCCACTCCCTGACAATGCCCTGCATGGACACCAGTGTTCCCTCTAAGCTGAGTTAGTGTGAGCTAGCTCACAGTTTTTTAGCCTCTGGCTCACACATTTTGGTCTTCACTCAGGAAGGATGGCTCCAGAGCAAACTAATTTATGCAGTAGCCAAATCGCCTGCTCACACCTCTAATGCCAGTAGCTCACAAAGTCGAATTGATGGACTCCAATCTTTCTTCAGTTAACCAGTGGAGATGGGGCCTTTGAGTCTCTCTGGGGATGGGAGACTGTTAAGCAGTGGGATGCAAAAGGAGTCCGTTGAGTCATGAGCATGCACTGCTGTCAAACTCAATGGATATGGAAGGTTTTCATTTGCCTGGCTCAGAATTTATCACCAAAAGCTCAAGTGTGCCTGGATTTAACACCAGACTGTCACTTTCCCCTCTATTCAAAAGTATAATGTGAGAAATCAGGTTCCCCTCCCACTGTAAATAAGACTTTCCCATGTTTAATAATCATTGGATTTAGTACAACAAAGTTTGAGTCCAGTGGCAACTTGAAGACCAACAAAGGTTAATTCTGGGTATAAGGTTTTGTGTGCATGTGCATGCAAAAGCTTATACCCAGGATTAACCATTGTTGGTCTCTGAGGTGCCACCAGACTCAAACTTTGTTCTGTTGCTTCAGACCAACATGGCAACCCACCTGGATCTATCTTAATTGAATTTAGGGGGGGGATTTTGCCATGGCATCCAGGAATGCAGCTACACAGGCAAACTGAAGTTGAACCTACTAGTTTATACACATGTTGAGAACCTGGGCAGGGCCGCTATACTGCAGTGTACAGATGGGGCTATAGTGGGCATGAGGGTTAATGGGGCCTTCATCCACCCAAACTGGTGTGTTGAGAAGGTGGGGAAGAGGTATGCTTTTCTGCACATGTTTCAGTATTCGGTTGTTACAGAGAGACTGAAACGAGAAGCATGATTCGTGTTGAGTAATGCCCTGAAGGGACATGGGGGCCAGAAGTAATACTAACTCCACACTGTATCCCATTGGTGG
>NW_015164921.1:3528-3831 GCF_001447785.1 Gekko japonicus
GACGTTTTGCTCACAAGACTCCACAGCTCAGAGGGAGCACTGCTTGGGGGTATCTAGCTGGCTCAGAGCAAAACATCTCTCCCCCCCCCCGCCTGTCCTCCCCAGTCTTGGAGCCCCATTTCAGCTGGATTTTCACTTCCATTTGTCTTCAGCTTCACTGGTTTCCCAGCTGGCCAAATTGCTCTCTCAAGATTGGATGGGGGGGGGATTATAGTATGCTAAACGGTTTATTAAAGGTATTGCCCCAATGAAGAATTCATGCTTGATGGATTTCTAAACAGTCACTTTGAGCCTCTTCCTCTA
>NW_015164922.1:0-410 GCF_001447785.1 Gekko japonicus
ATCCCTCTCCGTCTGCATACTTTTCAGCTTTGAAGTTAAAAACGAGTCACATCTTGAGGGTCTGTGGCTTTGCCACTGGCAGGACCCATCATTAGTGATGCTTTGCAAAGAAAACACTAAAAAAAACCACACCACACCTTCTTGTAATGACTTCTACCCTGACTTATGTGGCCCTGGCTAGCACTATCTAGAAGAAGAGGAGGAGGAGGAGATTGGATTTATACCCCGCCCTTCACTACCCAAGGGAGTCTCAGAGCGGCTTGCAAACGCCTTTCCCTTCCCCTCCCCACCACAGACACCCTGTGAGGTAGGTGGGGCTGAGAGAGCTCTTGACAGAAACTGCTCTTTTTCAAGAACAGCTGTGTCAGAACTATGGCTTGCCCAAGGTCATCCAGCAGGTGCGAGTGGAG
>NW_015164922.1:1081-2653 GCF_001447785.1 Gekko japonicus
CTGTTGTTGGCCCTCCAGAGGAACCGGTTGGCCACTATGTGAGACAGGATGCTGGACTAGATGGACCGCTGGTCTGATCCAGCAGGGCTCTTCTGATGTTCTTATGAAGGCCCTTGGCCTCTCTGCTCTGTTGTTGGCCCTCCAGAGGAACCGGTTATCCACTGTGTGAGATGAGATGCTGGACTAGATGGGCCACTGGTCTGATCCACTCTTCTGATGTCCTTGCGGCAAACCACCTCTGAATGTCACTTCCCCTATGATGTCACCAGGGCTCTTTCTGTAGCAGGAACTCCTTTGCATATTAGGCGACACACCCCTAATATAGCCAATCCTTCAAGAGCTTACAGTAGCCCCTGTAAGAAGAGCTCTCTTTAAGCTCTTGGAGGATTGGCTATATTAAGGTTGTGTCGCCTAATATGCAAAGGAGTTCCTGCAATAAAAAGAGCCCTGGATGTCACCCTAAGTCGGCTGCGACTTAATGGCAAATAAGATAAAATCCGTATAACACTGACCCTGCCATCCTGTTTCCCATTTGTTTAGGAGGAAAGCAGGTTAATCAATATTTTAAACCAATCTGTCGAAAATGCATATGTTCAACAAGGGGAAATCAGCAGAAGGAGACAGAAATCTGAATTAGTATAAAGGCTGGCGAGTCTGAGTTGCTCTGTGATGTCGGTGTCAAAACGGGCGATCCCTGATGTCAGACAGGAGAGGAAGACCGGATGAGGAGCAAGACCATTGAGAGATTGAGAGGAACTGTCAGAACCCACAGCCAACAATGGAGTACACACTTCTTTAGAAAGGTGATACTTTTATTGAAGAGCCATAGATGCATTAACGTAGTCACTGTTAAGAATAGCAGTTGCCTCTTGAACCTAATGAGATATAGGGCATTCGTATGCACACACACACCCCACTGCGCTGGCCAATTAGGCACCCTCCCGAGCGCGGGCTGGAGACAGCAAGCATTACATAAGAACATAAGAGATGCCAATGTTGGATCAGGCCAAAGGCCCATCCAGTCCAACACTCTGTATCCCACAGTGGCCAGAAATACCAGGTGCCATCAGGAGGTCCACCAGTGCCATCAGGAGGTCCTCCCCATGTTGACCCCCCCCCAAGCACCAAGAAGACAGAGCATCACTTGCCCCAGAGTCCCTATCTATACCTTGTGGCTAATAGCCACTGATGGACCTCTGCTCCATATGCTTATCTAATTCCCTCTTGAAGCCGTCCATGCTTGTAGCCGCCACCACTTCCTGTGGCAGTGAATTCCATGTGTGTTAATCACTCTTTGGGTGAAGAAATACTTCCTTTTATCCATTCTAACCCGACCGCTCAGCAATTTCATTGAGTGCCCACGAGTTCTTGTATTGTGAGAAAGGGAGAAAAGTACCTCTTTCTCTACCTGCTCTTTCCCATGCATAATCTTATAAACCTCAATCATTTCACCCCTCAGTTACAATGCGAAGCTGGGAATATTTCGGCTCCCACGGCTGGCCACCTGTACTTCTTTAGAGATAAGCATTACAACGCTAAGCGAGAGAAAGCAGAGAGAAAGGAATGCGAAGG
>NW_015164922.1:3145-3799 GCF_001447785.1 Gekko japonicus
ACACATGCTTCCCCGTTGGAAGATTCTTGCTTGGAACACAGGCACTGCACTATTCCGTCGCCCAGACGTGACTGGCCCCATTGCTAGAGCGTCACCCGGCTGTGTGCCTACGTCACTTCTGGGCGATGGAATAATGCAGCGCCTGTGTTTTCCCCATGGGAATGGTCCCGCGAAGAACTATACATCCCCCGCCAAATTAGGTAAGTACTTGGGAACCCTGTATTTGACGTCCTCGGAGGTCTCCCATCCAAATAACAGCCAGCTTCTGCTTAGTTTGTGAGATCTGGCGAAATTGAGCTTGCCTGAGCTATCCGAATCAGGGCAAACGTCCAGATGTGTGCCTTCCATTAAGCGATCATCTTTACGTGAAACAGCCTTGGGATGCCTATGCTTAGCTGTTATTTTTCTAACATGGCAAATAAAATAAAATAAAATGCAATTTTAAGTGTCACAAAGCAAAACACTTAAAACCACCATCACATTACAAATAGAAAGCAGTGAAGGACCCCTTCATAAAACCTCATCCACTGAACCATTTAGGAGCTCATGTTTTATTGGCATGCACATCAAAATGGTGAACATTGCCTATTAATGCCATGTTATACTGAGCTCCTGGGAGGAAAGACATGGAACATATCAGCTCATCCCTAGAAG
>NW_015164923.1:0-1052 GCF_001447785.1 Gekko japonicus
GGAAATCAGTCTCAGACGAAGCAGCCTTCATTTCCTGCCTTCTCAAAGTTTAGTCCGTATACAAACATTCATCTTCCAAACTATTTTGAGAAAATGACTCCCATTTGAGTGACCTTTCTCCTCGTTACTGATCGACTGTCATCCTTGTTGAGGTACACCAGAGAAGCTGCTGATCTATTTTTCTGCTGTCACAGTTCCTTTGTTACGAGCAGTCCTCGCCTTTCCCTTGGAGCGCAAAGCTGGGAACTTCATGTTTGTGGCTGGGTATTTCTGAGCATGTCTGAGCATTTGTGTGTGGGCCTCAGAGTTCTTTGTTCTTTGAGGCTTAATAATAGTCTCAGGAGGAGGAGATGTCTGGATCCCGGCCACTGCTCAGGGGAAGGACGATTTAATCCTTTTACTCCCACAGTTTTCCCAGCCTCAAATTCCCTTTCCTGAGTAGCTGTTTGTGATGGGGTTTTTTTTTTTGTTATTTGAGTATTCACATGATTCATTTGATATATACCTTGCCTACCAAACTGCAGTGTGCTCGCGGTGGCTTCTAGTAGTCCTAAAAGTACAGTAAAATAAATAATAAGCTCAAAATTAATATCCATCAACAAGCAGACAGTAGCAACAATAGCAAAATCAATCAGGGAGTGGCAGAGGATGCACATATATATCAACCAAGGCCTGGATAAATCCGCTTTCCATCAGACATTCAAAAGACAAAGGGAGAGGCAGCAGAAAAAATGGAGGTTGGGGAAGGCGTTTCGCCAATGAGGTGCCGGAACATAGAAAACCCTCTCTCCGTTCACAGATATCACAGTGTCACACAACTAGGTTGGTCTCACGTAATTGCAGTGTGCAGGGGTCATTTCATAGAAAAAGAGGTGCAGGAGCTCATTAGCATAACTCATTAGCATAACTTATTTGCATATGCCACACCCCCTGACATCACCGAAGGGTGTCAGAAGGCAACACCCATCGCTCAGGCTCCACTGGACTGTTTTGGATTTCTAGCTATTGGGGGGGGGGAACGTGCAGATCTGTCCTCGCAGAGGAGGGAGAGC
>NW_015164923.1:1473-3759 GCF_001447785.1 Gekko japonicus
AAGACCATAAAAGAACTTGGCAGTCAATTCAATAATCTGCGAATCTCGAGAAGTAAGAAGGTAGTGTAGCTTCCTTCCGTCTGGTTGGCATGCTACCTTGCTAACTTACCTGGCTGTTTCTTGCTCCTCGTGGCCCAACTGAGGGTTGCTGGGAGCAGGGGGCGGTGCTTTTTGCATGTGCCCACCCCCTGGGCTCCTTACTGCCGGAGCTCTGCTCCTGTTCGCTCCCACAGGAAATTGCCACTGGCAGTGTGTGTAACAACCTGAACAATCTCCCTATGAATTCATTAGATACTTGGATTACATTGTTTCATACCCAGATGTGTGTGTGTGTGTGTGTGTATGTTGGAGGGATGTATAAGAAGGCAAAGTTGAGGATGTGCCTTGGAAAGCCTGTGTCCTCTTTTTGCTGCATGTACATGTCTGGAGTCCTCTGCGCTCAGTATTTCACCTTCAGAAAGTGAAGTTTCATTTGCCTTTGTAGCCAGAAGGGAAAGAAATTGCCGGGTGAGGGTTTCACTACTTATTGATTACTGCTGTCAAGTGAGACTGTGGATGCCTCCATCCTTGTCATTCACTAGATATTCAAGTGGAGGCTGTCAGTAGTAGCAAAGGGGGACAGGCGCGAGAGAAGGATGAGGTCGGTTTTGGAGGGGAGGGGAGCCAAAAATAATTCACCCTCACGGTAACACTATCTTTACCATTAATATATAAAATCCAGGAGTGGAGTTCTAGAGTGAAGAAGTGGCTTGAACATGGGCAAGAGGCACTTCTATCATGACTGTCACTTGAACTTAGTGTTGCCAAGCTCCAGGCCGCACCTGGAGATCTCTTGCTATTACAATTGATTTGCAGATGACTGAGATTGGTTTCCCTGGAGAAAACGGCTGCTTTGGAAGGTGGACTCCATGGCACTGTACTCTGCTGAGATGAAGAATAAGTTTGTATTCAAAAACTGGAAACCAAATTTTAACAAAGTCTGAGGTATAAGGGTCAGATTCACCTGGTGACACGGAGTCTACTGATTTGTCCATTATACAAAGTTCCTGAACTTCCACAAACCAATCGGATATGGTAGGTCTTCTGTCATCTTTCCAGAACCTAGCAATGACTGCGCGAGCTGCTGCACAAAGTATTTCTATTAGACCAGAATTAGGCATATGACCTTTGGTAGTAGGCCCTTGGACTGCAAGAAGATCAAATCAGTCCATCCTAAAAGAAATCAACCCTGACTGTTCCCTGGAAGGCCAGATCATGAAATTGAAGCTCAAATACTTTGGCCACCCAATGAGAAGGGAGCACTCACTGGAGAAGAAGACCCTGATGCTGGGAAAGATTGAAGGTCAAAGAAGACGGGGACGGCAAAGGATGAGATGGTCAGACAGTGTCATAGATGCAACGAACATGAAATTGAGCCAACTTCAGAGGACGGCGGAAGACGGGAAGGCCTGGCGAGATCTTGTCCATGGGGTTGCGAAGAGTCGGACTCAACTGTGCGACTGAACAACAAAGTAGGCCAATAGTGTAATACTAAAGATTCCCTTTCAAACGGGACCTCTAATTTAGTTAGAGCATAAATTTGTTTTACTACTGAGTACTTTGCTTCTCAAAAGGAATTTGAACCTATTCTTGAAACTATTGATGTTGTGTGTTAGTCTGATTGACCTTTGTTAGTTCTAAATATATAGATGTTACATCCTCCCTCCCTCAAAGCAGTTTATTTCTTTGGATATATTACTGTTACAATTGTTTATTTGTAACCGATTGTTGTTACGACTTCTGTGTTAGGGTTGTATATGTTTAACCATTTCAGTAAAGCTTTCTGAGAGGGGGAGAAAAAAAGAATAAGTTTGTATACCCCATTTTTCTCTACTGTGAGGCGTTTCAAAGCAGCTTAGAATCTCCTTCCCTTCCTCTCCCCACAACAGACACCCTGTGAGGCAGGTGGGGCCGAGAGAGTCCTGAGAGAACAGTGACTGACCCAAGGTCACCCAGTAGGCCTCATGTGGAGAAGTGGGGAATCAAGCCCGGTTCTCTGTTTTAGAGTCTGCCACTCTTAACCCCAACACCACGCTGGGTCTCAGGTCTCCCCCCTCCCCAGGCTCCACCTCCAAAATCTCCAATTATTTTCCAACTCAGAGCTGCTAACCTACTCGAAATGCATTATAAGCCTCATCTCTTACAGGTAAAGCTCAAGGGCTGCTGCTTTTTGAAAAGAAAGGACCTCTGGTAATTCTGAGGTAGGAGCAGCAGCAGACGTAGCCAGGGCTATTTTGGGGCAGGAAC
>NW_015164924.1:0-3550 GCF_001447785.1 Gekko japonicus
CTCTAAGTGCACCGGTTTAAGTTGGAGTGGGAAGATTCTGTCAGGCAGCACACCCTGAGGTAGCGTGCCCGAACACTTGCACCTTGGTCAGTTGTCCACATTAGTGCTGTGCCTCAATCATGAAGTGTGCTGTCCAGGTGTTGTTGTTTGATTGTGCTCTTTAAACCCGCAAGGTAACCGCAACGACATTGGTGCAAACTGCTTGTCTGACCACAGACACAAAAATCTCCAGTCTCTTTGCTTACTGATACGATTCAATAGTTTATTCACATATAGATACAAATTGAGATTATGTTTTGTTACATAAGCATGTACAGATTAATATTATATGAGAAACACACTAGGCAGTATTCATAGTTATACGATAAACACATTATGCAGAATTTATACTAGAAACATTCATGTTTAAAACATTAGTAGTTTTATACTACATTTTCTCAGGAAGAGGAACCAGGAATAGAGAGAGAGTAGAATAACTGTTACAAAGGGATAACTGTATGTGGCCATTAACTGGGAATGGGTCAGAATCTAACATAACTCTCAGAAGCTAATATAACTCATAAAGGTGTGGTCTCTAAATGGACTGTTATAGTGATCTGGCCCCAGGGTGGATGTCGTCAGGAGCTAGAGTTTCCACCCTGTGTGAGTTCCTCGATGAAGCTGAGGATGGCCACTCTAACTGGATCTCTTTCCACGCACTGAGTGCCACGCCCGACCTGCATGCTTGAGATTGCCGCGCCTTCTGCCATGACACCCCTGTGTGGGTTCTTTGGTGCTTCTGAAGATTGCTGCTCTCACTGAATCTCTTCCCACACACTGAACATTTAAAAGGTCTCTCCCCTGTGTGGATTCTTTTATGCTTGTGAAGATGGCCACTCTGACTGAATCTCTTTCCACACTCTTGAGCATTCAAAAGGTTTCTCCCCTGTGTGCGTTCTTTGGTGCTTCTGAAAATTGCTGCTCTCACTGAATCTGTTCCCACACACTGAACATCAAAAAGGTTTCTCCCCTGTGTGGGTTCTTTGGTGATTCTGAAGAGAACCACTCTCACTGAATCTCTTTCCACACTCTGAGCATTCAAAGGGTTTCTCAGCTGTGTGGGTTCTTTCGTGCTGCTGAAGATGGTCACTCTGACTAAATCTCCTTCCACATTCTGAGCATTCAAAAGGTTTCTCCCCTGTGTGGGTTCTTTGATGCTTTTGAAGATGGGCACTCAACCTGAATCTGTTTCCACACTCTGAACATTCAAAAGGTCTCTCTCCTGTGTGGGTTCTTCGGTGCACTTGAAGATTGTAATTTCTATTGAATCTCTTTCCACACTCTGAGCATTCAAATGTTTTCTCCCCTGTGTGGGTTCTTTGGTGATTCCGAAGAGTACAACTCTCACTGAATCTCCTTCCACAGTCTGAGCATTCAAAAGGTTTCTCCCCTGTGTGGGCTCTTCGGTGCTGCAGAAGATGGCCACTGACACGGAATCTCTTTCCACACTCAGAGCATTCAAAAGGTTTTTCCCCTGTGTGGGTTCTTTGGTGCTTCTGAAGAGAACCACTCTGACTAAATCTCTTTCCACACTCTGAGCATTCAAAAGTTTCTCCCCTGTGTGGATTCTTAGGTGCTTCTGAAGCGTGCTACTCTGACTAAATCTCTTTCTACAGTGAGAGCATTGAAAAGGTTTCTCCCCTGTGTGGATTCTTCGGTGCTTCTGAAGATGGCCACTCTGATTGAATCTCTTTCCACACTCTGAGCATTCAAAAGGTTTCTCCCCTGTGTGGGTTAGTTGGTGCTTCTGAAGAGAACCACTCTGACCGAATCTCTTTCCACACACTGAACATTCAAAAGGTTTCTCCCCTGTGTGGGTTCTTTGATGCTTCCGAAGAGTATCTCTCTCACTATATCTCTTTCCACACTCAGAGCATTCAAAAGGTTTCTCCCCTGTGTGAGTTCTTTGGTGCTCCTGAAGAGAACCGTTCTGACTGAATCTCTTTCCACACTCAGAGCATTCAAAAGGTTTCTCCCCTGTGTGGGTTCTTTGGTGCACTTGAAGATAGTAATTTCTACTGAATCTCTTTCCACACTCTGAGCATTCAAAAGGTTTCTCCCCTGTGTGGGTTCTTTGGTGCACTTGAAGATAGTAATTTCTACTGAATCTCTTTCCACACTCTGAGCATTCAAACCATTTGTCCCCAGTGTGGGATCCTTGGTGCTTCTGAAGACTGTCATTTCTATTGAATCTCTTTCCACACTCTGAGCATTCAAAATGTTTCTCCCCAGTGTGGGTTCCTTGGTGCACCTGGAGCTGTGATCCATTTCTGAAATACTTTCCACAATTAATGGATTTACTTGCCTTCATTATCCTGTGGTTTGGAAAATGCACATTACACTGTCTTCCATCTCTCTCCTCAATCATCTGGCCGCCTTTCTTTCTCTTAGGTCTGCCTCGATTCCTGATGTTTTCTTTCCGGTCTTCCCTTTTAACTCTATCTGGCATTTGCGGATGAAGTTCCTCACCCTCCTCATTCCTCTGATTATCCTCTGCTGGAATAAAGAGAGAGAGACCTTGTTAGCATCTGGGAGGGCCGGGAAGGCCCAAAGGCATCGATCTAACTGCAGTAGGAAAGGATTGATGGCCCTTTGGCCTTGCCCAGCTCGACTGATCTAAACCACCCCTCCACCTTTCCCCAGAATACCGAGGATGTAAGGATCTCTCACTCTCTCAAGAGCAAAATCTGAGTTCTTGCCCAGAAGGAGTTTTTGAGACTCCAGATTTCAGGCCCCCAGAAGGCCTCCCTTCCTCCTAACCCAGCAGGCTGTATGACTGTACCAAACCCAAAGTTGTCCAGAAGGGAATCAGAAGTGCCCCATGGCACTTCCTTGCCTTTTTCCGTGACATAGCCGTGAAGGATACTCAGCCAGCTCACTTCGAAAGGATCTATGCTCTTGGGATCCTCCTGAGGAACATTCCAGCCTTTCTTTCGATTCAAGGCCGTTGTCTGTTTCCACCGTAGTCTCTCTTATACCTCTTGTTTCTTTCACAGAGAGAGAGAGAAAGTGATCATTCTGATCTGGGGAAGGAAAGAAATTGAAGAGTAGATATTCTTCTGGAGGGACGGACACATGGTCAACATCAAAGCTCGCAATCCCTACAAGTATAAGGGGAATGGATCAGCGCAGCAAAACACCCTAGTTCCCCCAAGCGGTTAAGGTGGCCTGTCTGACTTGCAGACGTTCCTGATCCGAGTCTCCAAGCAGCCAACATCCTTAACTTCTGCAAGGCCAGACTCCAGAATGTGGTCACTGGTTAATCGTGAGAACCTGTATCCAGTTGTGTAACCAGGAGGGAGGGGGGATTAGGAGGGTGCTGATGGCCTCTGGAAAGTTCCATCAGGCAGGACCCTTGATTGGGTTGTTAGGACCACCTAAGGTGGTGGGGAGCCGTGTTGGTCTGAAATCACAGAACAAAGTTAGAGTCCAATGGCACCTTTGAGACCAACGACCCCCAGAGTGGCAGAAAGTGTAATACAGGTGTAGGGCAGAGGGAAACTAGGCTAAC
>NW_015164925.1:0-2227 GCF_001447785.1 Gekko japonicus
TAAACAGCTTGTGGTCTGCTTTACTGCATGTCTACGCTCTGCCAACAGTTAGACCCTCCTCCTTCCCTTTACCTCTTCAGCATAGGTCTCAATTTAGGACCCACAATTCCAGCCCCTGGTCTAAGGCCTTAGTAATGACACTCGATTCCCGGATGCTGATAGGGTGCCAGTTTTGTCTTTCATGCCTTTTTCTTTTTACCGTCCACACACTGGGAATAATCGCTTTATAGTCTGAAAGCTCCATAGCTGCTGGGGGTGGGGGCTGTGAAATATCTAGCACATTCTCAGAGTTCATTGAGTTGGGCTCACAGAGCCTTGGACTTGATGGTATGCCGATCGACTGTATTAAAAGTAAGTGCCATTAAGGGGTATGGGGCAGATGGGCCTGATAAAGTGGAGAGCTGGGGGGGTGGGGTGGGGAGAAGGGTGCCAGTTGTCGCCTTGATTCATGGGGAAGTTGACTTGAGGCTTTATTTTCAGACCCAGGCACCAGAGAAAGGTCACGGTCTTGTAGGACTAAGACCTTCTCATCAAATGGTTTTGAAGAGGCCAGTTTTATCTTCAAACAGTGCAAGAGAAAGCAGCAGTGCGATGGGTAACGAGGCAACCTTTGTAATAGACGTATGCCAGGAGTCCATGTGGTGGATGGTTACAAGCGGCATAACTGGGCCAGATTTCTTTGGGTACCATGTACTTTTCTGACGATATTGGGAGGAAACCCTTTCATCTGTGGGTGAGGAGAACTATAGCCCACTCTGCACAGTCAAAATGGAAAACAGTGATGGAATGGCCGAATGGGAGAGGCTCATTCATTTCCACTGTTAACATTTTGAATATGCCGAACGATTGTTCGGGGTTTGAGTCCTGTTGAACAAGCCAGTGCAACAACTAAAAAGGCATGCTGATTTCTCCCCCCCCCCCCCCCCCCCGCCACCACCTTGCACAGGGTAAGAAAACAGAGTAGTACATAAACCTTCCTTGTAAAACATGATTTTTATTTATTTTATGCATGTTATAACCTTCCTTTTTTGCCTTAATAAGGCACTCTAGGTAATTTACAGAGTAATCCTAAATGGGTCTGTTCTCAGTCCTTCTGAAGTCTACACAGTAAGTCTTACTTCCTGGAAAGTGTCCAGAGGATTCCACCATTTACAGCAGGGGTCCCACTCCCCAGACAGATTTCCAGCTGCCCACCAAGTGCTTTTAGAAAGTGAGCAGGGTCAGGTAAGGCTTCTGGCTGGTTCTGCCTCACGTGGCAGCCATTTTGTGGCTGTGCTCACTGTATAGTGTCCAAATTCCAGTGGTGCCCACGGGCTCAAAAAAGTCTGGGTTTTTTTGATTTACAGTTATAGAAAAGTAGGCCATACCACAAGGAAAAAAACAACAATAAGCATTGTAAGACATGTCACTCCAGTTTTGTGCAACCCACACTGACATCCAATTTGCTTTCAGGCTCAACTCAATTAAATCGCCTTTAAAGCCCTGTATGGCCAGCATGGTATAGTGTTATAAGAGTGGAGGATTCTAATCTGGAGAACCACATTTGACTCCCCACTCCTCCTCCACATGAAGCCTGCTGGGTGATCTTGGGCCAGTCACCATTCTCTCAGAATATTCTCAGCCTCACCTACCTCACAAGGTGCCTGTCGTGGGGAGAAGACAGGTAGGAGACTGTAAGCCGCTTTGAGACTCCGAGGGTAGAGAAAAAAGGGGCATAAAAACCAACTCTTCTGCTTCATCTGGGACCAACATACCTTAAGGAAGACCTTCTTCTATACAAACGTGCCCACTCACTCCACTCATCCTCAGAGGTGCGGCTTCTGTTGCCCCTGCCATCCGGGCAAGGGAGTCCTTTGTCATGGCACTAAAACACTGGAACTCCCTTCTCAAGGAGATTTATCTATCTCCCTCTATCATTGTCACTAGCCAGTGGTGACTTTTTTGTTTCATCAGGCATACTCCCCAATAATGACTTTTGGCCCTCCTTCTAGTGTTAGTTCCTGTGTTTTTAATACTATTTTATGTGCCTTGCATTCAATGTTATAACATTAGCTGTCTTGTCATTGTTTAAATGTTTTAATGCTTTTTGTGTTCACCACCTTGCGGGCCCTGATTGGGTAGAAAGGCAACATTGGCCCCGGTCACACCGCAGGAAAAGCCGTGGTGGAAGTGTGGCTTTTTAGAGCCGCAGCAAAAGAGAAGCGTGGCAGACGGATCCGAGAGACAC
>NW_015164925.1:2638-3472 GCF_001447785.1 Gekko japonicus
CTTTCCATTTATTAATCGCTTTCCCCAGTGGGCTCAAAGCGATGTACAGTTACTCAATATAGACAAGGGACTAACAATATTTGTAGGAGATAGGGAAGACAACATATATTCATTTTTTAAAAATTGCACGCACTGTCACTGCCCAGTATAGATGTCTTCTGGCCGTGTTTTAGATAAATAAATATACTATCATCTTCATATGAAAGGTATTGGCAACAGCACTCCTAAAAAAAATTAATCCATGAGGAGTAACAATTGCCATGTATGTGGTGGTGGGGAGATCAAGTATCCAAGGCCTCCCCGAACAAGTGGGGGTTCACTTTTCCTTAGGAGGACAGGAATGAGGGGCCCAAATAGGGGTGTTGGGAGACTCCTGCTTTGTGACCATGGAGTGTCAGGAGTGAAATGGGGGGATTACCATTGTGACAGTGCTGCAACTCCACTTCCAGTGCAAATCCAGAGTAGTGACATCATACTATTGGTGCAATACCAATTACATCGTTCCTGACCTCCAGATAGTTGTTCCAGCTATGGGTTGAGAAATACTTGGATATTTAGGGGGTGGAGCTTGGGATGGGTGGGGTTTGGGGAGGGGAGGGAGCTCAGCAGGACACAATGCCATAGACTCCGCCCTCCAAAGCCTCCATTTTCCCCCAGGGGAATTGAACTTGGTCCTCTGGAGCTCAATTGTAATAGCACATCTCCAGGCAGATCTCCAGAGTCTCCCGCTGGTTTCTAGAGCTTGGCTGGCAACCCTGGGCCCTGCCCAAATATCCTTCAGAAGGCAAAATATTTCATCGCTGGGGAAGAAAGTAGTTGAGGAGAAGCTCCTGT
>NW_015164926.1:0-2636 GCF_001447785.1 Gekko japonicus
CATCTCCTGGACCAAAGGACTTCTGGTCTCTGAGCTCAGGACGGAGCTATCCTAAGAGACGCAGATGAAGTGCTGTTGCCCCTCAAGGACAGCTTTAGGGCAATATTCTCCCCTCTACCCCAAACTACCTACTAACATCCTTGATAATTGTGGTTGCTCCCACAGCAAAATTAATACATTTTTGGACTTCTAAACAAACCAATGATGAGTTCCTAAAATATTTAAATTCTGTGCTCATTTCAGTTCAGTGACCAAATTTCTAATTTACAATATCTAAAAAAACGCAAAGCCAGAATTCTAAGAAATACATACCTCTATTAAAGCAACTTGTTCCATGTAGCATTGGCCCATAAAATAATACATTTCTGCAGCCTCAAATGTACATGGCACAGCTTTTTCAGTGCCTATAAGCAGTCTCAATGCCTGTTTAAAACTAGCCACAGCATCCTGTAATAAAAAGCAGCAATGTAGACCACATCAACTGATGTTTACAATCCATCTTGAGAATGTCCCTTTTCTATAAACAAATACAATTTTTTTAAAGTTAATGGGTTTCCAAAATATCATTCATGCTTGCATTAACATATTTGTTTTTATTTTCCATTGGTTTCAGTGGGAAACCTATATCTATCTGTAATGTCTTTATTTTTCAATCCAATTGGAATGACACTTTCCACACCCATGGAAATCTCTCTGCTAATTTTCCAGAAGGCAGAACAAAAGGTACACATTTACTGACAATTGAAATTCTTGTTTGCAGAGTGGGCAGAGGAAAACATTGACATTCTGAATCACAGAACAAAGTTTGAGTCCAGAGGCACCTTTAAGACCAACTAAGTTTAATTCTGGGTATAAGTACTCATGTGCATGCTCACTTCTTCAGATATGATTTCGTGCATGCACACAAACGCTTATACCCAGAATTAAACTTTGCTGCTCTTAAAGGTGCCACCGGACTCAAACTTCAGACCAACACGGCTGCCTACCTGAATCTATTCGGAATCATAATCCCTCTTAAATAAAAGGCCCCAGCAAATTAGGGGAAAGTCTCCCAAGACAGGGCCCTGCAGTTGCTTTTATGAGGAATTAAAATTCCTGGGAACACTTTAATGGAACTTCAAGTTAACTTGTCCAATTTGTCACTGATTCTCTAAGTTTTCAACACCCAGTTTTGTTCAAAACTACACAAATTTAAGAACTTTTCTCTAACCTTGTACTTTTTGGCTTTCATTTGGACTTTTCCAAGAAGAACAAATGTGGAAGACTCAGGTTGCTTCTTTGTAGCTGTAAGTGCACACTCAATGGCCTTATTGTGATTCTGACAAAATGAGTGAACTAATGCTTCCTGAACAACAGAACATTCAAATGATCCTGTAAAGATATTTAAAGAAAATATATAATGGCTCATAGTATTTATTGTTTCATACTCAGCTATATCAACACAGATATAACAGATATAACATACAGGAATAGTAAATACAGCCCATGCATAATTTTTAAAAAGTGAACCAAATGTGCAAAATACCAAATAACCATATTACAGTCCTCCCTTACAACCTTTCACTGCCTTTGCAGAACTTCAACAGCCACTGGAAAAACTGTATGCCTGAATCTGATATCTGCAAACCTCACACGTCTGTTCTAAAATATGTGACTTCTTTATAACAGGTAAGACTTGTGTGAAATGCAAAAGCTGACATGCTCCAGCTTTCTGGAACTGTTTAACAACTAATAGCATTGAGGCCAAACTACACATTACACACTCCTTGTGTCCTCCACATGTCTACACCCATTCTATTATCCAGACATGCTCTGGATGTTCCATGCTTGGAATTTTAATTCCCTATAAAACTAGGACTCTCTCCTATCTACCTGACAGTTGGCAAATTTTCACTGTAGCTGAATGAAAGACAAGACACTGTAGCCAGAAATGTGTTTCTGAAACAAAAAAAAATGAATGCATGCACAATGAAATGAAACAAAATGAACAATTTTTGAAACAATACAAAATAATAGATGTCCTTAATCATTTCAAAAATAATATGTGCCAAACAGAAAAAAAGATCATACCTTGGCCCATTTCTGCCACTTGACGTATACAGAAACTTGCCAGTTCATAATTCTTCATGTCCAGCAAATATTGTCCCCTATAATAAAGCATTTAATAGAAGTTAATTGCTCAGAAGTATCTTAATAAAAACCAGGGATATTTTTGGTTAGGAGCGCACTGGAACGGCATTCCGGCTGCCTTCCAAGATGGCTACGCCTACAGCCTCCCCCCCCCTTGCGTTCCCCATGCGCCCCACAAGCCACGGAGCACATGGGGAAGCCAATCCTGGGAGGGAAGGCAATTTAGACTGCCTCCCCCACCTCGGGTTCCCCAAGCGCCCCGCAAGCCGCGGGGCGCCTGGGGAAGGTGATCATGGGAGGGAACATAGTTTAAACTCCCTCCCCCCCCAAGGTTCCACAGGCAACCCGCGAGCTGCGGGGCTCCTGGGGAAGCCAAGCCGATCCAGGGAGGGAATGCAGTTTAAACTGCCCCCCCCCCTCAGGTTCCACAGGCACCCCACTAGCCATAGGGCACCTGGGGAAGCCAAGCCGATCGAGGGAGGAAAGGCAGTTTAAACTGCCCTCCC
>NW_015164926.1:3391-3589 GCF_001447785.1 Gekko japonicus
TGGGGCACCTGGGGAAACCAAGCCAATCCAGGGAGGGAAGGCAGTTTAAACTGCCTCCCCCCGGGGTCCCCAGGTGCCCCACAAGCCCCAGAGCACCTAGGGAAGCTGATCCTAGGAGGGAAGGAGGGCTGTTTAAGTTGCCCCCCCTTGGGTTCCCCACGCGCCCCCCAAGCCCCAGGACACCTGGGGAAGCCAAGG
>NW_015164927.1:0-3907 GCF_001447785.1 Gekko japonicus
CTAAAAAGGTTGTGCTATTATGTCAGGAACCAAAGAAAAACACCTGCCACTTCTGGATTTCTAGGTCTTCACTCCACACATGCTCCTTCCCAGATCATGACTAACTTCACCCATGATTGGCTCTTGATAGTTGCACCCCATCGAATATGGTAAGTTCTAATGGTAAACTCATTTGCAGCAAAGTTCACAACATCCAGACATTCAACATGATTAATATCACTATGTCTCTAGCAACCAACTTTTTTTTTTTTGCCATTAGGTTGCAGCTGACTTATGGCAACCCCACAGGGATTTCAAAGCAAGAGACCAACAGAGGTGTTTTGACATAGCCTGCATCTGCATACCAACCCTTATCTATCTGACCCTACTTAGCTTCTGGCATCTGACAAGATCAGGCTAGCCTGGGCTCTCCAGCTCAGAGCAACCAACAACAGTTAGAGGCAATGGGAAAACTGGTGATAGAAGTGGGAGGGGAGACAGTCCACGATGATTAACCATATTTAAAGCTTACATCTGTGTTAGCCCTAAGAGATGTATGCATTCAGTCCTCAATTTGAGCTGAAGCACAGCTCTGAAACATGGTTCTTTTAGAACATGAACTTGCAAAATAATATTATAGAAGACTCTCTCTGACCATGTTTTAAGTCTAATTCAGTCACCATTGTTTATCTTCAGCTTTTCCTTAGTCACCTTGGATTTCAGGTCAGCCATTTAAATAGTAATCTCTGCATGATTAGTTACAGGAATTGACTAACGCAGTTTGGGTAAATGCTCATATTCTCCTTTTTTCTTTTTCTTTTTTTTTGCATACCAGAAATGTTTACATCACTGGCCATCCAATTGGCAGGGAGAGCCTCACAGCCATGTGCACAAAACCCTCCTGCATTGGGTAGGGGGATCACAGCCATTAATCTAAACACCACACAGGAAATACAGGAAGAAGTATTCTTCAATGTTTTTATATATGACCTGGAGGAAGACATAGAGGGGTTGTGCTATTATGCTCATCAAATTTGCAGATGATACGAAGCTGGATGGGACTGCTAATTCTGAAGAAGACAGAGTCAGGATTCAAAATGATCTAGATAGGCTGGAACAGTGGGCTGAGACAAATAAAATGAATTTCAATAGAGATAAGTGCAAAGTCTTACACTTAGGTACAAAAAATCAAAGGCACAGATATAGAATGGGAGGGACTTGGCTTGTTAGCAGCACACGTGAAAGGGATCTAGGTGTCCTGATTGATCACAAGCTAAATATGAGCCTGCAGTGTGATGTGACTGCGAAGAAAGCTAATGCAATCTTAGGATGCATTAACAGAAGCATTGTGCCCAGATCATGGGAGGTGGTAGTTCCACTCTGTTCTGCTATGGTCAGGCCTCACCTGGAGTACTGTGTCCATTTTTGGGCACCACATTTTAGGAAGGATGTTGACAAGCTCGAGCGTGTCCAGAAGAGGGCAACCAGAATGGTGAGAGGGTTGGAATCCAAGTCTTATGAGGAAAGGCTAAAAGAGTTGGGTATGTTTAGCCTGGGAAAGAGAAGGCTTAGAGGGGACATGATTGCAGTCTTCAAATATCTGAAGGGCTGTCATGTAGAAGATGGAGAGGATCTATTCTCTCTTGCTCTGGATTGCAAGACTAATCTAATGGGTGGAAATTACAAGGGAGTCGTTACAGGCTAAATATCAGGAGAAACTTCCTAACCGTCAGAGTGGTTGAGCAGTGGAACAGACTGCCTTGGGAGGTGATGGATGCTCCTTCACTGGACGTTTTCAAGCGGAGGCTGGATGACCATCTTTTGGGTATGTTGTAGGACTATCTTTCAGCTATGCTCCTGCAGAGTGCAGGGGGTTGGACTAGCTTACCTGCAAGGTCCCTTCCAACTCTAATATTCTATGATTCTATGATAAGAAGATTGGATTTATACCCCACCATTCACTACCCAAAGGAGTCTCAAGAGTGGCTTACAGTCCCCTTCCCCTCCCCTCCCCTCCCCACAACAGACACCCTGTGAGGTAGGTGAGGCCGAGAGAGCTCTCTAGAGAACTTCTCTTTCCAGAAGAGCTCTGAAAGAACTTACAACTGATCCAAGGTCACACCAGCAGCTGCATGTGGAGGAGCAGGGAATCAAACTCGGTTCTCTCAGATTAGAGTCCCTGCTCTTAACCACTATGTGTTCTGTGTCCCAACATTTTTTTTAATGTGCTTCACTATGACAGGTGCTTAAGGTTTTCCCTGTGGACAGTTCTTACACACCCAGGGAAATGCTGATCACCACTTTGGATTCAGGAAGCAATTGTTCTCCAAGCCAGTTTGGCCAGGGATCCTGGAGGGTTGGTGTTTTGTTTTGTTTTTGCCCTCTTCTGGGCATAGAGCAGGGGGTCACTAAGGGTGGGGGGGAGGTATTTGTAAATTTACTGCATTGTGCAGGGGGTTAGATTAGGTGACCCGGGGGGAGGGTCTTCCAACTCTATGATTCTATGATTTCCCCCCATCTTTTGTCTTGCCTGTTGAGTAATAATAAGAATGATGATGTTTATGTATCTTTTCCCCCAGCTGTGGAAAAGTAGCTTGGGTATTACAGTTCTGTACAGCACAAAATCCTTTTGGAAAAGGGTTACACTAGCACATTTTTCACTTACAGATTCAATCAAATTCTCACACACACATACACACCCATTGCATTGAAATAGGATGCTCACACATTGTGAAGGCTGACCCTGCCTTGGAGTTCTAATGAAACCAAGCTGTACTGGGTTTGGTTTCAGAAACTACCCAAGTGACTTATTTCTCCTTATATGTAATTGTGTTTTTGGGTGACTCTTTCCTGAACATTCCACATGCTCCCACAGCATTTGGCTCGCTGACCTGTCACTCCGATGGTGTGCCAATCCAGTGGCTGTGTTGCTGGAACTCGCCCACAGAAGTGGAGGCCAGTGTCTCAGCCTCAGTGTCATGCAAGGTGATGGGCAGGATGGATGCTCTGGTGGATGGAGGTTCAGAAGGCTGAGGCTTGTGTCACCATTGGTTGCAATGGCTCTTCCTGCACAGGCAGCGGCAGTTGCAACAAGCAGCCGTTCATGGGAGCGGGGCATCAGCGGCCATGTGCGAGGCCCGGCAGAGCAGCTTTTGGCACCTCAGGTCTCCCCTCCACCACAATGGACTATCCCCCAGGCAAAGCGGGACCCATCCTTGCTGCTTTGAGCTGGGGAAATGAGGCCGAGTGCTGGCCCACCCCACCAGAGGAGTGCTGGGGAGGCACCGCTCAACCTGTTGGGCACCTGCAGCCCAGGTGGCCAGCAGCTGCACAGCCACCAGCCGAAGCTCCTGCCCTGCCTCTAATCGCTGTGCCACCACTGCCTGCTCGCGCCTTGCTGCTACCTGCTGTCTCCACCCGCCACCCCTTCCCCCAGTGAAGATGCGCCGCTGCTGCAGGTGCTCCCTCAGCCAGCCCCATCCTCACCTGTCACCGTGCCCCCCTGCGAGCCCAGTGAGTCACCAGTGGGCAACGGAGAGCTGCTGTTTGGCGGGGAGGCTTAGGCCGACATATTTCTAGATCTCATTGTATTGATTTTACAATGGACTTTACTACTAGTACACAATATAAAGCAAAAAATAGGCTTTACTTAAGAAATTCAATTAAAAAAAGGTTTAAAAACAAGGCATATAGTTCAGTGGAAGTAAAAATGCACAGAGAACAAGAAAGCTACCTAGCTACCTCTTACTGGAATCCTAACATAGTGCAGTTGGTTCTTGAAGCAAAGAGTCCTTGTGCATAATACAGATATTTTCTCAACAGCACAGAGTAACAGAGAGGGAAAGGTAAAAGCAAGGAGAAGGGGAATAACACTTCTGATCGCTAACTATATTTATAACAAACTGCAGGCCATAACCTCCTGACCTCC
>NW_015164928.1:0-446 GCF_001447785.1 Gekko japonicus
TTAATTGCACACACTGTCACTGCACAGTGAACTGTGGCCCAGCTCAGATGAAACGAGGCAAGAAATAGGGGGAAGCAAATGTTAATGGCCATTTACACTTGGCGCTTTTATCTCGCCATGCTAATGGGGGACGAGCAGGGGGACGTCCGCGAGTGAAATTACTCTGGTCTGCTCTTCAGGCTCCGCTGCTGCGGCTGCTGCAATGTTCCCTCTAAGATGAGTGAGTGTGAGCTAGCTTAGTTTTTTAGCCTCCGGCTCACACATTTTTGTCTTAGCTCAGGAAGGATGGCTCCCCAGCAAACTTATTTATACAGTAGCCAAATCGCTTGCTCACGACTTTAATGCCGGTAGCTCACAAGGTAAAATTTTTGCTCACAGGGCTCCATAGCTTAGAGGGAGCATTGGCGGCTGGAGAATATTTCCTGCTCCTCTCCTGCCTCCTTCTC
>NW_015164928.1:469-3550 GCF_001447785.1 Gekko japonicus
GTGGAGAGGGGCGATTTTCTTCTACTCACACAAGGGAATTCCCCTTAGCATTTAGAAAGAGACAGAGACCAAAAGAAACATCTTTGGGATTTAATCTGCTGGAATAGAGAGGTGTCAGATAACAAGACAGATACTGAGGAATTCTCTCAGCTCTGGGCTATATATTCACTTAATTCATGGGTATCCCTCTCCTCTCTCTTATCCTGACACATCACCTGTGAGGTAGGCAAGGCTGAGAGCGGGTGACTGGCCCGAGGTCACCCAGTGAGCTTCCATGGTGGAGAGAAGGTTCAAACTCAGTTCTCCCCAATCCAGCCCGTCACTAGCCATTACAAGCACCTCGCCTCCCTCATAGGGCTGCTAGCTTTTAAACTGGTCCTTCTAGCTGCCCCTTTGATATCAGTTTGACCTGCAAGCAATTATAAGGAAGTGTTATTTTATATATTTATGTATTTTTAATCTGTTTAGTAAACTTTTTTTTTGCTGTCAAGTCAGAGCCGACTTATAGAAGAAGAAGAAGAGAAGAGATTGCCTTCCTCTGGGCATAATGCATGGGTCAACAGGGGAGTGAGGGAATGCAGCTGTGAATTCCCTGCATTGTGCAGGGGTTGGACTAAATGATCCTTGGGGTCCCTTCCAGCGTGAGCCCCGCTAAGGCTTGGTTCTGTGAAATTGGAAGTTGTCAAGCAGGCAGGGGGAAACTGTCCTGCCCTTTCAATAGGGATTTCATGAGCGGAAATGGGCAGGTGAAGTTTTTAATGTACCTTCTCTTTCCATAGAAGAAGAAGAAGAAGAGAAGAGATTGGATTTATACCCCGCCCTTCACCACCCAAAGGTGTCTCTGAGCGGCTTACAAACCCCTTTCCCTCCCCCTCCCCACAACAGACACCCTGTGAGGTAGGTGGGGCTGAGAGAGCCCTTGACAGAAACTGCTCTTTTTCAAGAAGAGGTCTCATCAGAGCTACGGCTTGCCCAAGGTCATCCAGCCAGGTCCAAGTGGAGTAGTGGGGAATCAAACCCGGTTCTCCCAGATTAGAGTCCGCGCACTTAACCCCTACACCAAACTGGCTTATGGGTGTCCCTGTGGTGTTTTCAAGGCAAAAGATGTTCAGAGGTGGTTTGCCCTTGCCTGCCTCTGTGTAGGAACCCTTAGCGGTCTCCCATCCAAATACTGACCAGGGCTGACTCTGCTTAGCTTCCTAGATCTGACAAGATCCAGCTAGCCCGGGCCATCCAGGTGAAGGGATTAATGTCTTTCTATGAGAAGGGAGCACTCCCTGGAGAAGACCCTGATGCTGGGAAAGACTGAAGGCCAAAGAAGACGGGGACAGCAAAGGATGAGATGGTTAGACAGTGTCATCGATGCAACGAACAAGAAATTAAGCATATGAGGACCCCAGGTGGGCAGGCCAGAGTTCTGGCTCATTATAAGAAATGTCTGTATGTCAGGAGGCCCTGGTGTGATGTGGTCCATGGGGTCGTGAAGAGTCGGACTCGACTGTGCGACTGAACAACAACAACAATAACAAGAACCCTGCTTTCCCTCGTGGTTCATGGTTGCTTACAGTAAGAGTTAAAAAAAAAATTCCAGTTGAAACCAAAATCAAACCACAAACCCCAGCTCTCTCCCCCCCCTTAAAAGACGCCTGCCATTCAACACCCCCCCCCCCAAAAAAAAAGCCTTGGCAAACTGGTCAGCCTTACAGTGCCTCTTTTTTTTATTTTCATTTTCAAAAAGATTACAGCCATTTTTCATATTTTTCACAGAATCATAGCACTTTATATATACTCATAAAATCGCTACCCATTCTATCACTAAAGATAGGTAAGCCTTCAATAAAGTTGAATTTAAATTATATGAATCGCTCTACTGTTCAAAAATACAAGAAGTTCTTATAATATAAATTATTTGGAATCACCTCTTTTTCCGTTAAGTATTCCGTCTTGGGTACCATATTTCCATAAATTCTTCTTCTTATTTTAATGATTGTGTCAGAAATGGGTGGTTTACAGTCTCACCCAAAATAAAATGGTCCCGAAGTCATTTTCTCCACAGAAGAAGAAAAAGAAGAAGAGGAGGAGGAGGAGGAGGAGATTGATTTATATCTTGCCCTTCACTTGGAGTCTCAGAGCAGCTCACAAAATCCTTTCCCTTCCCCTCTCCACAACAGACACCCTGTGAGGTAGGCAGGGCTGAGAGAGCTCTGACAGAAACTGCTTTTAAAGAACAGCCCTGACAGAACTGTGTCTTACCCAAGGCCATCCAGCAGGTGCAAGTGGAGGAGTGGGGAATCAAACCCAGTTCTCCCAGATTAGAGTCCACACACTTAACCACGACACCAAACTTAGAGTGTCTCCTGAAGATCTACAGGGAGGAAGCTCCCTTACCATTCCACAGAGCCGGCACCATGACAGAAGAGGCCCAGGGTCTGGTGGATGCCAGACAGTCCACCCTAAATAGTGGGATAGCCAACAGATGACTGCCAGAAGACTGTAATTGGCACACAGGGATGTATGTAGTGGTTTGGTGTAGTGGTTAAGTGTGCGGACTCTAATTGGGGAGAACCGGGTTTGATTCCCCACTCCTCCACTTGCACCTGCTGATGTGACCTTGGGTCAGTCACAAGCTCTGGCACAGCTGTCCTTGAAAAAGAGCAGTTTGTGTCAGAGTTCTCTCAGCCCCACCCACCCCACAGGGTGCCTGTTGTGGGGAGGGGAAGGGAAAGGAGTTTGTAAGCCGCTCTGAGACTCCAAGTGAAGGGCGGGGTATAAATCCAGTCTCCTCTTCTTCTTCTATGGAAAGAGAAGGTCCATTAAAAACTTCACCTGCCCGTTTCCGCTCATGAAATCCCTATTGAAAGGGCAGGACAGTTTCCCCCTGCCCGCTTGACAACTTCCGATTTCACAGAACCAAACCTTAGCGGGGCTCAAGCTGGAAGGGACCCCAAGGATCATTTAGTCCAACCCCTGCACAATGCAGGGAATTCACAGCTGCATTCCCTCACTCCCCTGTTGACCCCTGCATTATGCCCAGAGGAAGGCAAAAACAACCACAACAGGATCCCCGGGCTCATCTGGCTT
>NW_015164929.1:0-444 GCF_001447785.1 Gekko japonicus
TGAAAGCTAATGCCCTGAAAATATGGTTGGTCTTTAAGGTTCTACTGCGCTCGAATCTCACTATTCCAAGCCCAGTAGCACCTTAAAGATCCACAACATAAGAACATAAGAGAAGCCAGTGTTGGATCAGGACAATGGCCTATCCAGTCCAACACTCTGTGTCCCACAGGGGCCAAAACCCAGGTGCCACCAGGCGGTCCACCAGCAGATCCATAAGAACATAGAAGCCATGTTGGATCAGGCCAATGGCTCATCCAGTCCAACACTCTGTGTCACACAGGGGCCAAAACCCAGGTGCCACCAGGCGGTCCACCAGCAGATCCATAAGAACATAGAAGCCATGTTGGATCAGGCCAGTGCCCCCTCCAGTCCAACACTCTGTGTCACACAGTGGCCAAAAATACCAGGTGCCATCAGGAGGCCCAGCAGTGGGGCCAGGAGACT
>NW_015164929.1:455-3483 GCF_001447785.1 Gekko japonicus
ACGTTGCCCCCCCCCCCCAGCACCAAGAATTCAGAGCATCACCTGCCCCAGACTGCGAGTTCCTATCTATACCTTGCGGCTATTAGCCACTGATGGACCTCTGCTCCATATGTTGATCCAATTCCCTCTTGAAGCTGTCCATGCTCGTAGCTGCCACCACCTCCTGTGGCAGTGAATTCCATGTGTTAATCACTCTTTGGGTGAAGAAGTACTTCCTTTTATCCGTTCTAACCCGACCGCTCAGCAATTTCATGGAGCGCCCAGGAGTTCTTGTATTGTGAAAAAGGGAGAAAAGGACTTCTTTCTCGACCTCCTCTGCCCCATGTATAACCTTGTGAACCTCGATCATGTCACCCCTCAGCCGTCGTTTCTCCAAGCTAAAGAGCCCCAAGCGTTTAACCTTTCTTCCTAGGGAAAGTATTCCAACCCTTTTATCATCCTAGTTGCCGTTTTCTGCAATTTCCCCAATGCTATAATATCCTTTCTGAGGTGTGGTGACCAGAATTGCACACAGTATTCCAAATGAGGTAGCACCGTCGATTTATACAGGGGCATTTATGATACTGGCTGATTTGTTCTCAGTTCCAGGGCTATTTTTGGGCAGGAACGCACAGGAACGGAGTTCCGGTTGGCTCCCATGTTTGCCACGCCCAGCAGGAACTCATTAGCATAACTAATTAGGATTGACTACATTAGGGGTGTGTGGCCTAACATGCAAACATGCTACAAAAAAGCTCCCTAGGTTTTGACAACAAACAAGGTAAACAGAATAAGAAGCAAAAGGTGGGTGTGGCTGGATGAGCACACGTCTGGTAACATGGAGGTGTGGCCTAATATGCCAATGACTTGCGCTGTCAGAGATGTGGCCTAATATGCTAACGCGTTCTTGCTGTTGGGTGTGGCCTATTATGCTAATGAGTTCCTGCTGGGCTTTTTCTACAAAAAAAGCCCTGCTCAGTTCCCTTCCTAATAATCTAGCTATTGAAGTTCCGTAGCACCATAGAGACCCATGACCTTTTAAGGGTATGAACTCTCGAGAGCCAAAGCTCACGTTGTCAGAGTGTTGGCTTTCAAAAGCTTATAGGCCAATTATCTTGTTGGTCTCTAAGGTGATACTGGACGCAAATCTAGCTCTCCTATTGGAGATCACCATGGCTACCCTCCTGGAATAAGCGTTGTTCATCTTTAAAGGGGCAATGGACTTCTGCTGTATCTTGCGACGTTAGCTACCCCAGTGGAATAGCTACAATAGCTACCCATATGCTATCTATCCCACACGTGGGATAGGGCGAGGTATAAATTAAGTAAATAATCGTAATAATCGCAGCTACCACAGCTACCCCTTCTAGAATTCCCTTTGTATAGCCCCTTGGGAAGGCGGGAGTTAAGGGAACAAGGGGTCTTCACATTCCCCTGGAGGCTGAGGTTGAGAGAATTTCATTTCCTCCAGAGCTGGGCCTCCGATGCGTTGTGGTGTTGTGATCTGAATGTCGGACTGGAATCTGGAGACCGGATTCCAATAATCACTTAAAGGGTCCTCGGTTTGGTGTGACCTTGGGTCAGCCACAAGTCCTCTCAGAGCTGTTCTCTCAAGAGCAGTCCTTGAAAGAGCTCTCTCAGCTCCGCCTACCTCGCAGGGTGTCTGTTGTGGGGAGGGGAAGGAGTTTGTAAGCTGCTCTGAGACGCCAAGTAAAGGGCGGGGTATAAATCCAATCTCTTCCTCTTCCTCTTCCAGGTTACCTTTGGAACTCTGATACGGCATAGTCGCACAATCACAAAATGGCTGCCAAAGGAGGTGGAGCCAGTCACAAAATGGCTGCCAATGGAGGCAGAGCCAGCCACAAAAGGGCTGCCAAAGCTTACCTTCAGTCAAACATTTGAAGGTTGTGTACACAGGGTCTACAAATGTAGTTTGTGTGTGCATTTAGGTTCCCTACCCTGATCCCAAGTGTAAATTCCCTCTTACCACAGATGCCGTGATCATGAGCTGGCAATTGTGTCTAGGTGGGAGGCAGGTCCAGCGTGTACAAGCTGTGGGTAGAGGATTGCTCTCGAGAGCCAGTTTGGTGTAGTGGTTAAGTGTGTGGACTCTAATCTGGGAGAACCGGGTTTGATTCCTCACTCCTCCACTTGCACCTGCCTGGATGACCTTGGGTAAGCCGTAGTTCTGACAAGAGCTGTTCTTGAAAAAGAGCAGTTTCTGTCAGAACTCTCTCAGCCCCACCTACCTCACAGGGTGTCTGTTGTGGAGAGGGGAAGGGAAAGGAGATTGTAAGCCGCTCTGAGACTCCTTTGGGTAGTGAAGGGCGGGGTATAAATCCAATCTCGTCTTCTTCTTCAAGTTGCAGACCTGACTGCACCATTTCAGTAGGAATGGCAGCAAAAATGGGGCGTGGAGTGACAGTGTGTGATGTCGTGTTGTCGTGGTGCTCTAGGAATTCCCTGATCGCTATGGTGAAAACCATAGAGATTGGGAGAATTCCTAGAGCATCGTGATGTCGCTTCCAGGTGCAACAGGAAGTGACGTCGCAATGTTGCTCAGCCTCACTCTCTGCCTCCTATTTTTGCTCCCTGACATGGCTTGGAGCCTGGGGGAGGGGGGGTTGTCACTGGGCAAATGACAACCCTATATTTCAGGCTGCACAGGTGGGAGAATCTCACATTTGAGCATTCTCCTATAATATGACCACACACACTAAATAATGCCCTTTCAGTCCACTTCCCAACTGGATTTCACAGTGTGAACTGGCAAAACCTAGTTGGGAAGTGCATGGAAGGTGGATTGAAAGGGCATTATTTCATGTGTGTGATTGCAGTCCTATATAAGGAAAACTCTTTGTAAGTAGAAAGCTGGCACAGCGAGGTGTGGAGCGAGCTTTTCCCTCACCTGCTACTTTTCCTCCTGCAGAGGTTTGGTTATTTTTTTTAGATGTGGAAAACTAGGAACCTAAGGAGCACCCCCGCATGTCCCCTGAAGTGGCACAGTCTATCCTAGCGCTACCGTCTCATTCTGGGGCACTTGGGGACT
>NW_015164930.1:0-584 GCF_001447785.1 Gekko japonicus
TATAGAGGGGATCCTAATAACCAGAGTATGTTCCTTATCCTCAAGGGGGCTTTTGAACCCATGCTTCACACACACACAAAATTAGAACTATTCAAGTCTTTGAGAGAATATACACAGAGAGGAAGCTGAACAAGAGAAGATTTCACTGAGTGAGCATTATGCAGGGAGACAACATGCAGAGATGAATGCTAAGCCAAGAGAATTGGTTTGGCTCAAGGTCATACGGAAGGACCATCATGGCTCTCAGCAGCCCTGTCTCTGTGCTGCAAGGAACCATCCTCTGATGAAGAGAGGTCAGCCATTTGTTTATTTATTAAAATATTTATAGCTTGCCTTTCCATGGTGTTTCAAAGGACAAGGCACAGAGGAAGGTGCTACCATTACCTAAGAGGAGAGATTGAATACAACCCTTTGATTCTAAGCTACAGTAATGTATAAGATAGATGCTAAAGGCCATCTGTCTGCTGCTGTAAACCCTTCTGAACTCCCTTTCTGCTCCTGCATTTCTTCAGCTGACATGTTTCAGAGAAGAGAAGAGAAGAGAAGAGAAGAGAAGAGAAGAGAAGAGATTGGATTTATACCCC
>NW_015164930.1:650-3674 GCF_001447785.1 Gekko japonicus
CCTCCCCACAACAGACACCCTGTGAGGAAGATGTGGCAGAGAGAGCTCTGACAGAAACTGCTCTTTTTCAAGAACAGCTCTTATCAAAACTACGGCTTGCCCAAGGTCATCCAGCCAGGTGCAAGTGGAGGAGTGGGGAATCAAACCTGGTTCTTCCAGATGAGAGTTTGTGCACTAAACCACTACACCAAACTGGCTCTCTATTTTATATGTATGTGCAGTGACATAGTCAGGGAGGCCAAGTTTCTCTCTTCAGTGGGAGATCTCATGCCCTTTGTTGGTGTTGCCTGCTGCCACCCAGGTGGCTTCCATTTCGTTAGAACCATATGGTGTGTGTGTATGTATTTATATATGTATGTACAGATAGACAGACAGGTGTGTGTGTGTGTGTGTGTATAGGAGCTGCGGTGGCTCAAGTGGTTAAGACGCTGAACTGCAGGCTGTGGAAGGTCAGTCGTTCAGCAGTTCGAGTCCCGAGTGTGCCGCATGACGGAGTGAGCTCCCATCTCTAGTTCCAGCTCCTGCCAACCTAGCAGTTCAAAAGCAAGAAATTGCAAGTAGATAAATATGTACCACTTCATTGGGAAGGTAACAGCGTTCCGTGCGCCTTGGTGTTTAGTCATGCCAGCCACATGACCATGGAAATATCTTCGGACAGCGCTGGCTCTTCGGCTTTGAAATGGAGATGAGCACCGGAACCCTAGGGTCAGATTCGACTGGCTTTCGAGCAAGGGAACCTTTACCTTTACCTTTACCTAGTGATATGTGAAATATTCATCCACTTTGACTTTGAATTGAAAGAGTTTGGAAAAGCCTAAAATATTCCCTGAAAAACTGCTAAAAATTATCTTTCCTGCCTATTAATAAGTACTGGTTGCCAAATCTGCTTCTGCTTCAATATTTCTCCCCTCTCTTCCTTGCTTAGGTCATCTATCTTCTTGCCTGCACGATCCTAGCCAATTGGGAATCTCATAGTGAACATGATGGTATCATGGTACTGAATAGGCAATGCGATATAGCTGTGTGATGATGTAATTTAGTACAAATGATGCCAATTAAGATAGAGGCAAATGCTTTCTGGTTAGGACATTTCATGACTCCAACAGTTCAATCATTGATTGATCTCTCTTTCTGTTTATGAACACTTTCATGCACACTTCCAGTTTTAAAAGGTAAAGGTTTCCCTTGCTTGAAAGCCAGTCCTTATCTCCATTTCCAAGCCGGAGAGGCAGCGCTGTCTGAAGACTTCTCCGTGGTCATGTGGCCGTCATGACTAAACACTGAGGTGCACAGAATGCTGTTACCTTCCCATCAAAGCAGTACCTATTTATCTACTTGCAGTTTCTTGCTTTCAAACTGCTAGATCAGCAGGAGCTGGGGCCAGAGACGGGAGCTCAATCCATCACGCAGCACTAGGGTCTTGAACTGCAGAGCTACAGGCCTTCCAATTTAGCCCCTGAAACATTACTGAGACTGAAGAGAAGTACTTTTTTCAACTGCTTAAAGCATTTACAAAAATTTCAGCTTAGTCTTAATTGTTACGAATTGAATTCCATGCAACAATTTTAAGTAGTGGTTAAGAGTGGCGAACTCTAATCTGGAGAACTGGGTTTGATTCCCCACTCTTCCACATGCAGCTGCTGGGTGACCTTGGGTCAGTCACAGTACTCTCAGAGCTGTTCTATCAAGAGCAGGTATCTCAGAGCTCACTCAGCCCCACCTACCTCACAGGGTGTCTGTTGTGGGGAGAGGAAAAGAAGGAGATTGTAAACTGCTCTGAGATTCCAAGTGAAGGGTAGGGTAGTGTACAAATCCAATCTCTTCCTCTTCTTTGCAGCCAGATCTAGAGGATGAATGGAAAAAGCCAATGGATTTGTTCACTCATGATTCTCTGATACAAGGTATAGAATAAAAATTAAATACTTCAATTGAAAATAATTTATAATATCCTTCCCTATATCCATTTTGTAAAGGAAACGATACATTCATGCTAATTTGTGTTCTAACTGTGATATGTTTCTGGGCATTATCGTATCAAGCATGGGAATCATACCATGGTAATACCAGATCATAGTGCCAGGAAGTTTGATAACATGCTATTGAACACAATTTTTAAAAATCTAGATGGCGTAGGATGAAATGCAGTGCTGAAACTTCAGCTCATAGAGCTGACTAGAAAGCTACAACCAATTCATGGGGAGTATTGTTTGTCAAAGCTTGTGCCAAACCAAAAGAATTCAGTTTTGTACATACCAAAACTACACGTGCATGGAAAATCCACATATTGACCCATTCATACAAAATGGTAATGGTGCCTATTGTGACTATCATGGGTAACATGCACTCCCTGTGTTGGCCTCCTGGTACGTCTGATTATAACCTCTGAAAAAGACTTTTGCTATCTCAATGTGTTGAACATCCTTCACTCATCTGGCACTGCAACACCAAAGTCTTTGTTGGATCTTGTCATATAAAATCTCAATCTCGCAAAAGTTAGCTGGAACTGAATCCTACAGAAAACAAGTTAGTCAAGACCAAGCCCCATTCCATTGGTTTCTGTGGGGCCTTGGTTGCAATACAATAGTTGCTGGCATGTACCCAGTATGCTGAGATCCATGCTATCTTTTGACTCAATAGCTTTTACAGCCAAGAACAGAAGTACCGCCACATGAAATACCTGTTGATCAAATATGGCTTCATCAGCCTACACCTGTTCTGTATGTTAGCTAATGCATATCATTCCAACAACTTAACAGAGGTCTGAAGTTCTGCAGCTGAAGGGACTCACAATTCCACTGTTTCTGCTTTCTGATATCTTGGCAATAGGAAATATTATCTGAATCGGACTGCAAAACATTCAATATAGTTGTCAAATTGTCCATTCTCTAGAAGTATGGATTTTAAGTGGAAGAAGAAGGAAATGCAACTCCAGACAGTGAGGGAAACAGAGAGAGAGGAAGAGGAAGGAAAGAAGCCTTGAACTTACAACAAATTTAAAAAGTTATTATTGAAAATCTGTGGTGA
>NW_015164931.1:0-116 GCF_001447785.1 Gekko japonicus
CAGGGTATAAATCCAATCTCTTCTCTTCCGTCTAAAAATTTGAACCTTACCTACCATTCCAACGTATTTGAAAGTGCTTGCACACGAAAGCTCACACCTTGGATAGAATTTGTTGG
>NW_015164931.1:1218-3441 GCF_001447785.1 Gekko japonicus
AGCGGGGGGGGAAGTGGGGGGGGGGGGCCAAAACCGTCCCCCCGCCTCTCTGAGCCCCGGTGTGGTGGCCTTGGAATCCTAGTCTGTCATCTAGAGGATGGTGTGGAGTTGATTTCTGTTGCCCCCGAACTGGTTGACATTGAATCGGAAGTGTTTTCGGCTAAACATTAGGAAGAACTTCCTGACAGAGCAGTTCCTCAGTGGAACAGGCTTCCTCGGGAGATGGTGGGCTCTCCTTCTTTGCAGGTTTTCAAGCAGAGGCTAGGTGGCCGTCTGACAGCAATCCTGATTCTGTGAACTTGGGCAGATCCTGAGAGGGAGGGGCAGGATGGGTTGCCTCAGCGCTTCGTTCTTGTGGCCCCTTCCTTACACACCCAGGGAAACACTGATCACCACTTTGGGGTCAGGCAGCTATTCTCTCCAGGCCAGTATGGCTGGAGATCCTGGAGGGGTTTTTTTGCCATCTTCTGGGCATGGAGCCGGGATTTCTGGGGGTGGACACAATGAAGCAACTAAGCATTGCACTCGAACCCAGATGCTAAAAAATGCCCATGCCCCAGAGTAAAAAATGCTGGTCGCTTCAATATACTCCTGCTTCCCCCAATGTTTTTCTGCTCTCTCCCTAAAAGAGTTGCAGCAGTGCCAGGACTCTTCCTCCTGCTGTTCTCCTGAGTATCCCACCGCTTACACCAAATATCAGGTACCAAATCACACGTCAGGCCCCCTGTGCCTTCTCCCCCAGGGCAGATCAGACTCTAGACCAGGACTGGGGCCTGGTGGGCCCATAACGAGCAGTGAACAGAGTCCCAAGCAAGGATCCTTTAAAGGAAATAAAATTTTATTGAAAACAGGGTGGCATACTACACCGCGGTGGCCAAACTTGCTCAACGTAAGGGCCAGATGTTAGAGAGCCGCAGCACATGAACAAATATTACCCATTTTTATTGGGAAATATGCAAATTTGCTTTTTATTAACATTCAGTGAGACTGTCAAAAATAAGAACAAAAGGGGTAAAAAGAGATATCGATAATGGTATTTATTTGTCCAGTGTCATTTGCTTGTTTGCTAGTGATATTTGTCTGAGAAATAGAGAGAGAGGTGGAAAGAATGAAAGAGGTGGAAAGAAAGAGCGAGAGAGAGAAACAAAGACAGCAAATAGATGGGGGGGGAGGCAGGAAGGAAAGAAGAAGAAAAGAAGAAGAAGAGATTGGATTTATACCCCACCCTTCACTACCCCAAGGTGTCTCAGAGCAGCTTACAAACTCCTTTCCCTTCCCCTCCCCACAACAGACACCCTGTGAGGTAGGTGGGGCTGAGAGAGAGCTCTTGACAGAGACTGCTCTTTTTCAATGCCGCTATATAAATCAATGGTGCGACCTCATTTGGAATACTGTGTGCAGTTCTGGTCACCACACCTTAAAAAGGATATTATAGCTTTGGAAAAAGTGCAGAAAAGGGCAACTCGAATGATAAAAGGGTTGGAACACTTTCCCTATGAGGAAAGGTTAAAGCGCTTAGGGCTCTTTAGCTTGGAGAAACGACGACTGAGGGGTGACATGATCGAGGTTTATAAGATTATGCATGGGAAAGAGCAGGTAGAGAAAGAGGTACTTTTCTCCCTTTCTCACAATACAAGAACTCCTTGTGGGCACTCCATGAAACTGCAGAGCGGTCGGGTTAGAACGGATAAAAGGAAGTACTTCTTCACCCAAAGAGTGATTAACACATGCACCGGCGTAATCTTCGGGGGGGCGGGGGGGGGCCATCCTCCCCCGAAATTTCACAGAAGCCCCGCCCACCAGAGCAGCGCCCCCCTCCCCCCCGCGGCTCTCCCTGCCGGGGGGAGCGCGGAAAGGCCCGCTCCAGAGGCGCCTCTCAGCTGGTTGTGCCCGGGGAGGCCGTGGCGGCGTGGGTGGGTAGGTGGGCTGCGCTGCGCCGGGCAAGCGCCGGAGAGGAGCGGGAGGCTGATTCTTCGGCTCGCAGGCAGCCCAGGTTCTATTTGTCGGGCAGCTTCAAAGGGAGCAGTTTGCCTCTATTACCCCGCCCTGCCCACCCCCTGCCGGCTGGCCACTTCTTTTGGGCTTCACCGCAACTCAAATCGACTGAGAACGTCGTTCAGTACAAGGGCAGCGAGATGCCCCCTTCTCCGTCCTCCCCTTCTCTTCCTCTTCTCCGTGCACACAGAAAGAGAGTCCCTTTCCCCTTTGCTACTAGCTGCAAAA
>NW_015164932.1:0-3475 GCF_001447785.1 Gekko japonicus
CCTGACTCTTGCTGCTTCCAGAGCAAAAGTGTCCCCTTCCGGCTACCAGGGAATATCTGCACCTGCTGCAAGGCTCTTCAGGAGATGGCCATAAAGGCTCTGCTGGACCAACCCCTGACCAAAGAGCAGCTGACCGAGGCAATCGTGGTGAGCCAGAAACCTGGTTGGAAAGGGACTGGATCTGGGACACGTTCGGTGGAAGTCAAGCTGACAGAACCCACCCCCCACTCTTTGGAGCTGGGATTCATGAGGAATCCTGGGAGGGGAGGAGCTAAAAGATGGGGAGACCGGCCCCAGTTACTCAATGGGAGTCCGCCCTCCAAAGCAGCCGTTTCCTCCTGAGCAATGCTCCCTCTAAGCTGTGGAGTCTTGTGAGCAAAAACTCTACCTTGTGAGCTACTGGCATTAAAGCAGTGAGCAAGCAATTTGGCAAATGCGTACACGTTTGCTCTGGAGCCCTCCTTCCTGAGCTGAGACAAAAATCTGTGAGCCGGAGGCTAAAAAACTGTGAGCTGGCTCACGCTAACTCAGTTTAGAGGGAACACTGCAGTCCTGGGGCACTGATCTTTGTGGTCCGCAGATCGGCTGTAATTCCAGGGGCTCTCCGGGTCCTGCCTGGAGGTGGACAACCCATGTTCAGACACCAAAACGTTTGGTTCAAGTTGGAGGGCTTTGCAAACTCTCGTCCTGTTTTGGGGGCCTGTTTTGGGTTCTGCCTCAGTGATTCTCTTTCCTCAGACTGCACAACCTTGTCACACTTTCTCCTTCCTCTTGCCAGCAAATCCTCGCCTCCCGTCAGTCTTGTGACACAGAGTCGCATAGTGACCTGGACTCCAACTCTTTCATCACATCAAGATGCTGGGGCCAGGATTGACTGCAGATCGTGCAGCAAGGTAGGTTCCTGTGGAGACTGTGGCTCCGTCAAATGTACTTGCAGGGTCTCTGGGACTGATTCGACCTGGTGCCTTATTGAAACCACTGGGACACATCTAGTCATGCTTGTGTACATAAGAACATAAGAGACGCCAATGTTGGATCAGGCCAGTGGCCCATCCAGTCCAACACTCTGTGTCACACAGTGGCCAGAAATACCAGGTGCCATCAGGAGGTCCAGCAGTGGGGCCAGGACATTAGAAACCCTCCCACTGTTGACCCCCCCCCCCAAGCACCAAGATGACAGAGCATCACTTGCCCCAGAGCCCCTATCTATACGTTGTGGCTAATAGCCACTGATGGATCTCTGCTCCATATGCTTATCTCATTCCCTTTTGAAGCTGTCCATGCTTGTAGCCACCACCACTTCCTGTGCCAGTGAATCCCATGTGTTAATCACTCTTTGGGTGAAGAAGTACTTCCTTTTATCCGTTCTAACCCGACCACTCAGCAATTTAATGGAGTTCCCACGAGTTCTTGTACTGTGAGAAAGGGAGAAAAGTACCTCTTTCTCTACCTGCTCTTTCCCATGCATAATCTTATAAACCTCAATCATGTCACCCCTCAGTCGTCGTTTGTCCTTGTGTAGGACAAGGGGGAAATGAATGTGATTTCGGAATGTGGATTCCGATATTTCCTCTGACATGTTTATATGCTGGCAGCTGTCACTGTGCCTTCAAAGGTTTAATCATAATAGATCCAGATGTTGGTATGTAACCTAGAATCTTCTGATCAGAGAAACTCATAGCAGAACATGTATTTTGGTGTAGTGGTTAAGTGTGTGGACTCTAATCTGGGAGCACCAGGTTTGATTCCCCACTCCTCCACTTGCACCTGGCTGGATGACCTTGGGCAAGCCACAGTTCTGATAAGAGCTGTCCTTGAAAAAGAGCAGTTTCTGTCAGAGTTCTCTCAGCTCCGCCTACCTCACAGGCAGGGGTCCCTCTAAGCTGAGTTAGTGTGAGCTAGCTCATAGTTTTTTAGCCTCCGGCTCACACATTTTTGTGTTCGCTCGGGAAGGATGGCTCCAGAGCAAACTGGTTCATGCAGCAGCAAAATCGCTCACTCACAACTTTCATGCTGGTCGCTCACAAAGTAGAATTTTTGCTCACCGGACTCCAGAGCTTAGAGGGAGCATTGCTCACCAGGTGTCTGTTGTGGGGAGAGGAAGGGAAAGGAGTTTGTAAGCTGCTCTGAGACACCTTTGGGTAGTGAAGGGTGGGGTATAAATCCAATCTCTTCTTCTTCTTCTATCTGCATTTCTGTGTATAAGAAGTCCATGTAGAATTAATTAAGATGCAATAAGAATGGAATGGTATTTAGAAGCTGCAAGGCCGCCAAGAGCGAAGTTTAATGTGATTCACAGCCCTTATCAGCTAGCTCTCCACATGCGAGCCCAGGAAAAGAGCCAGTGTTCTCTAATGCTCCCAGTATTCTGAAGACAAGTTAAACAAGTGTCATTACTGACACCACTGAGAGATGCACTGAGTCAAATGTTGCTTGTATGATGTTAACTGCTTGGTACCAATTAGATATTCTTCAATGTGTAAACAATATGCGATGTCATTTAGGGTAAAAGACCTTCTGCCCTTCCTAGTTATGGCAGAATACAGTTTTGGACTTGCTGAGGTGCAAAGGCACTCAGCCCTGTATTCCCTGTTTTCAATGCATTAAACAGATATTCATCTATTCTCGTTGGATTCCGACTGTGTGTTTCCAATTCAGCGAAGGGGTCACGCAGGCTCGGGTTTGTGTCTCACTTGGGATGCCCGGAACAAGTCAGGAAGAGGCAGAAGGAGCGCTGGCATTGCTAATCCTTCTAGCGTGCAGTTTCCATCTTCATGCCCTTGGATCTTGCAAAAAAGGCTTTTTCCTTGGCCAGGTTGGTCCACATTATATTCCTTGAACATATTGGCATATTGAACGTTTAACAGAGGTAGATTCAGGTGGGTTGCCGTGTTGCTCTGGAGCAATAGAACAAAGTTAGAGTCCAACGGCACCTTGAAGACCAACAAAGTTTTATTCAAGGTATGAGCGTCCGTGTGCAACAGACGAAGTGCAAATATTCAAGCTCACACCTTGAATATTTGTTGGTCTTCAAAGTGCCATCGGACTCTAACCTTGTTCTTTTTAACAGAGGTATAATGCTCGATAGTCAAAACCGCTCAACAATACAGCCATACCAAAAAGGGCTAGAGATTATCTTTGGCTTGGCTAGGAACTAGCAGATTGTGGCAATAGACTGATATAACACTACAGTGATCTAGCAATTCCTGTTTTTTCAAAAAGCAACCCTCTGGGGTACGTGTGTGTGTGGGGGGGGGGGATGTTAGCCACTGGGGCTGACGCAAGGTAAATGGAGCCAATCTGGAGAGGCCTGCCAAAAATGTGCTTTGACTGCAATCTTTCCAAAAAATCGTTCAAAAATGGCAAATTTGGGATGGAACATAGCAAAGTGAGTGGGAAGACACTCATTAATGGATTCTAATAAATCTTCAGGTTTGGCACCCCATGGTGGCTGTAAAGTCTGTTTGCCCTTGAG
>NW_015164933.1:0-3461 GCF_001447785.1 Gekko japonicus
CCATTTTGTGGTTGGCTCCATCCCCTATGGTAGCCATTTTGTGGCTGGCTCCAGACCCTATGGTAGCCATTTTGCGGTTGGCTCCACCCCCGATGGTAGCCATTTTGTAGTTGGCTCCACCTCCTGTAGCAACCATTTTGCGGTTGCGCTCAGCACCCTGTGTCAGAATTCCAGAGGTGTCCACAGGCTCACAAAGGTTGGGGACTCCCCCTTTTCTAGTTCTTTAACTGCAAAGAAGTTTGTGTGTGTGTTTTTAATGGGAAGGAGCATTTTTAAAAAAAAGCATTTACCATCTGCAGCCTGACGTGGTCCAGTCCGCTCTCTGGCACCATGTTTTGGCTGCATGGATAGATCAGGCCACGACCAAGCAGCCCCTACCCTGTCTGTAGTAAGAATGTGCTGCGTGCTCTTTTCTGTATCCCACAAAAAGGAAACTGCAAAAATTGCTGCAGTTTATATCACAAAAGTCTATATTTCCATGCAATGCCGAAAGTCCATTTGCTTTTTTTCATGTTTTATTCATGCCATGGAATAAATTCCATTCATGCCACGGAATAAATTCTAATACATGTTTTCACAAAGCAGGCAAGCTAAGGGTGTTATGATTCGCTTGCCTGCTTTGTGAAAACATGGATTAGAATTTATTCCATGGCATGGATTAGAAACTGTATATTTTGAGAATAGAAGGATTGCTCTTTGAAAAATAAGGAAAGACATCTTTGTGTTGTTGATCTTTGATGAAGGCTCTACGAAACGGAAATGGTTAATCCGGAGAGTTTCGTCATCATTACCTTGTGAAGACTTATTTGATTGTATGTCTGAAAAAAAGCAAATGGACTTTCGGCATTACATGGAAATATAGACTTTTGTGATATAAAGGTAAAGGTAAAGGTTCCCTTGCTCGAAAGCCAGTCGAATCCGACTCTAGGGTTGCGGTGCTCATCTCCGTTTCAAAGCCGAAGAGCCAGCGCTGTCCGAAGATGTTTCCGTGGTCATGTGGCCAGCATGACTAAACACCAAGGCGCGCGGAACGCTGTCACCTTCCCACCGAAGTGGTACCTATTTATCTACTTGCAGTTTCTTGCTTTCGAACTGCTAAGTTGGCAGGAGCTGGGGCCAGAGACGGGAGCTCCCTCCGTCATGCGGCGCACTCGGGTCTTGAACTGCTGAACTACCGACCTTCCACAGCCAGCAGTTCAGCGTCTTAACCACTTGAGCCACCGCAACTCTTTTTGCATAGTTTCCTTTTTGAGTTTTGCTTTACTGTACTGTGGACTGTGACCTCCTTGCTTCTCTCTCTCTCTCTTCTCTGTCCCGCCACGCTCTGCTGTCTGTCCTTGTGGGCCCCCCCAGAGCCACCCCTGAGATGATCTCCCTGCTGAAGCGCAATTCCTGCGGGAAGGCCCTGGAGATCGCTCGGCAAGCGCGGGACATGCTGGGAGGCAACGGCATCGCGGACGAGTACCACGTCATTAGGCACGTGATGAACCTGGAGGCCGTCAACACGTACGAAGGTCAGGAGGGTTTCGTGGCTTCCTCTGGGCAGTGGGTTTGTTCCCGTGGCTGATGCTTCGGATCTGGACTAAAAAATCTTGGCATTCGGTGACAGCATTCACCCCGCACCTCCACACGCCTCTTTTTGAACCTTTCCAGAATTTCTAAGCTCTTGTTCAGTGGAGTACCTTTTTTTGGTGTGTTTGGAATGTGCAAGGCAGGGTAAGATATGGTATGGATTTTTAACACTGGAAGGCCACAAAAAAAATCAATGTTGTGGTTCCAGGGAAAGTTCCTGTGGCATGCCTTATTCTAAATATTTTACACTCATTTCCTTTGTAGTCTGCTGGGCAAGGTGTTCGTACACAGTGATCCACAATACCCACTCTGTTGGCAAGTGTAGAACTCTCTGTCAGCCTTTAGGATTCTGAGTTTATAAATAACTCTCCAGGAAAGCCTCTCTTTCTGTTTCAGCTTGGGCTCTGTACCCTTGTGGGTGTGTTTTCCCTCCATTTCATAATTTCATAGAATCATAGACTTGGAAGGGAACTCCAGGGTCATCTAGTCCAGCCCCTTGCTCAATGCAGGAAATTCACAAATATCTCCCCCCCACACACAACCCGATGACCCCTGTTCCATTCCCAGAAGATGACAAAAAACCTCCAGGATCTCCAGCCAAACTGGCCTGGAGAAAAATTTCTTCCTGACCCCAAAGTGGCGATCAGCATTTCCCTGGGCGTGCAAGAAAGGGCCACAAAAACCAAGCACTGATGCAACCAATCTGTTCTCTTGCTCTGGATTGCAAGACTAGATCTAATGGGTGGAAATTAACAAGGTAGTCGATACCAGCTAAAAATCAGGAGAAATATCCTAACTGTAAGGGTGGTTGAGCAGTGGAACAGACTGCCTCGGGAGGGGGTGGAGGCTCCTTTGCTGGACGTTTTCAAGCGGAGGCTGCACGACCATCTTTCGGGTATGTTGTAGGGCTCTCTTTCGGCTATCCTGCAGAGTGCAGGGGGCTGGGCTAGATGATCTGCGAGGTCCCTTCCAACTCTAACATTCTATGATTCTATCCCCTCCCATCTCATGATCTGCCAAAGTTCACAGAATCAGCATTGCTGACAGGAGGCCATTCAAACATAGTTTCTCTCCAGTTATAAAAGCTGATTACATCTGAGTCGAAGAGAGCTTTGAGTCTTGCAAGCCTATACCCTGAATATGTTGCTGGTCTCAAAGGTGCTTCTGGACTTGAATCGAACTCTCTGATTACATTGTACGCTTTCACTACTGGAGAATTTAATCTAGATATTTAGAAAATTGCACTGCCCCCCCATTGGCTACAGCCGAGACGAGAAAAGCAGGGCTATTTTTGGGCAGGAACGCACAGGAACGGAGTTCCAGCTGGCTTCAAAGTTGGCCACGCCCAGCAGGAACTCATTAGCATAATAGGCCACACCCAGCATCAGAAACTCATTAGGATTGGCTACATTAGGGGTGTGTGGCCTAACATGCAAAGGAGTTCCTGCTACAAAAAAGGCCCTGGGTTTTGACAACAAACAAGGTAAACAGAATAAGAAGCAAAAGGTGGGTGTGGCTGGATGAGCAGACTTCTGGTAACATAGGGGTGTGGCCTAATAGGCCAATGAGCTGTGCTGTCAGGGGTGTGGCCTAATATGCTAATGAGTTCCTGCTGTTGGGTGTGGCCTATTATGCTAATGAGTTCCTGCTGGGCTTTTTCTACAAAAAAAGCCCTGGAGAAAAGTATGTATTTGTAATCAGGAATTCCTCTCCCCTGGCTTTTTGCTCGCAGGTACCCACGATATCCACGCACTCATCTTAGGCCGTGCCATCACGGGACTTCAGGCTTTCACTGTTGGAAAATGAACGTGTTTCTCTAGGATGTCTCTTCGTCGCCCTGAGAAGGGATCGTCAGTAGAGACTGTGATGCCACAACGGTTTTAAAAACT
>NW_015164934.1:0-3368 GCF_001447785.1 Gekko japonicus
CTCAGCTTAGAGGGAACACTGGTCTGCCGTGAAGCCCACTCACTACAGCTTACGGTTTTGTACTTTTCAGCCTGTTCAGGTTCAGCCTCTCAGTATAAGTGACACCTGGCAGCCATGCCGGCTTGGGTTAATACATGTGTTTGGGACTCTCTTTAGCAAGGCTGAATAAGTGTCTGTGCGTGTTAAGGGCTGTCAAGTCACTTCCAACTTAAGGACATAAGAGAAGCCAATGCTTGTCCAACACTCTGTCCAACACTCTGTCACACAGAGTGGCCAAAACCCAGGGGCCATCAGGAGGTTCACCAGTGGGGCCAGGACACCAGAAGCCCTCCCGCTGTTGCCCACTCCCGAGCACCCAGAAGACAGAGCATCACTGCCCCAGACAGAGTGTTCCACCCATACCTTCAGGCTAACAGCCACTGATGGACCTCTGCTCCAGATGTTTATCCAGTCTCCTCTTGAAGCTGTCTCTGCTTGTAGCTGCCACCACTGCATGCAGTAATTCATTCCATGTGTTAATGACTATTTGAGGGAAGGACTCTCTTTTATCTGTTCTCCTCTGACTTACAGCAGCCCTATGAATGAATGTCCTCCTAAACATCCTCTTGTGAACAGCCTTTCTCAGGTCTTGCAAAGTGAGGGCCTTTGTGGCTTCCTTGAGGGAGTCCATCCATCTCCTGTTGGGTCTTCCTCTTCTCCTGCTGCCTTCCATCCGATAGCAATGCGGATTTTGTGAACTGAGGCAGATCACGAGAGGGAGGGCAGGGAGGGTTGCCTCAGTGCTTAGTTCTTGCGGCCCTTTCTTACACGCCCAGGGAAATGCTGATCGCCACTTTGGGGTCAGGAAGCAATTCTTCTCCAGGCCAGTTTGGCCAGGTGTAATGTATCCAGTCCAGACAAGCCCAGAGACAAACGCAGAGCTTCGCTCCAAGAGACAATGGACTATGCGGATCCTAGCCCGCTCCAATCAGGGGGCTAGGTTCCCGGCCGGGATCCTGGAGGTTTTCTGTCATCTTCTCAGTGTGGAACAGCGGTCACTGCAGGTGTGGAGGGGGAGGCATTTATGAATTTCCTGCCTTGTGCAGGGGGTTGGACTAGATGACCCTTCCAACTCGATGATTCTATGATCCAATTTTCCTAGCATTCTTGTCTTTTCCTGTGAGTCCTGTCTTCTCATAATGTGACCAAAATACGATAACCTCATTTTAGTCGTTTTAGCTCTCTAGGGAGAGTTTAGGCTTGATTTGATCTAGAACCCCACTCATTTCACTTTTTGGCGGTCCACGGTATCTGTAAAACTCTCCTCCAACACCACACTTCAAAGGAATCGGCTTCCTTCGTTGTCCAGCTTTCATACCCATACATAGTAATGGGGAATACTATGGCTGAATAAGTCGGAGGAAGAAATCTTGCAGCTAGTTTGGTTATGGAACCTGTTGCCACGATGTCCATGGCATAAGGTCACCTGACAACCCCTGTTAAGTCGCTCACTTAACAAAGTAGTCGGAGAGTGATTCAGCAAAGATTCAGCTTTATTCAGCAACTCAAACACAACTCCAACACGGATCAACATCTGATAGCCAGAACAGCTTTTACATTGCAGCTGTCCTGCTTTTAAACTCTCCAGGCTAATGTAGCCACGCCTACTGTACATTTGCCAACCAATAAGGTTGCATACATAAGGACCAATCACGGACATTCCCACTCAGGGAGCTTGTTGATAGTGATTGGTTAGGTGCTTCCTGGGCTAGCAATGTGATTGGATGTATTTGGATCCTAGCCCAGGACAAAGCTTAACATAGCATTTCAGTTAGATGTTTTTCACAACACATTATGCATTCAATGGCAGCTTATTGAATACATTACAACACCATTCTCTAATCTTCCTTGGTGGGTCTTCTGGGATGGCCCATGGTTTATCCAGTGGCAAGAACAGCTTGTACCCTTCTTCTTCTGTGTGCCTAGTAGGAGACTGGCTTCTTCTCCCTTCCCCATATCCTCCCTTTCCAGTTATTTTTTCTGCTGAGTTCTAGCTTATGAGAGGAGGCATCCGTAGGCTGTGTTAGTCCATATCAAAATCCATTTCAGTTAAAGGCAACATTTATTTATTTTTCAAATTTATATTCTGCCCTCCCCGTGAACAGGCTCAGGGCGGATAACAAATAATTAGGCCATCTGGCATCACAAAAAAAAGACCATAATAAATAGTCCATTAAAACATTAAAACAAGGAGTTTAAAAACAGATGGCACCAAATATTGCATAGTCTCTGATATTGGTGCCGCTGGATTCTGAGTTTGTTTAATCCGGGCTGTGTAGAAATGGTACCTTCAGCAGCAGAGGCCAACAATTTTTGTCTGGACACCCGCTGCCTCAATCAAAGGCCTGGCAGAACAGCTCTGTTTTACAAGCCCTGCGGGATGACAGGAGGTGCCGCACGGCCCTGGATCTCACGCGAGAGCATGTTCCACCGGGTCGGGGCCAGGGCAGAGAAAGCCCTGGTTAGGGTCGAGGCTAAACGGACATCCCTCGGGCCGGGGATAACCAGCAGGTCTTGGTCAGCATTAGAAATTTTGTTGCTGCTTAATCTCAATCACAATTTTACTACTGACAAAAGCCAACAGATACTCAAAAAATGCTTTGTGGGGGACTGATTATTTGTGCGAGTGTCTTTTTAAAAATAATCTCCCTTATATATAAAAGTCGAATGGTGGTGGCACTTCTCTAGAACATTCCACACGCTCTGGAATTGGTTGGCACCCTAGTGTGTCACTCAAAATCTGTCCCTATCCACTGGCTGCTTTGCCTGAGTCCTGCCTCCAACATTCTAAACAGTTTGCTGTTCCCCTCCCCCCCCATAGCCAGTCAGAACACAAAGGTTATTTGCATATGCATCCTCATTGGCCTTTGCCTCGGAACACAGAGGTCGTTTACATATGCGACTTGATTGGCTTTTGCCTCTAACATTCTAAACAGTTTGCTGTTCTGAGGTAAAATGTGTCCAATCTCCAGGTGAGGGCTGGAGATCACTTAGAATTACAACTGCTTTCCAGATGGCAGAGATCAGTTCCTCTGGAGAAAATGGTGGGCTCTGTATCCTTATATGCTGCTGAGGTGGTCCCCATATGACAGCCAATGTGACGTAGCAGTCAGGGCTTCAGAGCACGGGAGAGGCTACAGGTGTGTGGGGGGTGAAAAGCTGAAGAGTGAGAGGGAAATAAAGGTAGGTTGATGATTGGCTGGGAAGGAGATAGGGTTGCCAACTCAAGGTGGGAAATTCCTGGAGATGTGAGGGATGGAGCCTGGAGAGGGTGAGATTTCAGAAGGCTTAAAACAGAATCTTAAAATCGTCAGGAATCTCTGAGAATT
>NW_015164935.1:0-425 GCF_001447785.1 Gekko japonicus
TCACTGCTCTGTGTCTGCTCTTGGACAGCCGCCGCAGCCCCTTTCTTCTTCAATGGGGCTGCTCCGTGGACCCCGGTCTTGTCTCCGGGCTCGGCCGACACAGCAGGCCACGGGAGGGGTTCCCGCTCCCGTTTCCCTCCTCGGACCGCTGAACTCTTCTCTGCCTGGTGAGTCATGCCTCGGGTGTCTTGCGGGGGCTGTCACGGTCCCCGGGGGTCAGTCCACACGGCCCACAACCTCCGGAGCGGGACAGAATCACAGAGTTGGAAGGAGCCCTACAGGCCAGCTAGTCAGACCTGCAACCCCTCTCCCCCAACACCATTAGCCAGGGGCCTCCCCTCCCCTCCTGTTCTTTCAATAATGTTCCAGTGTTTTTTACTGCATTTGTTTTAACCAGGGGTCATTTCCTGCGGGAGCACACAGGA
>NW_015164935.1:456-3322 GCF_001447785.1 Gekko japonicus
AGCTAGCAATCCAAAACAGTCCAGTGGCACCTTTAAGACCAAGTTATATTCAGGTACAAGCTCTCCCTCCTCTGTGAGGGCAGATCTGCACGTTCCCCCCACCCAATAGCTAGCAATCCAAAACAGTCCAGTGGAGCCTGAGTGGTGCGTGTTGCCTTCTGACACACTTCCGGTGATGCCAGGGGGTGTGGCATATGCAAATACGTTATGCTAATGAGCTCCTGCACTTCTTTTTCTACGAAATGTCCCCTGGTTGTAACTATATTTTTAATAATTGGTATTTATGTTTACGATAGATATTATGGTTGGTTTTGATTGTATTTTATGAAATATCTATAAGCCGCCCTGAGCCCACCTTTGGCGGGGAGGGAGGGGTATACATTCAATAAATAAATAAAATAAATAAGAGGAGACAGACCTTGGCTTAGACGGTTTGAAAAGGGGGAGGCGAGGAAATAGTGGGGGAGGGGCATTGTATCAAGGGCAGTTAATTGTGATTTCTCAATGGAACCTCCATCATCCGGAGTAGTGTACCTCTGGATGCCAGGCTGGAGCAGGAAAAGGCCTTCGAGCCCAGCAAATGGGCTGGCTTCTCAGAGACATCTGGCTGGCTGCCCAGGGGTGGAAGGAAGCTGGACTAGGAGAGCCCTTGGTTTGATCCTGTTCCCCTTGGTTATGGGGGGAGGACAAATGTAGAATACAAGCAAGTACACTTAATGACCCAGAACTGGGGAAGGGGGTGTCATGTAGCCTCCCTCCATCACACCACCTGTGAGGGGTGCCAATCGCCAGCCCCCTTCCCAAATGTTGCAACCTCGGAAGTGGGTGATGGGCAGGGCCGGCCCGTCATTGACAAAATTTAGGCTGCTGCCTATGGGTGCTGGCTTGATGAGGGCGCCGCTCTGACCTTCCTCCACCCCGCCTTCCCCTCCCGTTGAATCCAGCCGAGCGAGAGATAGGTGCAAACATCAGGCTGCTATTCCTACGGTGCAGCAGCGGGTATTCTGGCAAAGGAGGCAGCCTTTGCCACTGGCGGGGACACCGTTTCAGACCCCTGGGGACAGGACTAGGGGAGGCGCGCACGTGGGGACATCCCTGGGTAGTGCAAAGGGGACCGGCAGCCTGCAAGGCCACGCATCACGCGCGGCCACCCCTCCCCTCCCGGCAGATGGCCCATTCTGCGGTTCCAGGTGGGGGGCACCAGAAAATTGGTGGGCACACGGGGGGGACACCAGAATGGGGGGGCCTACTGTGCAAAAAAATCCTGGGGCTGGCCCTGGCAATGGGCTACACAGAGAACCCCCAGATGAGTTTCTTTGACTGGGGACCTGATGGAGTAGCCCCTCCCCCCGAAGCTTTGCAGAAGGTCTCTGTTTCAGTCTGCGGCATCTCCAGGTGAATGGTCCGGGCAGGAGGTGATGTGAAAGACCTCAGCCTGATGGACCATTGGTCTAATTCAGTTGAAGGCGGCTTCTTGTGTTCTCTGAAGGCACCAAAGAACCCCCACAGGGGAGAAACCATATGAATGCTCAGAGTGTGGAAAGAGATTCAGTAGGAGTGGCAATCTTGAAGTGCACTAAAGAACCCACACAGGGGAGAAACCTTCTGAATGCTCTGAGTGTGGAAAGAGATTCAGTCAGAGTAACCATCCTCAAGTGCACCAAAGAACCCCCACAGGGGGGAAACCATATGAATGCTCAGAGTGTGGAAAGAGATTCAGTCAAAGTGGCATTCTTCAGAAGCACCAAAGAACCCATACAGGGGAGAAACCTTCTGAATGCTCCGAGTGTAGAAAGAGATTCAGTAGGAGTGGCGATCTTCATCAGTATCAGAGAAACCATACAGGGGAGAAACCATTTGAGTGCTCAGAGTGTGGAAAGAGATTCAGGCGGAGTGGCACTCTTCAAGTGCACTAAAGAATCCACACAGGGGAGAAACCATTTGAGTGTTCAGTGTGTGGAAAGAGATTCTTCAACAGCATCAGAGAACCCACACCGGGGAGAAGCGTTTCGAATGCTCAGACAATGGTTAGTGATTCAGTGTGAATGGTACACTTCAGAGGCACTTACACGGTTTCCAGCAGGGTCTAATGCCATAGAACCCCCCTTCTGAAGCAGCTATTTTCTCCAGGGGAACTGATCTTGCTCATCTGGGGATCACTTATAATAACAGACTACGAGGTGGCTCCTGGAGGTTGGCAACTCTAGGAATGTAATCATTCAGGCTTGTACGGGAGCAGTCAAGTGTCTGTCTTTTCTGACATCTGTCTAGCCAGTTCCTGAAACACAGATCAACTTGCAGTTCTGGTCTGTGTTGGTGTGTTATCTGTTATTCTCCCCTGATGTTCCTTGCAGCTCTAGAATATCAATGTGTAGTTTTATAGAAAAGCTGTGGAGTTCTTCTGAGGTAAACTACTGGCTGCTTCAGGCCCTTCACTCACTCTGGGAATATTGCAACCCACCCCCATCTGGAATCTCCAACTCTTTAGCCCCACCCCCGTGGACTCATTATACTGAAATGAAATAAAACCGCACAAGCCTCCTCACTTTTTCTTCTGCGGGATCTATTAAAATTCCATAGGGTCTGCAAGACGGAGCTCTTCCGCCAGTGGACTCATTATATCGAAATAAAATAAAACCGTGTAAGCCTCCTGACTCTGCAGGATCTATTAAAATTCCACAGAGCCTGCAAGACAGAGCTCTTCCACCAGTGGACTAATTATATTGAAATAAAATAAAACTGCATGGGCCTCCTGACTCTGTCTTCTGCATACCTCTTTTATGTATTTATTTGATTTATATTCCGCTCTCCTCGAATGGGCTTAGGGTGGTGTACAACAAAATTCTGCAGGGCCTGCAAGATGGAG
>NW_015164936.1:0-2680 GCF_001447785.1 Gekko japonicus
ATATCCTAAACAAAAGTATTCATTACTGACTAAAATCTTCTCTGACCTAGACATTGCAAGGTTTTGCCCTTAAGAACTACAGAACCATGAACTTTGTACCTATTATGTTGTCTGTTAACAATATCAGACCTACAAGAGGAAAGCCTTCTATATAACAGGCCTTTCTAACATCCTAATAAAATATTACTTAAGAATAAATCTATAAAAACCAGAGAAATATGAATAATCAAAAAAGGGGGAAATCTTTATAGTCCCATCTCTACTACGTGGTCAAATATGAAGAAAGGTGTGCCTACATAATATCTTGTAAGCGGCCCTGAGCCTGCCCTGGCGGGAAAGGTGGGATAAGAATCAAATGAAATAAATAAATAATATCTCAAGTGTTTACTTAACCTAACCTGAATAATATTGGCCAAGGATTCTTCATACCCAAACAAAGGGTTTTTCCCCCCTTTCTGATATGAAGCTAAAATCCCTTTTGACCCAGACACTGCAATGCTTTACTCTGAACAATGAAAAACCATGAACTCCATCTTCTATACCAAAAGAATGTTGTTTTCTTGACTGCCAGCATCAGCTAGAAAACTAATCTAACCTACAAGAGGAAGTCCTTCTATTTAGTAGGCCTTCATCACAGCCTAATAAAATCTTACTTATGAAAACAATCTATAAAACCAGAGAAATATGAATAATCTGGGCGGAAAAAAATCAGTATATTCCCATTCATACTACACACCAGCAGCTGCATGTGGAGGAGCGGGGAATCAAACCCGGTTCTCCCAGATTAGAGTCCGCCCACTTAACCACTACATCAAACTGGTCCTAAAAGGGCAAACAGAGTCCAGGAACACCTTAAAGACTAACAAAATTTGTGGCAGGGGGTGAGATTCCGTGAGTCGCTGCTCACTTCTTCAGATGGCAGGGAATCCTTATTGAAGACCCAACAGTCATGGAAACAGGGCCAACGTTCCCATCCCCAAGATCTTGAACAATGGATGCCACACGAGAGTAAAGCACCTTCACATTATGGCAAGATGACATACCTTTGTTGTTGTTCAGTCACACAGTCGAGTCCGACTCTCCGCGACCCTAGCGTTGTCATGGTTAATGTGCACTTTTAAAAACATCAACGTGGGGCACTTCACTGCTGCGGAAATGGTCTCAGTCAAAACACCAGTGTGTGGAGCAGGCCCATAGCCAAGGTTTTGTTTTTAACTGGGGAAAGGGCTTTAAATAAGTCAAGGGGCACTGACTTCACAAAAATAAAAAATAAAATAAAAATAACATTTTTTAAAAACTCACGCTCACCGGTTGGAGCACCTGTAAACCACTTGGAGCCAAGGAGATGTCAGGTAACCCTGTCATAGATCTGGAATGTGGAGGGGTGCCCTCCTTTTGCTTCTCAGCTCACTCTGGCTCATCAACTGTTTGCTACCTTATGCTTGACCTTGTAGAGGCTCCAGCTGCAGTTTACTCAGCTGGGAAAGATAACGGCTTTTTTGCTTTGCCCGCTTGCTTTGCCCGCGCGCACAAGATATATCCGTTGGCTTATGCTTACAGCGGGAATGTTTGATTTTACTATGTCAGAAGCCCTAGTACTGACGGCCATTCCTGACACAAACTGTACACGTGTTCATCAGTACTGGATCCATCAATACACAGTTATCTTCTTATGAAGCCCTGTGTGGTGTGACCTGAATAAGGACCCTGACAGGAGGCTGCTAAGTTCTCCTGTGTCAATGCCTGAAAGAAGCAAAGTGGTCGCTTGGGGAAGGGGTGATGGTGGCGGCAGTGGGACTGGGCTAGATGGAAGTCGGGGGGCATGGCAAGGAAGTAGGGGGGTGGCCCCCAAAATGCTCCACTATGCCTGGTGTGGAGGCTGGGTGGGGGAGGCACATTCCATACTAGATATTATCAGGGAAATATTGGGAATAAAACAGCCTGTATTTATGGAGTGCCCTGACCTGGATAGCCAAAGCTAACCTGATCTTATCAGATCTTGGAAACTAAGCAGAGTCAGCCCTGTCTAGTATTTGGATGGGAGACTGCCAAAGAACTGCAGCCATTAAATTAAAAGATGCCTGCTCCTTGGGAGGAAAGTGATGGCATACCTAGACAGCATAATAACAAGTAAAGACATCACTCTGCCAACAAATATCCTCATAGCCAAAGCGATGGTATATGGTATTTCCAGTAGTCATGTATGGCTGTGAGAGATGGATCATAAGGAAGGCTGAGCGCCGAAGAATAGATTCTTTTGAACTATGGTGCCAAAGAAGACTCTTGAGAGTCCCTTGGACTGCAAGGAGATCGAATCAGTCAATCCTAAAGGAAATCTACACTAACTGTTCCCTGGAAGGCCAGATGCTGAAGCTGAAATACTTTGGCCACCAAATGAGAAGGGAGCACTCACTGGAGAAGACCTTGATGCTGGGAAAGCCTGAAGGCAACAGAAGAAGGTGACGGCAAAGGATGAGATGGTTGGACAGTGTCACCGACGCAACGAACATGAAATTGAGCCAACTCCAGAGGACTATGGAAGACAGAAGGACCTGGCGTGATGTGGTCCATGGAGTCATGAAGAGTCCGACTCAGCTGTGCAACTTAACAAAAACAACTGCCAAGGAATATTAGGGCCGTGATGTAGGCAATGGCAAACCAACTCTGAAGGTCTCTTGCA
>NW_015164936.1:2885-2986 GCF_001447785.1 Gekko japonicus
TAGGCTTCTTGTGCCCCCAGGGCCGGCCCCAGCTTATTTTGCACCCTAGGCAAGGATCCCTCCTGGCGCCAGCCCCCCCGTGCGCCCACCATGGCTCAGAC
>NW_015164937.1:0-3239 GCF_001447785.1 Gekko japonicus
AAAAAAATAGCTATATAGCTATTTTAAACCATATTTTAAATAGTTAAAAGTGAAAGTTAATAACAGGAATACTTGACTATAGAATTACTCAAGTGGTGATAAAATATGTACATATTTTGAAGTAAAATTTACTAAGGAAAGCATGGTGCAAAATTAATTCTAACCTGCAGTTGTTAACAGACACTGCCTACTCTCTTTAATTTTATGATAATTATATCTCTGACTTGCACAATGGTACTGTCAGGCTCCCCACAGCATCAAGGCAGTACACTCTTGTAGAAAGGGGTTACTTTATTTGAAGCTATAGGTGCATGTACAGGATCACTGTTAGGTATGAGAGGGAATCAAAGAGCATGACATGTTATAGTACATTCACACAGCTGAGGCCCAATTGCAGGACTTCCCACACGCGCCATCGGGCCTGGGAGCAAAACGCTTCTATGCAGCATAGCATACCTCCTCCCCACGGCGGAGCCGTGAGATCGCCTAAGCAACTATCTAGCGGCGAACCACCTGTGGCCTTGAGAGATATACATGTTCCTGCAGCAAAGCAATTAAGCGCATCAACACATCTACAAATGAAAACGAAAGCAAGCATGCGCATACATAGGAACACTAGAGAGGAAGAATTGGCAGCTTGCTGACAGGTACCAGCATTGGAAATATATGAAGCATTAAACTTCTAAGCACTTTATATGTAGAGGACTTTTGTAGCTCTAACAGTTATTTATATAATAGGGAACCATTTAGCAGGTCTCCTGTCACAATGATGCAGTAACAAGGGAAGCTATACTTGTCATAGAGTATGTGGAAATCATGTGATGGTATAAAATAGCTCATTTCTGAAGATCATATCATGTTCTTTTAAGGGGGGAGGGTATGGACACTGATCATTGCCTAGCCAGTCTTGCTCCTGTGTATCTCAAACAAAACATATCAGTTTACACTCCTAAGTTATGCCACCTTAATATTGGGGTTACCCTGACTTCGATGTCCCAGGCTAGCCAGATCTCATCAGATCTTGGAATCTAAGCAGGGTTGGCGCACCAAGGAATACCAAGATCGCTACACAAAGGTAGGCAATGGCAAACCGCTTCTGAATGTCCCTTGCCTTGAAAACCTTATGGGGTCGCCATAAGTCAGCTGTACCTTGATGGTACTTTCCACCACCAATGTTGGGGGTTGTGACCAATGCTCCCTCTAAGCTGTGGAGTCAGGTGAGCAAAAATCCTACTTTGTGAGCTACTGGCATTAAAGTTTTGAGCAAGTGATTTGGCTACTGAATAAATTAGCTTGCTCTGGAGCCGTCCTTCCTGAGCGAAAACAAAAATGTGTGAGCTGGAGGCTAAAAAAACTGTGAGCTAGCTCACACTAGCTCAGCTTAGAGGGAACACTGGTTGTGACTTCTGAAAAGCAGGCAGAACAAACATACCCTTTTTTTAGATTAACCTGATGACTGTTTCTCCTTTGCAATGGAGTCTGGAGAGGGAGTAATTTGCAGCAGAGAAGCTATGGGAAGAGAGGGATGTTTAACCCTTTCTCTTCAACTGTTTTTGTCCTGAATCTTATCCTCCCTCCAGCAGTTTTATTTATTTACACAGAACATTTTAAAGTCTCCTTTCCACCCAGTCAGGGTTCCCAAGGCAGCATACATAAAACATTAAAACATGTGAATAATTAAAAACATTAAAATGATAAGATGGTTCAATAAAAAAACCCATAAATATCACCAGAACCAGGGTACACCCAATGAAACAAAAAAGTCTTCACCTGCTTGTGGAAGACACAGACACAAACACACACACACACACACATATATATATATGAACCTCCCTGGGGAGGGAGTTCCAAAGGTTTGGTGGTGCCATGACTGATAAAGCCCTTTCTCAGGTTGCCATCTGTCTAGCCTCAGATGGCAAGGGCAACCAAAGCAGGGCCCTGAAGATGACCACAGTGGGTAGGCTCATATGGCGGAAGGCAGACCTTAAGTGATGTTGGTGACATTGCCATACAAGGCTTTAAAACTCAATACCAGCACCTTGAATTAAGCCCAGATGCAAATTGGAAGCCAGTGTAGATGGAACAAGACTGGAGTGATATGGTCCCTACAACCCACTCCAGTCAACACTCTGGTCACAGCATTCTGCACCAAGGGCAGCTCCTGGATAGTCTTCAAGGGCAGCCCCACATACAGCACATTGCAGTAATCTAACGTAGATGTTACCAGGGCTCCAGAGAAAACTAATTTATGCAGTAGCTAAATCGCTCGATCACAACTTTAATGCCAGTAGCTCACAAAGTAGAATCTTTGCTCATAAGAATCCACAGTTTAGAGAGAGCATTGCCCCCAACCTATGAACCTGCTCCTTTAGAGGGAATGCAAACACATCCAGAGGAATAACCCATTGCTTGGGTCAGACCTTCCCCCTACTAGTACCACCTCCACCTTGTCAGGATTAAATTCCAGCTTGTTACCTCTCATTCATTCCAAAACTGACTCCAGGCACTGATTCATAGTGCCCACAGTGTCCCTGGAATCTGCTGGTAGTGCAAGATACAGTTGAGCACCATCTGCATATTAGTGTGGCAACTCAGCCCAGATCTCCAGATGACCTCTCCCAGCAACTTTACATAGATGTTGAAAACTATGGGGCTTATGGATTGAATATTGTTAGAGACAAAGCAATCAAGGAGCACTGTAACAATTTTGTTGTTGTTGTAGTTCAGTTGCACAGTTGAGTCCGACTCTTCGCGACCCCATGAACCACATCACACCAGGCCCTCCTGTACTCTGCCGTCCCCCAGAGTCCGCTCAACGTCATATTCATTGCATCGATAACACTATCTAACCATCTCATCCTTTGCCTTCCCCTTCTTCTTTGACCTTCAATCTTTCCCAGCATCAGGGTCTTCTCCAGTGAGTGCTCCCTTCTCATTTGGTGGCCAAAGTATTTGAGCTTCAGTTTCATTATCTGGCCTTCCAGGGAACAGTCAGGGTTGATTTCTTTGAGGATTGACTGATTTGTTCTTCTTGCAGTCCAAGGGACTCTCAAGAGTCTCCTCCAGCACCATAGTTCAAAAGAATCTATTCTTCGGCGCTCGGCCTTCCTTATAGTCCAACTCTCACAGCCATACATGACTACTGGGAATACCATTGCTTTGACCATGCGGACTTTTGTTGGCAGGGTGATGTCTCAGGCGTCTTTTAATTTCAGTGATCTTGGATCCCAAGAATGTGA
>NW_015164938.1:0-3190 GCF_001447785.1 Gekko japonicus
GGATATAAATTTTGTAAAATAAATAAATCTGTATAAAAACATAAACCACGGTCAGAGTGGTTCAAAGGTGGAATCAGCTGCCTAGGGAGGTGGTGAGCTCCCCTTCACTGACAGCTTTCAAGAAGAGGCTGGATGAATATTTGTCGGAGATGCTTTAGGCTGGTCCTGCACTGGGCAGGGGGTTGGACTAGATGGTCTGTATGGCCCCTTCCAACTCTATGATTCTATAATGGCCATTCTGGACCAGAACAAGGACCTCGGCAATGTTCTCCTGTCCCCTCAAGTGGTACTCAGAGGAAGACTGCTTCTAAACATGGAGGTTTGTTACCATGTCTATCATCTGCTTCTGCCTGAGTTTGTTCAGTCCCATTTTAAAAGTCAACATGGCAACTGCCTGTTACTGCACATCTTGTGGGGGTGAGTTCCATGAGCTAATTGCACTTTGTGTGAAGAAATATTTTATTTCCATTGAACTTCCCTGGGTGTCCCTGAGTTCTAGTATCATATGAGAAGCAGAACATTTTCTCTCTGCTATTTTCTTCACAACATACATAATTTAGGGCCCCGGTCACACGGAGCATTTGCCCCGCTGAAGGCAGGGGAGTCCCACGGAGTATCTGGGCGTGATCACACGGGAACATCTGGGAGGCCTACCACTCCCGTGGCAAGCCGTTGAAGCTGCGCAGTAAAAAACTAGTACACCGCATGTACTAGCGAACGCTTTGCCACGGGCCGCCTATGGAAGCCTCCCGGTGTGATCACGCCGGCGCGTGGCTTCCTCCTCCGTCGTCCCCTTTTCTGCAGGGAAGCCGCCGGTGCGTCTGATTGCATAATAGCATATCAGAATGCGACGTGGCAAATAGCCGCGCTCCCCCCCCCCCACGTTTTCCGGCACGTCTGCCCGGGCCCTTAATAGAGTATCTTGATTCTAGTGTGAAAACCAAAATGAATTTGAAATGGAGGTGCCTGGCCCCTCCCAAGTGAGGTTGCCAAAGTGACTAGTCCACAACCACAACCTTCTTTTCCTAACAAGGGCATTACAGATGTTTGCATGGCTGACTGTTCACTTTTCTGGTACCTAAATATTAAAGAATGATGGCGTACACACACACACACAAACATGGACACATGCAAGCGTAATGTGCATATGGACGTGTGTGTATATATAAAATATACACACAAACACACACACATCTCTTTGCTGGTCATTTCTCTCCAATGACAATTGTCATTCTCCTTTCTTCGGCTGAGAGTGTGTGACCGGCTCAAGGTCACCCAACAAACTTCCATGGCGCAAGCGGGGATTCAAACCCAGGTCTCCCAGATACTAGCCCATCACTGTAAGACTGCACTCTCATTAAACTTACTTACAAATACAAATACAATACCTTTATTGGCATAAAATATCAAATACACATGCAGCAGAGCCTCAAGATAGGCTGGAGGGGTATCACATTCCGAATTGCCTTAACATGAGCCTCTCCTCCTAGTTACCTCATAAAAAAAGGCATTACAGATGTTTGCATGGCTGACTGTTCACTTTTCTGGTACCTAAATATTAAAGAATGATGGCATATACACACACACAAACATGGACACATGCAAACGTAATGTGCATATGGACGTGTGTGTATATATAAAATATACACACAAACACACACACATCGCTTTGCTGGTCATTTCTCCCCAGTGACAATCGTCATTCTCCTTTCTTCGGCTGAGAGAGTGTGACCGGCTCAAGGTCACCCAACAAACTTCCATGGCACGAGCAGGGATTCAAATCCAGGTCTCCCAGATACTATTAAACTTACTTGAGAGTAAGCCCTAGTGAATACAGTGAGACTGACTTTTAAGCAAGTGTGCAAAGGCTCTGGTAGCAAAAGTGTCCCAAGCTCACTCCTAGCGCCTGCTTGTGTCCAGCATTCATTGTGGGTCCCACCTGTAGCACGGCTAGTCTTCTGGTCCATGCAAGAGGTCCATGGCTAAGGCAGCTCTCATTTGCAGGCTGCTGCATTTAGTGGGTGTGGCCCCCTCGCCCTTTTCCACTGCAACTGCTGCTCCCTGCTGACTTTTTCACTGAGCTATCCACCATGTCCCTAACATCTCTTTGCTGGTCAGCTGTGTGTGCATATGGGAAATGAAGATGTTTTGCGCCAATGTGCCTTCCTTCTATTTATTTATAGTCTCTCACTGAGGCTGTTGGTACCTGAAGAAGAGAGCCAGTGACTCAGAAAAGCTCCTACCCTGCCACAAATTTTGTTAGCCTTTAAGGTGCTACTGGACTCTTACTCTTTTCTACTGAGGCTCTTGGTGGATTATACAGGGTCAATCTATATACTTGGCTTCTAGTTTACACATGAAGGGAAAGGGTGTGGTAGAATGAACTACAAATCACAGGCATAGAATTTGCACCTCCTGCACATGAAAACTCTGCAGAGGGAAAGCCAGTATAGCAGGCAGGGTTGGGAAGGAAGAACCTGCTCTCCCTGTGCCACTTCTCTATTTCCAGGGAATTGTTAACATAGGACAGGGGTCCCCAAGATCAACTTTAAAAATATATAACAAATAATAGAAGCATAAAAGAACAAAGTACAAATACAGCCTGTGGGCATATTTAGAATTCAGAGAGGCAGTGGTGCTCACCCCTCCCCCAAAAAAACTTCCATGGGAGGCAGAGCCACATGGAATATCTCCCCCCTCCTGGGAAGAAGGAAAGCCTAACCAGGGTGGGGGTGAGATGACCAAGACAATCCTGGCTGCTGACAGTCATCCTGATACTCTACTGGAAAATCCTTTGGTTTAATTAGGCAACCAGCCTGTAACAAGCTCTGCCTTACAACAGCCCCAAACCACTTTCTAAAAGGCACCGAGGGAAGCACTGGTAGGCCCTCTGGTGCTATTGGGCACCATGTTGGGGGAGCCCTGACAGAGGAGGATGTTGCAAACCGTGATCCTTCACCAGCCATCTGAAGTGGACCAGTGGTGGAGTCCATTTGCCACCTGCATGCGTGAACCCTTATGTTGAACTTGACTGGCCACAGTCCTTGCCCATGCACAATCCTCTTTCCATTTCCACAAAGGCATCTGCAGACTCAGCCACGGCTCACTCCGAAGTGCGGACATATGTTTTTTACCTCATCCTTCTGCCAAGGATATCAGGACCCTGTGTAAGGTTGTCCCTCCAGTTTAC
>NW_015164939.1:0-3189 GCF_001447785.1 Gekko japonicus
AGCGTCTTAACCACCTGAGCCACCACAGACCCTTGGTCCATCAAGCTCAGTCTTGTCTACATAGACTGGCAGCAGCTCTCCAGGGTCTCAGGCTGAAGTCTTTCCCATCACCTCCTGCCTGGTCCTTTCAACTGGAGATGCCGGGGATTGAACCTGGGACCTTCTGCATGCCAAGCAGGCGCTCTACCACTGAGCCACAGCCCCTCCCCTTGCTATATAGTGAATCAGACTCTCGGTCCATCAAGGTTAATATAGTCTACTCTCTCTGGCAAGTGGGTCTTTAGGGTCTCAGGCGGAGGTCTTTCCCATCACCTCCTTCCTGGTCCTTTTTAACTGGAGATGCTTCTGGGGATTGAACCTGGGACCTTACGTATGCCAAGCAGGTGCTCTGCCACTGAGCCACGGCTCCTCTTTACAGCTCTCCAGAGACTCAGCCTGAGGTCTTTCCCATCACCTCCTGCCTGGTCCTTTCAACTGGAGATGCCGGGGATTGAACCTGGGACCTTCTGCATGCCAAGCAGGCGCTCTACCACTGAGCCACAGGCCCTCCCCTTGCTATATAGTGAATCAGACCCTTGGTCCATCTTGGTACTGTCTCTCTGGCAAGTGGGTCTTTAGGGTCTCAGGCGGAGGTCTTTCCCATCACCTCCTGCCTGGTCCTTTTAACTGGAGATGCCGGGGATCGAACCTGGGACCTTCCGCATACCAAGCAGAGGCTCTTCCTCTGAGCCACGGCCCCTCCACTCCTCTAGAGTAATAAAGTAGAAAAAGGTCTGCTGTCTTGCCTAGGCAAAAAGAATACTGTGCTACATTAACTTTACCGTAAAAACTGAACTAATATCATGCACGACTGCAGGACAGGGTAGGAAAAGGATCCGACATTTGTATCATCTGGTCATGTTACAAAGTCCCCACAGATCTCACCCCAAATACACTCGAAATGCAGCCACAGTAGGAAGAAAGATGGCAAAATTTGATTGCAGGGGTGTTGTGGAGGAAGGAGATGCGTAACTCTTTATCAGCCATTTTCCTTATCAAAGTTATCTTCACCAAGTGATGTATTTTCTCGATGGCGGAGGGGGGGGTTGCCGGGACCACGCATCTTTCCCCTGTGGGTTGGAAACTACTTTGACAGGCAGTTTTGATGGCTCTGACGTAGACTGGAGGCCTATCAGCACATACAGACAAGGGGCTCTGGATATTTATCAAATTTACATCCTGCCGTCCCCGCAGAGTACCCCGCAAGGATTCCCCACATTTTATCCTCACAACAACCCTGTAAGGAAGGCTGCTTGAGCCAATGCTTGATTACCTGGTAAGCTCCATGACGGAGTGGACATTTGAACTAGTGTCTTGGAGGAAACGTTTCTGGGGAGTAGTGTATGCGAAAGAGAGCTTGGGGTAAGGGTGGACTGTAAACTGGACATGAGCAGTCAGTGCGATGCGGTGACAAAAAAGGCAAATTCAGTCTTGGATTGTATTAAAAGGGCCACAGCATCGAAATCGCAGGAGGTCACAGCTCCTCTGCAGCCTTGGTCAGGCCGCACCTGGAGTACCGTGTGCAGTTCTGGAGGCCTCACTTCAAAAAGGATGTGGGCAAAATCGAGAGGTGCAGAAGAGAGCGACAAGGGGGATCAGGGGTCTGGAGGCTGAGCCCTACGAGGAAAGGCTGAGGGCCCTGGGAATGTTTCATTTGGAGAAGAGACTAAGGGGGGGCATGATGGCTCTCTTTAAATATCTGAAAGGCTGTCATTTGGAGGAGGGCAAGGAGCTGTTCCAGTTGGCAGCAGAGGAGAGGACCCGAAGCAACGGGTTTAAATTGCATGCAGAAAGGCATCGGCTGGATATCAGGAAAAACCTTTTCACGGTCAGAGTGGTTCAGAGGTGGAATCAGCTGCCTGGGGAGGTGGTGAGCCCCCCTTCACTGGAAGCTTTCAAGAAGAGGCTGGATGGATATTGGTCAGAGATACTTTAGGCTGGTCCTGCCTTGGGCCGGGGGTTGGACTAGACGGTCTGTATGGCCCCTCCCAACTCTATGATTCTATGATCCTACATTTCAACTCACTGATACTACACTCTAGCTCTCAAGATAGCCAAACCGCTGCTCCAATGTTTGCTTGGGATTATTATGCATCTGTTACATTAGTAACGCACCCTGACCTGGACAGCCCAGGTTAGCCCGATCCCGTCAGATCTCAGAAGCGAAATAGGGTCAGCCTTCGCTAGTATTTAAAAAGGTGACTTCCAAGGAATACCAGGGTCATGACATAGAGGCAGGCAGTGGCAAAACATCTCTGAAATGTCTCTTGCCTTAATCTGTTCTTGTAATATATTCTATAGTCTGTTGTTGTAATATATTCTATAGACTGTTGTAATTTATTTATTCATTTGTTTATTTATTTCATTATATTTATACCCCGCCCTCCCTGCGAGCGTGGTCCTGTTGTTGTAATATATTCCATAGACCGTGGTCCTGTTGTTGTAATATATTCTATCGTCCATGGTCCTGTTGTTGTAAATTAAAAGCAAGACTAGCTTGCCACCTAGTGGTGCATAATGCTAACAGCTAGAACTTCAATCTGTCAGACAATCTTAGGATCTCCTGGCTATACTATACACACTGCCATATGATAATAAGTAGGATGAGGAGGAGGAGGAAAAGAAGAGCTGGGTTTATACCCCACCCTTCACTCGGAGTCTCAGAGCAGCTGACAATCTTCTTCCCTTCCTCTCCCCACAACAGACATCCTCTGAGGCAGGCGGGGCTGAGAGAGCTCTGAGAGAACTCCTCTTGAGAGAACAGCTCTGAGAGAACTTGAAACTGGCCCAAGGTCACCCAGCTGGCTTCATGTGGAGGAGTGGGGACTCAAACCCGGTTCTCCCATATTAGAGTTCGGCGCTCTTAACCACTACACCAACCTGGCTCTAGTAATGAAAAGAAGATTGGAGAACTAGTCAGGAATACGGGTCAGAGAGTTAGACAAGATTCTCCATCTCTGCCACAAAATTCACTGGGTGATTGATTTTATTTTATTTTGGGGATTTTTACCCTGCCCTACCCTGCAAGCGAGTTTGGGGCCAGTCACTCTTCAGTCAGCCTAACCTACCTCACAGGGTTGTTAGAAGAATCAGTTGAGGAAGGCAGAACTTCCTCCTCCCGCAACAGACACCCTGAAGTAGGTGGGGCTG
>NW_015164940.1:0-982 GCF_001447785.1 Gekko japonicus
CTTATCTTCAAAATACTTTAAGATATGTATGCAGTCCACATTCATCCACCATGAGTTGCACAACCCAAAGCTGCTCCTGACAGACTTATCCCCCAAATTCTGGGGGAGCCAAATGGTGCTCGCTGGTCCACTTTCCCTTTTCCCCACACTAACCTGCCAAGTGACCAAACCTATTTAAATGACACAACCAAATCCAATTATCCAACTCAGCATACAACAGTGCAGGGCATACAAAACCACCCCCCACTTAGGGCCAATCTGTGAGGAGTGAAAAATTCCTACCTGACCCCTAAAATGGCAACCAGCAGAAGCCTACACTGCCTACTGATCAGGAGGCTGGGCCAAGCAGGCAGCAAGACTCATAGGGTGGGGGTGGAGCCACTCTTGTACATCAGTCAGCTCCAACCCCTGTCGTGCACCCTGGAAGCAGCAATGCCACTCCATGCCTCTTCCTCCTTCTGAGGCAGCAAAGGCAACTCCACAAGGGCTACTGCAACCCTATCAGGACTGGCCCCAATGTGTTTTCTCCCAAAGGCCAAAATAGGTGACAGGACCAAGCTTAGTTGCCTACCAACAGGCACTGAGGGGAAAGTAGGGTTGCCAGCTCTAAGGACGGAAATACCTGGAGATTTGGGGGGTGGATCCTGTGGAGGGCAGCACTGGGCGGGTGGGCAGAAGGACTCAGTAGGTATAATGTCATAGGGTCTACCCTCCAAAGCAGCCATTTTCTCCAGGGGAACTGATCTCTGTCATCTGGAGATCAACTGTAACAGCGGGATATCTCCAGGTCCCACCTGGAGATTGGCAACCCTAGGGGAAGTCAGCTGCACAGCAGGGGGTTGAAGAGAATGGTTTGATGGCTGCTGGGCCAAGATTAGCAACAATAGTTCCCCAGGAGCAAATGCCTGGTTTGGAGGAAGGAGTCTATGGCGCTGTACCTGTCTGAGGTCCCCCTCTGCAGGCTCCACTCGTCAAATCTCCA
>NW_015164940.1:1350-3122 GCF_001447785.1 Gekko japonicus
GCCAAATCACTCACTCACAGCTTTAATGCCAGGAGCTCACCAAGTAGAGTTTTTGCTCACAGGACTCCACAGCTTAGAGGGAGCCTTGAACACATCCGCAGCACTTTGAATTAGCACCTGAGCTTTAAGAGCTCTCCAGCTGTCACCTGGAGATTGGCAACAGCTTGTTTGGAGGGTGGGGTCTATGGCATTGTATCTGTCTGAGGTCCCCCTCTTCATCCTCCTCAGACCCCACCCTCAGCAGGCTTCTTCCCTAAAATATCCTGGAAGTTTCCAACCTGGAGTTGCCAACCCTATATCCTTTCCAGGCAACCATCAGCCTACCTTTATCTGCCTGTAACCTATGAGGAATGTTAAGGTTGAAAGTGTGTGAATGGTCCATAATCCCCCAGGCAGCTTTTAAAACATGAACCTGGGACTTGCACACCATCCTCTGAAGCGCTGTCTGGTACATATCTGTGGCAGTAATGGGCTGACTGCTGGCACCTTTTCCTATCATTTTTTGCCTTGTGGTATTCTGCTTGTGGTGTGATCTGTTTTTTGTTGTTGTTTGTTTGTTTTTGTGGTGTGGCATGATTGTGTTATTGGGTTTGTTTCTTTTGAAGGGGAAGTGATGTGAGTGAGGACATATTTTACCTCAGAATACACCAGGTCCCATATGCAACTGACAATTCCAACTGTCTTGCAGGGGGGGGGGAGTTTGAGGTGTGGAATGGAGTGAAGTCCAATCAGCTTCCATATGCAAATGACCTTGAAACGCTGGCCCAATCAGAGAAGAGTAGGCTGAAGCGGCCCTGCCATAGAAGCCCCTTACCTGCGCTCAGTCTGCAGATAGTCCTCTCCTGTCAGAGGCCCAAGCAGACTGAGCCGAAGACACTGGCCGGGGCTGACGTGGGTGGGACTACACAAAGCAGCCAGCCAACCCAGCCAGCTTCTTCTGACTGACAGTTCAAGCCTCCAAACATTGTTGGTGTGCATTGGAACATTGGGCCCTACTATGGTTTTATATATAAGGGACAGATGTATTCACCACTTTCCATTTTTCTGTGTTTGTATATCCTACCGTTCTTCTCAGAAACCTTTCCTTCTGGGCATGGAACACAATCATAGCAACAGAACAGCTCCTCCTCCTTCTTTTTCTTGCTGTAACCTGGATGGCAGTTGTCACTACAAACAGACAGAGGCCGGGCCTATCCATATAAGGAGAAAGTAATTTATTTATTGTATTTTCCTGTGATTGGCTCTTCCATGTATTATTAACAGAATTTTGACTGGAAATGATGGATGTGATCAGAATCCTCATATGTAGAAAATGGGGATGCAATCAGAATCGTATACATTTGGATTGAAGTGCAACCCTATTCAGAACAGGATGGAAAATTAATTGTGGTTTCAGCTCTACATCCAATCAATACAACTTCTACCTTGTCTGAATTCAGCTTTACTTTGATTGCTCACCTCAAGCTCTTTACCATCTCTAACCATTGACTTAATGTTCTACACACATCCACATAAAATTCTGAATTAAATGGAAAAGTCTGATATAATTTTGTATCATTGTTGAATATTTCAGATTTCCAGGCAACCACTCCCAGCAATTTCAGATAACTATTAAACAGTATGGGACAGAGATGATGTAGCCTTAAAGCTCAAGGGCTACAGCAGCTGTCCCATAGAACTATCCTCTAAATCAGTGCCCATCTAATTGTGAGAGTACCAGAGTAGTTGCAAGAGTCTAGCTTAAAAAAAAGAAAAAGAAAGAATACTCAGTT
>NW_015164941.1:0-2388 GCF_001447785.1 Gekko japonicus
CCCCCTTTTCACATGTGTACACACTAAGTCAATGATGCTGGGACAAATCACAGAATCTTTTGGTGTGTGTGTTTACACAGCTGTCAATTCTTATGCAATAAGAATCAAATTTATTAACCTCTCTGATGTAGGGATGGGCATGAACCCCCAAAAAGTAGTTTGGCTTGGGGTTCGGGGAGGCCACCAAACTGAACACTGAACCAACCCAGAAGAACCCCACCCGAACTGAGCCAGTCCTTCATGGGGGGGGGGGGAAAGCAAAACCAAAGAGTTAAATGACTGAAAAATAGCCATATAAACCTAGCAGCTGACTGGAAGACCCTGTGTCACTCAGCTGTCAGGTTTAAATGGCTGGCCATGAACAGCCACAGCAGACTGGTCACAAGTCCAATAAATGTTCACGGAAGGCATCTGTTTGCACCCATCCCTAGTTCCATGAGGATATCAGTATAAAAAGGCATGAAAACCAATACCATCATGTCAATAGTAGCAACATAAAACCAAATACTTAACTGAGGTCCCGGTCACACAGGAGGATTTGATCCGCAAGAGGGACAGATCGGGGGCGCATCAAGCGGGCGCAATCACACAGCAACATCTGGGAAGTGGCACGCACCCGTCCCCGATCTGTCCCTTAGGCCCACAAACGCGCATCAAAAAGGTACTAGCAAAACAGCAGTACCTACCGGATGATGCGGGCCAACGGAAGGCATCTGGTCGGGGAAGCACCGGTAGGCCGTCGCAGCCAGCACCGTTCCCCATCCCACGCATGTGCACAACCGTGCTACTGCTGGTTTTCTGTGCACCGTGTGATCGGCTGTTGGGGCACGGAGCACAGAGCCACAGGGGCACGTCGGATCACGCTCCCGCAGTTCTTTTTGCTCTGGCTCTGATTTGCCTCTCTTCAGCGGTGGATCATCCGGCTCATGTGACTGGGACCTGGAATTAGGGTGTGTTTCTCCCAGAGTCAATAGTAATGGGGGGGGGGAGAAAGTGCAGAGGAGGAAGCCAGCTATCAAGTGAAAGATGGGGCAGTGGGAAGCAGGGTGGGGGAACAAATCTGTTTGATCTTTAAGAGAAACCCAGTGTTTCTCTCTTGATGTCAAAGATGGTTTGGACAGCCTCAAAATTGGGAGGCTTACCCATCACCTCTTATGCACCTGATTTTATCTGATTTTCAGTAACAAAACCTGGCCATTGGTCAAGCTCCGTGTGAAACTAGCTGTTGCCATCTCATTGGACCAACAGTGTAAACTTGGTGTGGGGTTCAGGATCCAGGCTTTGAGTGGCTAACTGGGCTGACCTATCAGGGAAGGAGTACCTGAATATTTATGAGATGAGCACATGGGGCAGATGTTAAGTTTAACTTAACAGTTTGATTGTACTCCGGAGATGGGGAACTGCCCCTTTTGAGCTGATAATAGGTTTGTCAGAAATGCCCTTTGCCAGTGAGAAAGTGATTACTTTATCTTGCAAACTTGGTAGAGGTGTGAAGTGCTTAGGGAGCTACTAGAGGAACCTGCACTGATGTTTTCCTGCTTCCCTTGAGGTGTCCAACAGCCTTTCTTGCCAATGATCCTGTTTTCCATTTTATATTTGTAATCCTTGAGAGGTACAACCAAAGATGTCATTCTCTTCACCTCTGATATTCACTGACCAGGGTTTTTTTTGAAGTCTGCATCATGCCTTTCTACCATCTGTTCAGGTCATAAGTCCCTGAATTCAGAAGCTGCCGGAGTATCTGAAAGGTATTTTCTGGGGCATGCTTCCCCGCTTAGGGGAGGGGCTATGGCTCAGTGGAAGAGCATTTGCTTTGTATATGGAATGTCCCCAGTTTATTCCCTGGCATCTTGCATTAAAAGAACCATGCAATGTGGAAGACCTCTGCCTGAGACCAGGGAGAGCTACTGCAGCAACAGTGGACCTTGATGGATGAATGATCTGATTCAGTACAAGGCAGTTTCATTTGAGTTCATTTGTGTTCATTTCTGTCCCTGTTTTGGGGTACAGGCTATGGTAACAACAAGATCAGGTAAAAATTGTGTAAGGGGTTGAGTGACAGAGATGTGAACAGTAGGGCAATGAAGCAGCAGGTAACATGAGACTAGGAAGTTCAGAAAAGTCTTTATTAAAAAGAAAAATTATGTTCAACACAAAAGCAGCCTAGCAAATAGGAGTAGAGCTATCAGAGGCACAAGGGAGCAGTAAAGATAAAAAGGTAAAGATTCCCTTGCTTGAAAGCCAGTCGAATCCGACTCTAGGGTAGGGGTGCTCATCTCCGTTTCAAAGCCAAAGAGCCAGCACTGTCCGACGACGTTATATATAAGGAAAACAGGCAGCAAAGATGGAAAATAGGGTGTGTGCTAGAAAGCAGTATATAAATAGTTT
>NW_015164941.1:2457-3066 GCF_001447785.1 Gekko japonicus
GTCTCCTTTGTCCCTATTGTCTCCTTGTCCAGCTCTCATCTCCAACTGTCCAGTATGCTATAAAAGTGAGAAATAGAACCTTGAAGCTTATATGAAGTGAGACTGGGAACAATTCTGGGGACGTATATCAAAGGGAGACATAATAACTGTGATGAGAAAGAAACATAAATTTGGCAGAGACATTCGGAATTATTCGGATAGTGGAGAGAAGAAGAAAGGAAAAGCCAGCAAGAGAGAGGTTACAGTAATATAGCTCACAGGTCAACATAGCATGCACAAATGTTTTAGCAAGAGTTAAAAAGAGAAGAGGATACATCTTCAATATGCTAAAAAGGAAAAAGTAACAGTGCAGGCTGCCTACTTAGTTATAAAAATTAGATAGAGCAATCAAAAATGTAGTTCGCAGCAGAGAGGGGGAAAGGTAGCAGTATCTCCATTAGTGGCATACAACTTGCAGAGTGAGAGATGATAAGACTGTTCATACATTCAGAGCACCACATGGGAAGCATTAGGCAGGCAAGCAGTAAGCTGTATGTTTGTAGCTCTCTATATATGACTAGGAATCTTGCAAAAGGCAAAGTTCTTAATTGTTGTTATGTATTGAAGTTC
>NW_015164942.1:0-1230 GCF_001447785.1 Gekko japonicus
GGTGTTAAAAAATTATCCACTCCAGGCATCAGATAGGCTAGGTATGCCACTGCTGGCAACCGTGACCTGGCCCGTTCAGTCCTGCAGCCTCCCAGGCAGTTTCCTACTAAGTTAACTGGTCAATCTGCCACTTGATATATGGCTGTAGTGTAATGTGTAGTAGTTCGATCAAGTCTGGAAGAGTTTTGTGACATGATTGAGGTTTATAAGATTATGCATGGGAAAGAGCAGGTAGAGAAAGAGGTACTTTTCTCCCTTTCTCACAATACAAGAACTCATGGGCACTCCATGAAATTGCTGAGCGGTTGGGTTAGAATGGATAAAAGGAAGTACTTCTTCACCCAAAGGGTGATTAACACTTGGAATTCACTGCCACAGGAAGTGGTGGCAGCTACAATCATGGACGGCTTCAAAAGGGAATTAGATAAGCATATGGAGCAGAGGTCCATCAGTGGCTATTAGCCACAAGGTATAGATAGGGACTCTGGGGCAAGTGATGCTCTGTCTTCTTGGTGCTTGGGTGGGGGGTCAACAGTGGGAGGGCTTCTAATGTCCTGGCCCCACTGGTGGACCTCCTGATGGCACTGGTATTTCTGGCCACTGTGTGATACAGAGTGTTGGACTAGATGGGCCTTTGGCCGGATCCAACATTGGCATCTCTTATGTTCTTATGTTCTTATGTTACCAGATCTTTTTTTCCGGAACATCAAGCAAGGTCCTTCTAGTTTAACCTTATTCATGTTTGCTTGCATGTAAATCCAATTATTTAAGTGAGACTTACTTTCAGTTAAGTATGTCTAGGATTGCAGGCTTACCCCCAACACACACACAATGCTCTATGTGGAAGAGTGATTTATTTAGGAGGCTACTATATAGCATGCTTGGTGTAGTGGTTAGGAGCGCGGACTGTAATCTGGGAGAATCGGGTTTGATTCCCCACTCCTCCACATGCAGCTGCTGGTGTGACCTTGGGTCATAAATTCTTTCAGAGCTGTTCTCTCAAGGGCAGTTCTTGAGAGCAGGGGTCATTTGGGGGGGACGCGGGGGGACGCCATCCCCCCGGGTGAGGTGCGGGAGGGCGGGGCCTGGAGCTCCCTGCTGGTGCCCGCTGGAGGTCGCCGCCGGCTGTGGGGAGGACACACTTCCGGTGATGACAGGGGGTGTGGCATATGCTAATGAGTTATGCTAATGAGTCCCCCTAGCTCTTTTTCTACGAAATGACCCCTGCTT
>NW_015164942.1:1811-3065 GCF_001447785.1 Gekko japonicus
ACGAATCAAACATACCAATGCTTTCAAGACTGAGGGTATTATTAAGTGAAAGTAGCCTGTGCACTGGTAAGAAAGTGGCCAAGTCCCTGTCTGCTCCAATGTTTTAAAAGTCCTTACATGGCCACATCTGATAGGCAGCAGTGGGAGCTGGGTTGGTCAGGATGGGTGGACGGGCCCTTTATTGTGGACCACTGCACTATTCCATAGGGCTGCTGGGGGGGGGGGGCACCAGGAAGCAAAGTCAAGTGGCTCTGCTGTCCTTGGCTCAGATCGTTCCAGCCCTGTTATCCCCAATACTGGCTTCAGCTGACACAGTGTCATGGCACCTCCCTCCACCAGAGGGCAGGTAGGGAGAAGGACCCGGAAAAATCTCATAGTGGAGCTGGAGGAGAGGGTCCTGAGGGAGCCCCCAACCCTTGTCCACTACACTAGGCAGGGCAGGGCAGGGCAGAGACTGGTAATGTGGCTGGAAATACATCAAGGCTGTGACATCAGTGATGGGCAGCTGGGCATGCTGGTGAACTGTGCTATCAAGGAGCATAGAATGGTGGCCTGGCTATGGTCTCCTGTGGACTAGGCATGCATTAGACCAAGTGAGGTGTAAAGCAGAGGCAGAAGCCCCTGCAGGGCTGGTAGAGCTTGTGTCTTGGCCCTGGAGCTCCTTGGCCTGGTCCTGGATAGGGTTTTAGGAGGTTGGTTGGAAGGAGGGGACTGGCCCTCACCACCAGAGGCCTTTTTGTCATGGCTGCGGGAAGGAGGTCAGGGAGCAGGCAGATGGCTAGAAGGTGGCTGGATGGAGTCCACAGCCAATGACATCACCCCCAGGGCAGGAGCTTAATTTTCTCCCCAGGAATCTCAGATATCCAAAGTAGAAAGACAGCAAATGAGGACCCCTGCTTGCCCAAGGATTTCTAAGCCAGAAGTGGAAGCCCAGGTGACTCTGGATCTTTCTCAGCACGTTGGACATACTAGTGTGCTCTTTCACATGCAGGTCGCTTGTATTTGATCCTGGTGTTCGAAAGATTTGGAGAAGGGTCTTAATCTGAATTTGGGAAGCATAAAGCAGTCATACTACACTGGCTAAAAATTTCATATTGTGTTGGACAGGCTCTGAAAGGGACAGCCACATGTACTAGAAACAGGAAATAATTGATTTTTTAAAAAGATGATTGCTGGCCTTCTATTCAACCAGGCAACTGGGTTGTTGATTAAGTAACACAGAAAACTTTTCTGACATTTCAGGAATACACAAAA
>NW_015164943.1:0-3050 GCF_001447785.1 Gekko japonicus
CATGGGAACTGATCTCTGTTTCCTGGAGACGGGCTGTAATTCTGGGAGAGCTCCAGGTACCACCGGAAGGCTGGCAACCCTAGGTGAGAAGGGAGGAATCAGACGGTACGCGTAGACTATTTGAATCTCCTTATTTGCACTGTGGTCTTTCCAGGCGTGTTTCGCAAAAGGTTTGCTTTGTTCTGTCACAGCATCTGGCGAGGGGGCACGCGGGTTCTTACACCTTTCAGCGACCGCACGGGAGAGAAGATTTCAACAGTGGCTCTTCTCTCAGCCCCGTGGCACCTGCCGGAACCGCCTTCCAGATCACTATTAAAACTGCGGGAGTCTTCCTTTTGCATCTGGTCGCCCCGCTCTGGGAAACAGCGAGCAGCGCTTGCACCTGCTCTCTTTTTGTGGCCTGCTGTAACGCCTGTTAAAGGTTAGCGATGATTTGTAGCTCCGGGTAGCCCCTGAGCTCTCGCTGTTTCTACATGTGTCTGCTAGACCCACATCCCTTGTTGGTGGCAATTTTCAGTGCGGGGAAGTAAGTGCCATTGGAGGGGGCAGGTTTGCCACTCAGTGAAAGGTCTGTCAGTCCAGAATGGGGTGAAATATTCAGATCGCACTTCTGTGAACTTTTGCTGGAGTATCTTCACACTCCCAGACTGCTCACTGGTTCACCCCTGGAGGAGTGGGGAATCAAACCCAGTTCTCCCAGATTAGAGTCCGCGCACTTAACCACTACACCAAACTGACCTGTTAAAGGTTAGCGACGATTTGTAGCTCCAGGTAGCCCCCGAGATCTCGCTGTTTCTACATGTGTCTGCCAGACCCACGTCCCTTGTTGGTGGCAATTTTCAGTGCGGGGAAGTAAGTGCCATTGGAGGGGGCAGGTTTGCCACTCAGTTGAAAGGTCTGTCAGTCCAGAATGGGGTGAAATATTCAGATCGCACTTCTGTGAACTTTTGCTGGAGTATCTTCACATGCCCAGACTGCTCACTGGTTCACCCCCTTGGCAGCCCTGAACAATCCTCTGGCAGAGTCCCTTCTGCTGTTCCAGTCTCTTTTTGCCTCACGGGCATCCTGTGGTAAGGAATACGGAAGATAACCTTCACTCCACAACACTCCAGAAGCAGGATATCAAGTAGCGGGACGCACTGTATAGCTTGCAGAGAGCTGCATTTGCAATGACCACAAAGCCAAAGAGGCAAATTTGCTTCCATTCTGGGCAAGAGGCCTGCACCACAGGAAGGCCTGTGGCTTACCTGTTCCTCTGGCAGCAGCTGTTTAAAGCTGGGAAGAAACTGCCAGCCACGAGCACCACCTGGCAAGGGCTTTGCCAGGGTTGCTGGACTTGCTGGGCGTGGGGGATCCCCCAGCTCCTGGCAGCAAGTGAAAAATAAACAAAAATGGCCATCTGCCAACGATGTGGCATAGGGTTGCCAGGCAACCCCCAGCCACCAGCATGGGTAGGGGTGAGGGGAGACTTATGGGTAGCAAAAGAAGCCCCAGGCCAGGATTGCCAGCAATGTGGTGACATCACTTCAGGCAGGCACCAGAAGGGACATCATCATGTTGCTGGTGACATGGGGACACTCTGGAGTTTGGCCACTTTTGCCATAGAGTTTTGCCCAAATAACAGAGTATCCCTGTGTTGCTGGTGAAGTGATGACATCATTTCCGGGTTGCACTGGAAGTAATATTGCCACTTTGCCAGTGATGGAAGCCTAGGCATGCTTTTGCTGCCAGTAAGTCCCCCCACTGGCCAGCCGATTGGCAGCAGGGGCAGGGGTCCCAGAGCGGGAGTTCCCCTGCTCTTGGCAGTGGTCCGGAAATCCTACCATGACATTATTTCTGGGGGGAAATCAGGAAGTGACATCAGTCCTCTCTAGGAAACTCCAGAAACTCTATGGTTTTACCATAGAGTTTCTGGCAATTACAAAGAGAGATGTGATGTCACTTCTGGTTTCTATATATCTTGTTCATGTTTATCTTGTTCTTCCTCTAAGCAGCACATGGCAGTCTCCATATGTCTCTCTTCTACTTTATCCCCATGAGAACCCTCTCCGTTGGTGAGAGTGATTGGCCACCCAACAGATTTCACGGTGAAGGGGATTTGAACGCTGGTCTCCCAGAGCGTAGTCTGACATCCTAACTACTGCTTCACACTGTTGTAAAACATCCAGATACCCTCAATTCTTTCTTCCTCCTCCTTTTTGTTTTTTGTACTGAATGTCTACTCAGATAGAGAGTTCCGAGACGCTCGAAAGCTTGCTCATTGGCATCAGGAACCACCAAAACATGCCATGGTTTTTGCTTTTGGAATGTTTCCATGGTTTGATGTGGCTATCTGTAGTCTTTTCTATAAATGCTAAATCTTATTATTATCACCAATAATAAAAAGGTTCCCCCCCCCCTTATGCTTTGTGTATTATATACCATCCGCTGCTGGAGACAGAACACTGGGCTAACTCAATCACCGTGCCGAACTGAAGAGGCTGTTCTTACATCTTTAATGGAGAATGAACATTAAATGTGTCCTTCCTAATAAGAGGCCAAGGCCCCTTGGTAGGGGAAAAAATTACTGCCCACACCCCAAACGCACTCCCTCATCTGGTTAATCCACTTAATGGACAGCCGGGAGGGTCAAGCGGACCCGTCCCCCAAGTTCCTGTTCTCTCGTGTGTTTTCCTGTCGGCAGGAATGAATCATATGACTCATATAATGAACCGTTAAATGACTTCTGTGTTGATTTATCAGATGGCAATGCTGGAGAGGGCAGTTTGAAAACAGAAAGCCATAAGTCACAGAGTTGCGGCATGTGGCGGACCTGGGCTACTTAGCTTGGTTATCAATAGAGGAAACGTTCATCAAAATATCATTACGGCCGGCAGGCACCAAGAGGGCTTGCAATGCAACCTAACTCCTGAAGCCCCCTTAAATATAATTTCCCCCCTTCACACTAAAAAATAACCCATGTGGCTTTGCTCACGACGAGGCTGTTTTGTTTTTATCTGTAGTTTTCTCTCTCTCTCTCTCTGTTACGGTTGCCAGCTCTGGGTTGGGAA
>NW_015164944.1:0-3204 GCF_001447785.1 Gekko japonicus
TCCAGCAGTGGCTTCTCTTATGTTTTTACGTTCTTATAGAAGGTTGACTCTGTGGCCTTGTACCCCATTGAAGTCCCCCCCCCAATGCTATGCCCTCCTCGGTCTCCACCCCCCAAATCTTCAGATGTTTCCCATCCCAGAGGTCGCGACCTTAGACACATCTCGAGCATTACGTGTGATTTGGCCTGACAGACAAACTTCTGGGGGGCGCGAGAGAAACAAGCCTCCAGTTTTAAGTCAAATCGGGTTGCCAGCTCTGAGTTGGGAAATAAATGGAGATTTTTGGGGTGGAATCTGGGGAAGGCGAGGGTCGTGGTGGCTCAGAGGTTAAGACGCTGAGCTGCAGACCGGAAGGTCAGTAGTTCGGCAGTTCGAGACCCGAGTGCCGCGTGACGGAGTGAGCTCCCGTCTCTGGCCCCAGCTCCTGCCAGCCTAGCAGTTTGAAAGCAAGAAATTGCAAATTGATAAATAGGTACCACATCAGTGGGAAGGTAACAGTGTTCAGTGCGCCTCGGCGCCTAGTCACGCCGGCCATGTCACCACGGAAACGTCTTCGGACAGTGCCGGCTCTTCGGCTTGGAAGCGGAGATGAGCACCGCAACCCTAGAGTCGGATCCGACTGGCTTTCGAGCAAGGGAAACCTCTACGTTTATCTGAGGAAGGCCGTGTTTGGGGAGGGGAGGGACTTCAGCAGGCTATAATGCCATGGGGTCCATCTCCCAAAGCGGCCATTTTCTCCACAGGAACGGCTCTTGGTCATCTGGAGATCGACGGTAATAGCAGGGAGATCTCCAGGTGCCCCCTGGAGCTTGGCAACCCTACAGAGCACACTTCAGCTCTGTGGAGAACATGGGGGCTCCCTATTGGCTCCTTGCCCTCTGCCACACGCTTTTCCTCTCTCCTCAGAAAACGCCCTTCCCACATTCCCACAGAGAGCTTCTCCCTTCTTTTCTCGCCCTTGAGTTATGGCCCTTTCCCACTTTGGAGCACCTGGAAAGGGTTTCTCTCTCATTAATCTCCACTTTGAAGTTTTCAGTGTTCCCTGGAAAGCAAATAAATCATTCCACCCGAGGCCGGGCATTAACGCTTCCCTCCCGTCCCATCGCCACCCTCCTTTCCTCGTCTTTCTTCTCCCTTCCCATTCCAGTTCCCTCCTGCCTTGCTTCGGCGAAGGATGGAAGAGGCGAAAGTTCACCACCGAAGGAACCAGGCTGTTCAGACTTGGGGGTAACATGTTCATTTGGTCGGCTTTGGCGGCCGTCAGGACAGCTGGATGTCTTTCTGTATATTCATTTACATTTTTTGGGGGTAGTTTTATTGAATACATGTATGGGAGCTGCGGTGGCTCAAGTGGTTAAGACGCTGAACTGCAGGCTGTGGAAGGTCAGTAGTTCAGCAGTTCGAGACCCGGGTGCCGCAAGACAGGGTGAGCTCCCGTCTCTAGTTCCAGCTCCTGCCAACCTAGCAGTTCGAAAGCAAGAAATTGCAAGTAGATAAATAGGGACCACTTCGGTGGGAAGGGAACAGCGTTCCGTGCGCCTTGGTGTTTAGTCATGCCGGCCACACGACCACGGAAACGTCTTCGGACAGCGCTGGCTCTTCGGCTTTGAAACGGAGATGAGCACCGCAACCCTAGAGTCGGATTCGACTGGCTTTCGAGCAAGGGAACCTTTACCTTTACCTTTATGGGCATTACAATCAACGCTCCCTGTAAGCTGTGGAGTCCGGTGAGCAAGAATTCTACTTTGTGAGGAACTGGCATTAAAGTTGTGAGAGACCGGTTGGGCTGCTGCATCAATTGGTTTGCTCTGGAGCCGTCCTTCCTGAGCTGAGACACAAATCTGTGAGCCGGAGGCTAAAAAACTGTGAGCTGGCTCACACTAACACAGCTGAGAGCAGTGATGGCGAACCTTTTAGAGATCGAGTGCCCAAACTGCGACCCAAAACCCACTTATTTATCACAAAGTGCCAACATGGCAATTTAACCTGAATACTGAGGTTAACAACCCATACGTTAATTTAAAATGATCCAAACAAAGTAAGGAAAGCAATCCCAAATGCTTTCATTTACTTAAAATTATTTGGCAGAGAATACTTTAATGATGGTCTGGGCCTGGCTGGGGCGATGGCACGCGTGCACACAGCGAGGGCTTTGAGTGCCACATCTGGCACCCGTGCCATAGGTTTGCCACCACTGCTCTAGGCTGATCCTGCATTGAGCAGGGGGTTGAACTAGATGGCCTGTGTGGCCCCTTCCAACTCTGTGATTCTAGGATTCTGTGTTGCTGAAATGGGTGAGCTTTAGGGCTTCAGTCCACAGTGCAGCCAGCGCTTTGAACGAATGGTGATCTTTCCTAAAGCGTCCAAGTCAGAATGGTAAGGAAACTGATGGATCTAACGTAGTCTCTGCTCCCTTGCTTATGGTAATAAAAATGGCCTATGAAATTTGGGTCCTCTTATCTGGTGCACTGTGGAATCGAATCTCCCCCCCTATGCAAATACAAAGCTGATAAAATGCCAGTGTTCTCTAAGATTGCTAAGAGGAAAATGGGAAATAGCGGGGGACATTAATATGTATGCGGAGTGGGGAATCAAACCCAGTTCTCCCAGATTAGAGTCCGTGCACTTAACCACTACACCAAACTGGCTTTCTAACAGGTATTGATTGACAAAATATGTGGGTCAATTTAAAACAAATAGCACATAGTATTTAACAGCATACCATTATCTGTCTGTGGATTGCTAAACATATATTGTATAGAATGACATAATAGTAATAATTTATGTGGATCCTCCTCTGAGATGTGTAATTAATTGTACTTTGTTGTATTTGTTATATTTATAATTTTTTTAATCCTGTCTTTCTGTCCTCACCCCGAGGCGGCCAACAATTCAAAACATCCATGATAAAAATCACACGTGAAAACCATTCAAATCACCCCTCCTCCCCAACAGATGAATTAGCAATCACTTTCACCTTGGTTCCCAACCTCCAGGTGGTGGCTGGAGATCTCCTAGGATCACGACCGGTCTCCAGGTGTGACAGAGATTGGTTCACTTGGGAGAAAATGGCACAGTCCAAGGACTCAGTAATAGAAAAAACTGTGCAGAATACTCATGCAGAATAAGGGTATATATATATCTTGTATTCTATTAAAGATACATCAGTAGCAAATTGTATAAATCGATGGTGCAACCTCATTT
>NW_015164945.1:0-2928 GCF_001447785.1 Gekko japonicus
CTGTTTGGTGCTTGAGAAGGACAGACTTCACTTTCTTTCTTTTTTTTGTAATGTTTTTGTATTTATTATTGAAGCTTATATACATTATCTTACATTAAATCATTATACAATCATTTTACCCCTTCCCCCTCCCTCCTTGTAGTATCTTCGTATTTTTAACCATGTGCACAGATTCTTCATTCGTATTTGGATATTTGGATTGGCTTCCCCCCTTTCCACCCATTCCTTATATCCCACCCATTTATTTGTAATCTTTTGACATTTCTCCTCCCATGTCTCTTCAGTAATTATCTGTGTGAATATATCTGATAGTACGTGTTCAAAGACATAATTATTCCATTTCTCCATTGTCCACTTATGCCTATCCCTCCATCCCAATGCTATTACAGCCATCCCGGCTAAAACCATAATTTTATATAACTCCCGTTTATTTCTTTCCACTTTTTTGTTTCCCAATATTCCAGAAATGAGCAAATCCCTGTTAATCTCTACATTAACTTGAAATAAATCCAAGATAACCCTTACAATCTTTTGCCAAAATTCCTTAACCACTTTAGACAGACTTCGCTTTCTGTACTCTTCTTTTTCAGCTCTCATCCTCATTTACGGGCCCTTTTGACCCAGTTGCAAGATCCTGGGTTCTGTGAAAGCCACCACTTGTGCACTTGCCCATCTTGGTCTGCCGAAATCAGGCAAGCCCTTGATGGCCCATCATAGATCGATCACTCACTCAGGACACCTCCACTCCAAGAAGCTGCTACCTGCCCACTACTTATAAAACCATCCTTCAACAAAAAGGTCTTCTTGTATAACTCATGTTACCTGAACCCTTTTTAGTCTAGTTTCAGGCTGGGCTATGGGATGGAGACAGCTCTGGAGGCTTGTTAATGATTGCTGTCTGAATGTAGACAAAGGCCATGCTTCTTTGGTGCTCCTCCTGGCTCTGGCAGTTTGGTGTAGTGGTTAGGAGCGCGGAAGCTAATCTGGGGGAACCGGGTTTGATTCCCCACTCCTCCACATGCAGCTGCTGGTGTGACCTTGGGTCAGTTACAAGTTCTGTCAGAGCTGTTCTCTCGAGAGCAGTTCTCGAAAGAGGTCTCTCAGCCCCACCTACCTCACAGGGTGTCTGTTGTGGGGAGGGGAAGGGAAAGGAGATTGTAAGACGCTCTGAGACTCCTTCGGGTAGTGATGGGCAGGATATAAATCCAATCTCCTCCTCCTCCTCTTCTTCTGCTGCTGTCTGCAGCCTTTGCTACCATAGATCGTGCCATCCTCTGGAGGTGATTGGAGATAGTAGTAGCCCGCAGTGTTCCCTCTAAGATGAGTTAGTTGTGAGCTAGCTCACAGTTGTTTAGCCTCCAGCTCACATATTTTTGTTTTAGCTCAGGAAGGATCACTCTAGATCAAACCAGATTGCTCACTCACAACTTTAATGACAGTTGCTCACAAAGTAGAATTTTTGCTCACAGGACTCCACACCTTAGAGGGAGTATTGGTAGTAGGTATCGGGGGTATGACTTGGGCTGGCTTTGCAGGGCACATATGGGGAGAGGTGGTCCTGAAATTACAAAGTCCTTCATGGCCTTGGTCCATGCAGAATAGGCATTCTCCACCAAAAACCTGATAATGACCAAGCTTCAGCCATGCCATTCCTCCAAGCTGCATTTGGAAGTGGTATAGTTCCACATGGCTTCTACCTCGTGCCTTTCCATAATGTTCAAATTGTATACCACAGTATATCCGCTGAATGCACCCTTAGGGGCTACACAAATTCCACAGAGAGAAATTTAAAAAGAAGACTTAATGGCAATCTCTATCTAATTATAAAAGCTGTGTGTGTGTGTGTATGTGTGTGTGTCATCCATGTTGAGCTTAAGCTGTTAATTCACAACCACCCAGAGCTTCTCCCGAGATGGATTTCATCTCAGAACACCATTTCATGCTTCATTATCTTACACTGATAGGGACTTCAGGGGATCCATTACTCACTCATCGTTGGTTGTTTTTGTTGTTCCAGAAATGCAAAAAAGAGAGACAGAGAGAGCAAATCTCACACTGATACTGTGGAAGGTTATTCCCTGTTTTCCAGGAAAATACTTGTCAATGATTAAAGCAAACTAGATGTCCGGATGTTACACCCTGATACAGGGCTGTTCTTGTCCAGCACGAGGTACCGTTCTGGCTATTGTCAGACCGTGAGGTATGTCATTAGCAGTGGGGCTGAGCTACATGTTGTGTGTAATTCTTTGATCATTGTGAAGAAGAAGAAAAGATTGGATTTATACCCCACCCTTCACTACCCGAAGAAGTCTCAGAGTGGCTTATTATCTCATTTCCCCTCCCCACAACAGACACCCTGTGAGGTAGGAGGGGCTGAGAGAGCTCTTTCGACAACTGCCCTTGAGAGAACATCTCTGAAAGAACTTGTAACTGACCCAAGGTCACACCAGCAGCTGCATGTCGAGGAGTGGGGAATCAAACCCACTTCTCCCAGATTAGAGTCCGCGCTCCTAACCACTACACCAAACTAACCACTACACCAAACTAGATAGATGATAGGTAGGCAAGCTAAACCAGTGGGAACAGGATTTGCCTTGGATGTGGATTTCCCACCTGTCTATACTGTGGGATGATGCAGATTATGTTTAAGTCTTTGACAGCAAGGGATGAGATGGCAATGTTTGTGAAGCATTTGCAAAGAGTAACATAAACTATATTTTAAATAAAAGGCTTTGTAGTCCTTACTGCCCTCCTGAGTTCATTTGTGTCTGTCTTTCTCCGTCTGTCTATCTGTCTTTTATCTTACTGTAGTTCAAGGAGCTCGTCATGGCATGAATCAGGGCTATTTTTGGGCAGGAACGCACAGGAACGGAGTTCCGGCTGGCTTCAGAGTTGACCACGCCCACTACAGCCAAAACCTCTGCGTGC
>NW_015164946.1:0-838 GCF_001447785.1 Gekko japonicus
TTCCAGGGAACAGTCCGGGTTGATTTATTCCCGGACTGTTATTTAAAATGACAGGCAGCTCAGAGTCTGAAAAGTTCCATTCTTGCATACTGTTGTTGTTGTTGTTGTTCAGTCGCACAGTCGAGTCCGACTCTCCGCGACCTCATGGACCAGATCCCGCCAGGCCCTCCTGTCTTCCGCCATCCTCTGAAGTTTGCTCAACTTCATGTTCGTTGCATTCATGACACTGTCTAACCATCTCATCCTTTGCCATCCCCGTCTTCTTTGACCTTCAACCTTTCCCAGCATCAGGGTCTTCTCCAGTGAGTGCTCCCTTCTCATTTGGTGGTGGCCAAAGTATTTGAGCTTCAACTTCAGGATCTGGCCTTCCAGGGAACAGTCCGGGTTGATTTATTTGAGGAATGACTGATTTGATCTCCTTGCAGTCCAAGGGACTCTCAAGCGTCTTCTCCAGCACCATAGTTCAAAAGAATCTATTCTTCGGCGCTCGGCCTTCCTTATAGCCCAACTCTCGCAGCCATACATGACTACTGGGAATACCATTGCTTTGACCATGCGGACTTTTGTTGGCAGGGTGATGTCTCTACTTTTTATCATGCTGTACCTAGTGGTACATGATGCTAAAAGAGCTAGAACATCTGGCTGCCAGACAGTCTTAGGATCTCCTGACTATTCTGCACACAATGCCTAATAATCATTATAGTAATAATAATAACAACAATAATAATTCCCTTGGAAAGACTGTGGGAACAGGATTTGCTAGACGGTAATATATCAACATGAAATTGAGCCAACTTCAGAGGACGGCGGAAGACAGGAGGGCCTGGCGGGAGCTGGT
>NW_015164946.1:1116-3059 GCF_001447785.1 Gekko japonicus
CATCTTTCCTGAGCTAAGACAAAAATGTGTGAGCTGGAGGCTAAGAAACTGTGAGCCGGCTCACATTAACTCCGCTTAGAGGGAACACTGGTGCCACGCAGAGGCAGGCAATGGCAAACCACCCCTGTTCGTCTCTTGCCTTGAAAACCCCACCGGGGTCACTATAAGCTGATCGTGACTTGACGGCAAAAAACATAAAAAAACAGTATACGTGCTGCCAAAGATAATGTCGCTAGAACAGCCCAGGGACATAATTAAACAAAGAGCCAGTTTGGTGTAGTGGTTAAGTGTGCGGACTCTAATCTGGGAGAACCGGGTTTGACTCCACACTCCTCCACTTGCACATGCTGATGTGGCCTTGGGTCAGTCACAAACTCTGGCACAGCTGTCCTTGAAAGAGCAGTTTGTGTCAGAGCTCTCTCAGCCCCACCCACCTCCCAGGGTGTCTGTTGTGGGGAGGGGAAGGGAAAGGAGTTTGTCAGCCGCTCTGAGACTCCCAGTGAAGGGCGGGGTATAAATCCAATCTCTTCTTCTCTTCTTCTTCTTCTTCTATACGACCTTGAAAGGCAAAGCGATATTGCTAAAGTCTCGACCTATCTGGCCCCACAGAAAGCGAAGTAGATTGCAGTAGCACCTGCAACATGTCTATCGCTCCTAGAGATTCTATCACATTGTAGGATTTACTCTGTGGCCCGATACAAATATCTACCCCTCAGTGCTTCTAGAAGGCTGGTATAAAGAGGTGCCATTGACTGAGCTGCTATGCCCTTGGGGCTCCGGGAAAATAGAAACAATCGAACATATATTATTGCACTGTGGCTACTACGAAGATAGTAGAACAACATTCCTTTATCCTATTCCAAGGGGGTTCCATGAGCGTTCAGATAAGGAGATAAGCCGTAAACTTCTATTCGACCCTGACCCGCAGCTCATGTTGAACTGTGCTAAATTTTTAGCTCTAGCCGAAAGAACTCGTAGAGATCAAGTATAGAAGAGCCTGAGAGGTTATGGGTAATCGAGGGGACAAATCCTGTATATAAATCTCCATAGTACGAGAGTTTTAGAAATTTATCAGAGAATTTTAAAAATCATTGCCATGTAACCTATATGCAATCTATATCTGATCGATATGTTTTAGAAACGCGAAACAAATTGCTGCAACTGATTTGTGCTGGTTACGCACCGAATAAACTTGAACGGAACATAAAAAATAAAAAATTGAGGCTGGGAAAGATCTTCCAGATTAGTTAGGCACATGGAGGAGGACTTGCCAGTTCAGGGTAGTAGCTAGGAGCACGGATTCTAAACTGGGAGAACCGGGTTTGATTCCCCACTCCTGCACATGCAGCGGCTGGTGTGCACTTGGGTCAGTCACAAGTCCTCTCAGATCTGTTCTCTCAAGGGCAGTTTCTGTCAGAGCTCTCTCAGCCCCATCTGCCTCATCAGGGTGCCTGTTGTGGGGAGGGGAAGGGAAAGGAGTTTGTATGCCGCTCTGAGACTCTGAGCGAAGGGCGGGGTATAAACCCAATCTCTTCTCTTCTTCTCTTCTCTTCCTGGTGCAGGGAAGCCCTGGAATGGAGAATCCCTTGAAAGCCTCAATCCTCCTGAGTCCTTTGTAGCTTCACTAATCTGACGATAACAAAGCGGGGCCCCTTCCTGCCAGACTCATTCCGTCCACCTGGAAAACCTTATTTGTCTGATGTTTATAAATACTCATCTCAAGGACTGACAAGGAAACTCATCTCTTGGACGTTGCCATCCCTGCCCGGAAGCCAAATTGTGCTCTTCGAATCACACCCACGTAACACGCTCCAACGGTCCCTGTTCCTCGGGGACAAACCCTACCTTCTGGCTCGGCGTCCGTCCCCAGATCAAAAAATCGCTATCCCTATTTGCTTTCCACTTTTGCCTTTCTTTTTTTTTTGAAAGCCACCTCCATGGCC
>NW_015164947.1:0-1107 GCF_001447785.1 Gekko japonicus
ATTCAGCTTATACCTGATCGTATTTTTTTTAAACGGGTCGAAAACCAAAGCTTGCTCTCCTGTAAAGACAGAAATAATTTCTATTATTTTATTTGCGGCTAAAAATGTCATAGCACCACAATGGAGAAATCAATTAATCCCACATATACAACATTGGCATAAGAAATTTTGGAATTTATATATTATGGCAAAAATCACAACTAACCTCTCAGATGTTGATTCACAGAATCACAATAGTCACCGAATTTTGTTCCAACTTGGCTTCTTCTATTGGAATATTTACTTAATCAAGATGAGAGACCTAATGTGATAGAAGAACTTGGTTTATGGAAGAATACTATGATACATTTATTGATAACATGTATAATTTGTATATATACTTGATATGCTATCTTGAGTCTTGCTGTACTCTGTTTAATTATATCATAAACATTTTATTGGGGGGGGAAAGTAAATTAGTTTAGATGAAGCGGGTCTTAATTTACAATTAAATACATTTGAATCACTCTGTCAGTCATATCGACCAAATTTACTGTTTTTTCTGTGGGGCTTTCCTAATGCGAAGCTTTGAGACACATCCTTTAATTAGGCCTGAGTCCAGTAGCACCTTAGAAACCAAAGAGATTTGGGAGATATAAGCTCATCAGATACTCTGACGCTCAAAAAGCCTCCCCCCCCCCGAAATTTTATTGGACTCTAAGGCTCTTCTGGACTGAAATCTCGCACCCCTGCAGTGCAGACCAACACGGCTGCCCCCCTGAAACAATACTTGTCATTGATTTTGCCTCATGGAGAGACCTTGCCTGTCTTCCTCCCTTAACATATGTCGGCTTCTTAAATATTTACATGTCAGGTGTGGAATAAAGTAGCTCTCTTCAGCCATTTCCTCGGTGCCATCATACCTCTGTTCTTTTTTGGTGTAATGGTTAAGTGCGGTGTAGTGGTTTGGTGTCGTGGTTAAGTGGTTTGGTGTCGTGGTTAAGTGGCTTGGTGTCGTGGTTAAGTGTGCGGACTCTAATCTGGGAGAACCGGGTTTGATTCCCCACTCCTCCACTTGCACCTGGCTGGATGACCTTGGGCAAGCCACAGTTCTGTCAGAGCTGTTCT
>NW_015164947.1:1311-2972 GCF_001447785.1 Gekko japonicus
ATCAAAACTGACTGCTTTCTTCTCAGCATAATCAGGAAACATGCCTCAATTAATAGGAAAACAATTAGACCAAATAGTTAACCAAAAATTGACAACTTTCTTCTTTTTCTTCTTCATCTTCTTCTTGAGCATATTCTGAACATATTCAGGAAATACATGATATTTTATACATGGACTGACATCATCAAGAAAACAATATTCAAACAGCATAATTGGATACAAAAGACAGTGGTAATTTGAGTAATAATCTTCTGATTGGCCAGATATAAAGAAACATATATCTACGTCAAACTAAGTGTTTACTTAACCTAACCTAAATGATAATGGGCAAGGATTCTTCATATCAGACTAGGGGGGGGGGAGGTGAAGTCTGGCCACCCTGTGGGACTCGGTTTCTTAAACCAAGGGCAGACTGTACTATTGCAAGAGCAGAGGTTGGAAAGTCTCATAACCGAAGGTTGAGCCATGCCAGAAACTCTGTGTGCCCACTAGAAGTTAACATGCTCTAAGCCAAAGTCTGTTTTTAAAGTTCTGTTTTTCTGCATGCAGAATTTTTTATGCATGGAAAAATTCCAATATGGGATCCCTGCCTGCAGAGATACAGTCTAGGTAGGGCAGTACTGTATCATAGGTTATTTTTAAAATGTGTTTATTTTTATTTATACCATGTTTTTTCTCTCTATGGAATCCCTGCCTGCAGAGATACAGTCTAGGTAGGGCAGCACTGTATCATAGGTTATTTTTAAAATGTGTTTATTTTTATTTATACCATGTTTTTTCTCTCCGATGATCACTCAAAACAGCTTCCAACATTGTTCTCTCCTCTTCCATCTTACCCCTACAATAATAAGTGACTAGTTCAAAGTTACCCAGTGACCATCTGTAGCTAGGGATGGGCACGAAATGGCTGATGAACTAAAATTCGTCACGAATTTTGGCCAGTCCGTGGCTTGCAAAGCCATGTTTGCAAACTGAAGAACCGCCACGAACTTCCACAAATCTTGGTACAGTTTGTGGCGGTTCGTGAAGAGCAGAAAGCAGGGGTGCACAAAAAACAGCTGAGCGGTGGGGAGCTTCTTGCCACTCAACTGTTTGGAAACCATGGGGAGCAGGTAAGCCACAGGGAGCAAAAAGCAGGGGTTTAAACTTTGAATGGCTCACAAACTGATATGAATCAGGTTGGTTCACCAATCAACCTCCCGGTTCGTATGGGTTCGTGGTTCAGTTTGTGGTTCGTGCCCATCCCTGTCTGTGGCAGGGCAGGGACTGAAGCCCAGGTTCTCCTAGATCCTAATCTAACACTAACTGCTAGTTCTGATGTTGGGGATCCGGTCTTATTTTATTAGAATTTTGACTCCTCTTCCAAGGAGGTTAGAGCAGTGTTCAAGCTTTCCCCACCCTTTTTCTGTCCTCACAATAAGCCTGCAAGGTAGAATAGGTTGAGAGGGCTCAACATAACCAAGCAAGCTGCGTTGCGGGATGGAATTTGAACTTGGTTCTCATAGTGCTGTTACATATACACTGACTCTGGCCGAGTCTGCGTCTAGCATTCGCTCCGTCGTTTTACCAAACCCACACCGGAACAGAAAAAGATGCGGCTCAAAACTACATTCAGATACCCTGGGGCCAGCGCTGTACCGACTACAAAGTCACCCCTGAAC
>NW_015164948.1:0-1134 GCF_001447785.1 Gekko japonicus
TTCCTGCCCAAAAATAGCCCTGCCCCTTGTGCAGCTTGGTACCTTTCTGTACCTAAGCCACAAGATCACAACTGCTTTTCAGGGCCAGCTATTGGGAGCATGTGACACCAATGCTACAGCGGTACACTGCTGACTAATCCACTTTCAAGCTCAATTCAAGGTGCAAGTTTTGGCCTTAATGTCCTACATGGCTTGGGACGGGGGGTATCTGAAGGACCATCTCCTCCCCTATGTTCCTGCCTGGGAATTAAGGTCACAGGGAGAGGTTCTCCTGACTGTCCCATCAATCAAAGAAGCTCATTTGGTGGATACATGAAACAGGGCCTTTTCAGTGACGGCCCCACGATTATGGAACAGCTTCCCCAGGAAAGGGCTCCTGGCCACCTCACTTTCGATATTTAGGAGGTAACTGGTGATGGTTTTATTTAGGATTGTGTTTGATTTTAAATGTCAGTTTTGTGTGTTTTTCTGTACTCTATGGTATGCGTTATATTTATATTGTAAGCTGTCTTGAGCTCCCTAATGAAGAAAGGCAGATAATAAACATTTTTTAACAACAACAACAACAATAATAATAAATAACAACTGTCTTGGAGATCCTTTATGACATCACCAAAGGGTTCTTTTCCTAAGCGTTCCATCTCCAGGGAATTCCTGGCGTCTCCCTAGCCATGTGGATGATATCTGCAGCATACCCCATGCTTCTTTGGCTGTGCTTCTCCTCCCAGGCGGGCGCCTGCTTATACTGCTTCTCCACCGAGGATAAGCGCACTCGGGTTTGCCAGTATTTTCTGGGCTACGCTAATGAGCAGAACAAGGCCTGCTTGGCAGCTCTGTCGGCCGCCTTTCAGCCATACGTCAAAATCCAGGTGGGTAAGTGAAGTCTAGTTCAGAGCTGCACCAAAAGAGTCACACCTCGGGGACAAGCAGAGTAGATGGCCCTGGCAAGCCTCTGATTCATAAAGCTCATGGCAGGCGGTCACTGAGGTACCCCTGATGTCAGTAAGCCTAGCACAGAGAGTCAGTTTGGTGTAGTGGTTAAGAGCGCGGACTCTAATCTTGAGAACCGGGTTTGATTCCCCCACTCCTCCACATGACACCAGCTGGGTGACCTTGGGTCAGTCACAGTTCTCT
>NW_015164948.1:1922-2996 GCF_001447785.1 Gekko japonicus
GAAACTGCGATCCCCCGCGATCCCCCCCCCGAATCGACCTCTGCCTTCAGTCACACAGTAACTTTGTGGCAACTGATGCCAAAGCAACATTTAAAAAAAAACAAAAACCTGCATTGCCAATCTAACCTTCAGTCACCAATCAGAAGGCTTGCTGGGCAAAAGCCCCACCTGGTCCCACCCACTTTCTAAAAATACTTGGTGGGTGCCAGGGAAGGGGACCACGGTGTCCACGGGTGCCACGTTGGGGACCTCTGACCTAGAAGGATGAGGAGGGCAGTATCCAAGGGTAGCTCTTGAGGTTTTGCCAGGAGTTTCAAATGTTTGATGTCTTTCACTGTCTTTCGGGAAAGTGCTCTAAAATCTCAAGGTGGGGAGACCGAAGCAATGTGCTGCTTTGCTTGAGAGTTTTTTCCTAAGTAGCTCCCCAACACCCAGCTTACAGAATGAGGAGGAGCCACGGGCCACTCTCACTAGGCCCGGTCCCCGAAACAGGAAGCCCCACCTCTTTTCTCCCAGCCCCAAGTCTTTGGGGACTTAACCCCTTAGGGAGGGTGGGAGAGAGCTCATCACCATCTGTCTCATCTCCCCAGGTGTGTTCGAAATGGAAAAGCTGAAAGACATTTTTGCCAGGATCATCTTTTACCTGGAAGAGAGAGGCATGGCCAAGGGTGGGTACCGATTCTTCCCAGAAATCCTGCCTAGGCAGATCTATAGCACGCCTTGTTACAGGGGTCCAAGGTGGCTAAAAAGCAATATTTGCCAACCTTGTGGGCTTCCGTGGATGCAAGTCCTCATGGATTCCAGTGGGAAAGACTCCCAGGTAAGTTGGTAAGTCTGGGTGTGTGTGGGGGGGGCGGTATTTGTGAATTTCCTGCATTGTGCAGGGGGTTGGACTAGATGACCCTGGAGGTCGCTCCCAACTCTGTCTTAGTCTTCATTCGGTCTATGCATTCCTGACATGGAAAAGAAAGAAAAACCTGATCACCTAAACAGAGCAAGGGGGTGGATGAAGAAGGCAGCCCAGAAAAACACCAATATATTTTTTAATTGGCTTGCATCCTACCTAGGGAGCTG
>NW_015164949.1:0-1717 GCF_001447785.1 Gekko japonicus
GCGTCCTTCCCTCTACACTCTGCCGTGACTCACCGCCATACTTCCCACTCCCCAAGAGCACTGGAATAGGTTGCCCCAACATTTAAAACTGACAGACTCCGCAGAACTTCAGACCACCAGCTAATAACGTCAAGCGCAAATCACTCCAATCACTGCAAATACAACAATTTAGTGCTATGCAAGATCAAACAAATTCCTAGAAATCAGATCCGGGGTGCTACTCCCGCAGCTAAATAAAACCCCAGCAATCAATTCCCCAACAACCACATACACTCATACACTCACATAAACACTCACACAACAGTAGGTCCGGCGCTCTTTGCATTGATGGTGATTCCGCACTTCCGACATTGGAAGGATCCAGCGAAAAACAGTTCTCCGTCATGGCCACCAGGAAACCCCAGCAGGCCTCAGTTCGCTCTGCGCCCTTCCAGTCAGCTATGACCCAGTGATGTTTGAGCAATCGGTTACAGTTCATAAGTTGGTCCTGCTCCATGGAACATGGGCCCCCAGGACCTGGCACCCCAGCCTCTACAGATCATACAGTAGGGGGAGGGGAAAGGGGGAGAGGGGGGGCAGCAGAGGGGGGGATGGAAGAGGGGGGCCTCGGTCCCGGCTCTCTCACTGCCAGTCGGCCCACATCCAACCCATCAGCTCTTTAACACCCCAACCTCTGCAGATCTTTACAGGTAGGAGGGGGGGAGGCAGAAAGATGATAAAGGGGCTTGGTCCCGGCTCTCTCACCGCCAGTCAAGCCCCGTCCGACCCGCCGGTTCTCTCACTGTCGGCAAGGTGGGTCAAAATCTGCTGGTTCTCTCACTATCTAGCTCGTGGGTCAAAATCTGCATCACTTCCCTGTTCCTGCAAGAAATCTTCTAACAACCTATGATCGAATAGTCTAATCATAATCAATTGTCCTCCTAGGAACATCATTCTTAGTATTCCCAACCCTGTCAGGGCTTTGTTTCCCACCCACTGCTCCCAATGGTTACATAAGAACATAAGAGACGCCAATGTTGGATCAGGCCAAAGGCCCATCCAGTCCAACACTCTGTATCACACAGTGGCCAAAAATACCAGTGCCATCAGGAGGTCCACCAGTGGGGCCAGGACATTAGAAGCCCTCCCACTGTTGGCCCCCCCAAGCACCAAGAAGACAGACCATCACTTGCCCCAGAGCCCCTATCTATACCTTGTGGCTAAGAGCCACTGGTGGAGCTCTGCTCCATATGCCTATCTAATTCCCTTTTGAAGCCGTCCATGCTTGTAGCCGCCACCACCTCCTGTGGCAGTGAATTCCAAGTGTTAATCACTCTTTGGGTGAAGAAGTACTTCCTTTTATCCATTCTAACCCGACCGCTCAGCAATTTCATGGAGTGCCCACGAGTTCTTGTATTGTGAGAAAGGGAGAAAAGTACCTCTTTCTCTACCTGTTCTTTCCCATGCATAATCTTGTAAACCTCAATCATGTCACCCCTCAGTCATCTTTTCTCCAAGCTAAAGAGCCCTAAGCGCTTTAATCTTTCCTCATTTGGAAAGTGTTCCAACCCTTTAATCATTCTAGTTGCCCTTTTCTGCACTTTTTCCAAAGCTATAATATCTTTTTAAGGTATGGTGACCAGAATTGCACACAGTATTCCAAATGAGGTCTCACCATTGACTTATATAGGGGCATTATTTATTTATTTATTTATTTATTTGATTTTTATCCCGCCCT
>NW_015164949.1:2656-2990 GCF_001447785.1 Gekko japonicus
CACATTCTAGTGGGTGCCTCTGGGACGTCCTCTCGCCAAGCGCCCCCCTTTGTCCCCGACCTTGGAGGAAGGAGACAAGCCACTGCAAGGTGAGTCCCCGAATCCCCACGTCGGCGAGGCGGTGGGCGAGCAACTGGTGATCGACCATGTCGAACGCAGCTGACAGGTCCAACAGCAGAAGCACCGCCGTCCCGCTCCGATCCAGATGCCTACGGAGGTCATCCGTGAGGGCCACCAGTACTGTCTCAGTTCCGTGGCCCGGGCGGAAGCCGGACTGAAACGGATCCAACGCGGAGGTGTCATCTAGAAAGGCCTGCAACTGTGCTGCCACCGC
>NW_015164950.1:0-2907 GCF_001447785.1 Gekko japonicus
AGGATGGATCAGGGAAGGAATATAAGTAGGATGGATGAGGGAGGCTACGGCTGCCTCATCTCTCAGGGCAACATTGGAGCCCTTCAACTCCAAATCCCAGTGATTAGAAGAGAAGATATTTCATGGAGGTGAGTCCCAAATACTGATGAGCAAGTAGTGTAAGGAGATGGAATCTGATCCCTTATGCGTGACAGATCTAGGGATGCCGGCTTCCACATGGGACCTGGGGATCCCTCAGAAGGACACCTCGTCGCCAGACCAGTGTTCCCTCTAAGCTGAGTGTGAGCTGGGTCGCAGTTTTTTAGCCTCTGGCTCGCAGATTTCTGTCTCCGCTCAGGAAGGATGGCTCCAGAGCAAGCTAATTTATGCAGTAGCCAAATTGCTCGCTCACAACTTTAGTGCCAGTAGGTCACAAAGTACAATTTTTGCTCACAAGACTCCACAGCTTAGAGGGAGCATTGTTCTAGACACAGAGATCCATTCCCCAGGAGAACAGGGATGCTTTGAAGAGAAGAAGGAGAAGGAGAAGAAGAGGAAGAGGAAGAAGCAGAAGAAGAGGAGGAGGAAGATGAAGAAGAAGAAGAAGAAGCAGAAGAAGCAGAAGAAGCAGAAGAAGCAGAAGCAGACAAAGCAGACAAAGCAGACAAAGCAGACAAAGAAGCAGACAGATCCATTCCCCAGGAGAACAGGGATGCTTTGAAGAGAAGAAGGAGAAGAAGAGGAAGAGGAAGAAGCAGAAGAAGAGGAGGAGGAAGAAGAAGAGGAAGAGGAAGAAGAGCTGGTTTTTATACCCCACTTTTCTCTGTCTTAATGAGTCTCAGAGCCGCTTACAATCTCCTTCCCTTCCTCTCCCCACAACTGGCAGCTTGTGAGGTAGGTGGGGCTGAGAGAGTTCTGAGAGAACCGTGACTGGCCCAAGGTCATGAAGCAGGCTTCATGGGGAGGAGGACCTGGTTTTCCAGATTAGAGTCCACCGCTCTTAACCACCAACGCCATTTGGAGGGCGTTGTACCCCACTGAGGGCCCTGTCTTCCTCGGACCCCACCCTCAAATCTCAAGGAGTTTCCCCACCTGGATCTGGCAACTCTACCTCCACGATCCCCTACCAGTGGCCAGGGGAAAATCTGTCAACGTTAAACAGATCCCTTAAGCTGCTCTTTTAAATGGGAGTGGTGTTATAGTGGACTGTGCATTTTCCACTTTATGCGCTGTTTTCAAGGGACATTGGCAGTGTTCCCTCTAAGTTGAATTAGTGTGAGCTAGCTCACAGTTTTTTAGCCTCTGACTCACAGATTTTTGTCTCAACTCAGGAGGACTGGCCCATGGTCACCCAGCAGGCTTCGGGTGGGGGAGTGAATCAAACCCGGTTCTCCAGACTAGAGTCCGCCACTCCTTACAATGCACTGGTTCTCAAGAGTAGCTTTTTATACCCTGCTCCGGGTGCCGCATGATGGAGTGAGCTCCCGTCTCTAGTTCCAGCTCCTGCCAACCTAGCAGTTCGAAAGCAAGAAATTGCAAGTAGATAAATAGTTACCACTTCAGTGGGAAGGTAACAGCGTTCCGTGTGCCTTGGTGTTTAGTCATGCCGGCCACATGACCACGGAAACATCTTCGGACAGCACTGGCTCTTCGGCTTTGAAATGGAGATGAGCACCGCAACCCTAGAGTCGGACTCGACTGGCTTTCGAGCAAGGGAGACCTTTACCTTTCGCCACGGTAAGGAGTCTCAAAGCGGCTTACAATCCCCTTCCCTTCCTATCCCCACAACAGGCACCTTGTGAGGTAGATGGAGCTGAGAGAGCCCTGAGAGAACTGTGACTGGCCCAAGGTCACCCAGCCGGCTTCATGTGGAGGAGAAGTGGGGAATCAAAGCCAGCTTTCCAGATCAGAGTCCGCCACTCTTAACCACAACACTACGCTGGAACATTACCAGGTATTTTTATCCATTCATTTAAAATCATTTCAGTCTCTTTACTCCCTGTTTGCAACCCAACAGAATAATGTAAGCCTAGCATCCAATGATTCATACTCACCTCTTCACCAAGCTATTTAATCTTTGCTCATGGAAATCCTCTTTTGTAGCAGAATAACACATGGTCAAGCTTCATTAATTACAATGATCCCCTTTCCCAATAGAAGAGATTGGATTTATACCCCACCCTTCATTCGGAGTCTCAGAGCGGCTTACAAACTCCTTTCCCTTTATTACCAGGTATTTTTATCCATTTATATAAAATCATTTCAATCTCTTTACTCCCTGTTTGCAACCCAACACAATAATGTAAGCCTAGCATCAAATGATTCATACTCACCTCTTCGCCAAGCTATTTAATTTTTGCTCATGGGAATCCTCTTTTGTAGCAGAATAACACATGGTAACGCTTCACTAATTACAATGGTGTCATACACTGAAAGAATACACTGAAAGAAGACTTCATAGATACGAAACCTCAATTCTTTCATTTTGGAATCAATTGTCAGGTAGCAGCTCGGAATATGAATCATTCTGTATCTGGCAGAATTCTGGATGCTTTAAATGAAGGCTTTTCGACCTTACCTTTCCCTCTATGGTCCTGTCTGTGGTTTCTGAAGGGCTGGAGGAGGTAAACCTGAGAAGTGTACTGGAGAAGCCATGTATATATAGCCAGAACACTCCCTGCCTTGATAAGGAGTGTCTCTCTCCCTCTCTCTCACACACACAAATCTACACCACCACCAGGATGCGTTTTTTTTTAAGAGGTTTGCTTTTTCTCAAGTAATTGGTGGCTGTAAAGCTTCCAGTTCAACAGTGACATTTTAAATACTGTGTTTCCTCACCTGGCTCAAAGGACTAGGGCGTTTTAAAAACTGAGTTATCCGGTAAATATAGCAGACTTCCGCCCAGTCATAGAAGCATGCTACTGAGTG
>NW_015164951.1:0-359 GCF_001447785.1 Gekko japonicus
AGCAAACCCATGGCGGCTCTAGCTGACAGCTACTGAGTCCTCAGAAAGAGGGCGGAAATTTCCTCTTGGCATCACTAAATAACTGGAGATGTTCCCTTAGTTCTAAAATATGAATTATCTTATTCATAACTAGCGGGAGTTCTGAAGGAAAGCTTAAGAATATTTCATCTACAGTCTTTGGAGTGCTCATCAGGAACATGAGGCTAACATTCAGATTAGGAGTGCGAAGAAGAAGAGGAAGAGGAAGAGGAAGAGGAAGAGGAAGAGGAAGAGGAAGAGGAAGAAGAGGAAGAGGAAGAGGAAGAGGAGGAAGAGGAGGAAGAGGAGGAGGAGGAGGAAGAGGAGGAGGAAGAGGAGGA
>NW_015164951.1:393-499 GCF_001447785.1 Gekko japonicus
AAGAGGAGGAGGAGGAGGAGGAGGAGGAGGAGGAAGAGGAAGAGGAAGAGGAAGAAGAAGAGGAAGAAGAAGAAGAAGAAGAAGAAGAAGAAGAAGTTGCATTTAT
>NW_015164951.1:1683-2976 GCF_001447785.1 Gekko japonicus
AGCCCGGTCCAAAACAGTCCAGTGGCACCTTTAAGACCAAGTGTTATTCAGGTACAAGCTCTCCCTCCTCTGTGAGGACAGATCTGCACGTTCCCCCCCCCAATACCTGGCAATCCAAAACAGTCCAGTGGAGCCTGAGCAGTGGGTGTTGCCTTCTGACACACTTCTGGTGAGGTCAGGGGGCGGGAAATATGCAAAAAAGTTATGCTGATGAGCTCCTGCACCTCTTTTTCTACGAAATGACCCCTAGGTAATGTCATAATATTATTTTGATTTGCATAGGCTGCAATCATACGCACAATTAGTCCCGACGTAGGCGTGAATGCTAAAGGGCGCGATCAGACAACAATATCTGGGAAGCGCCCCACAGCTGTCAGCAACCCATTCTGTTCTACCGCAGAAGTGGAGTTAAAGACACTGGGGAAAATCCGGTGGTAAACAGGTTGCAATGGGCCACGGATGGACTTCCGCCTGCCTGATCACTCCAGCGCATTCTCCTGCCATCAGGATGGTCTGATCAGGCCATCCCACATCCATGCCATTGTTTCCACCACCCCCCTTCATTATGCAGAACATCTCAAACCCCGTGGGGAGCCCTCAGTGTGGAGGTGTAGTTCGTTAATTCCTCCTTTAAGCGCATGGGAAACAAATGGCACAAAAAAAGACTCACCCGCAGTTGTGTCTGATCACGCACTGACAGGCTGTGCCCACAGCTTCAAAGGGAGGTGTGATCATGCAACTGTGGGTCTATTTCCTCCCAGATTCCTCCCAGAGGAAGTAGCCTCGCTTCCCTTCTCCCCAGTTTTATCCGGTGCATGTGACCACACCCATATTTTTAAAATATTGTCTACAATGTTTGTAAAAAAAAAAAGTGCATTACCCTTATTCCTTTCTCCCCCTCATACCTTTTTCCCCTGTATGCTATTTTTTAAAAACCGAAATAAAACATAAAATATTTCTTTTTCAAAAAATTCCCTCTCCACCTTTTAACAAGAATAAATGAGTGCACAGATCTTCATTTCTACATTGTTCTGACAAAGGAGGATTTCACTCTCTGGAGCTCACACACTGAATCTCTTGCTGGTCTCAATGGTGCTATGGAAATCGAATCTAACTGGAACACAGAGAGTGCTATTCACTGACCACTAAATTTGGCTCTCCTCTCTTTCATCACCTTCTCAGTTGCTTCACTGAGAAACTTTCTACGCATAATCCTGACTATAATGTTTGCTTCACCATCTATGCCCCAATGTGTAAAAGAGGCTGTGATGATTTCATGTTTAACTGTGTGTG
>NW_015164952.1:0-121 GCF_001447785.1 Gekko japonicus
AAGTAGGGTTGCCAACTCTGAGTAGGGAATTACTTGGAGCTTTGGAGGGTGGATCCTGTGGAGGGCAGCATTTGGGGACGGGAAGGACTCAGCAGGGTATATTGTCATAGGGGACGTGATC
>NW_015164952.1:857-2989 GCF_001447785.1 Gekko japonicus
CGTGTGCTGTGGGGGGGGTGGGAGAAGGCTTGGTGAGCCCCTTGGGGCCGCCTGCTGGGCTTACCTGTGGCTGCTTCATCTTCATCAGTGCGGAGCTCCTCCTGCTTCTGCAGGCCGGGAGCCGTGGGGAATACTCTACCCCCATGAGTATCGCAGGTTCCACTTCTTGTTATTTATTATTCAATTTATAGACCGCCCTACCCGCCCCATGAGTATCGCAGGTTACACTTCTTGTTTATTTATGATTCAATTTATAGACCACCCTACCTACATGGCTCAGGGTGGTGAACAACATAATGATAAAAACAATTTAAATAGTTCATAGATAAAAACATTCTCCGATGGTATTAGAATTTCAGATTCCAAGTTTTATCACTGCCCCACAAGAAGGTGGAAAGGGGCAGGAAGAAAAAAGAAAAGGAGGGGGGAGGAGGGAGGAGGGAGTGCCAGTAGGATGGTATCCATTGTTGTCATCAACCAAAAGCCTGGCGGAACATCTCTGCCTTGCAAGTCCTGCAGAACTGCATTAGGCCCCACAAGGCACAGATGCTATTTGGCAGAGAGTTCCACCAGATAGGAGCCAGGGCAGAAAAGGCTCTGCCTCTGATCAAGGACAGCCAGACTTCTTTTGGGCTGGGGATCACCAGTAGATTGTTCTCTGATGAGTGCAACACTCTTTAGGGAACATATCAGATGATACATCAGTCCCTGACTGCTCAGGGCCTTAAAGATCAATACCAAAATCTTGAACCTGGCTTGGTACGCCACCGTAAGCCAGTGCAGCTGACCAAGCACAGATTGAATGTGTGCTGTTGAAGGTGTGCTATATACATACACACACACACACACATATACCTGAAACACTTCTTGATTCTACCATTCTGGTTTGACTTGTTCAGTTCCTTCAAGGCCTTTCTTACCAAGGCGACCTCTCATTGGGACCAACACATAGGTCCATCCTCTAATCCTTCTTAAATGCCATCTTGAGCAGAGGTGCTCCAATCTAAGCAAGTAAATGGGTTTAGATTGGAGTAACTCTGCATAGGATTGCCTTTACTCATTCTGCATATTCTTCTGTGAATATAATGTCAATAAACCTCTTTTTTTCTTTTCACTTAACTGGTAAGGTTACAAAATACACCTCCAAGTATTTATTTGATCTCAAGTATATTGTGACAAACAGTTTCTTTCTTTTTTTCTTCCCTTGTGAGGCATGTCTGGCTCTGGCATCATCCCTCTTCACATTTAGAAGGATAATTAATTTTTAAAAATTAGTTTAGTTAATTAGTTTTGAGTTTGGATAGTGTTAGTTTTTCTGGACTGTAGTATCTTTTTCCTTTTGAAAGTACTTATACAATATTCTGTTGTGATGTTTGTTGGTGTTTGTGTTTCGTAGGTTAGTTGTGTAATTCTGGTTTGTAAATTGCTTTGAGGGCATTTCAAAAATTGAAATATAGACATTCTAATTTTTTTCTGTTGAAATCACCACTTCTAGTTTCTGCGTTACCTTGGATGATATCATCACCTTCTGTGCCTTCCAGACACAACATTTTGAGATTGCCTTTGACTCATCCCCCCACACACACACACAAATATTACAGTCCCAACAAACTTATCTTTTACAATTTTCCCATAATTTACTGTTTTCTGTCCTTATGAGTGCAATCCGAAGAACTCTTTACTGGGAATAAGCCTCACTTAATAACGTGGAACTTAATTCTGAGTAGATCTACTTAGGATTGTGCCATATTGCTGTAGCCCCTCTCTTCAGTATGGCTGCATTCAGATGACAGGCTTAGCACAGTCTGGCCCCGCCTTTAATTAATCCAGGGGGTTTTGTAACAGAGAGTTTTGATCAGACATCTTACCCTTAACCTGCTTCACCGCGTGCTCATCCCATGGTTGATCAATCAGACGCGGCAGCCACGGAGTGGGGTGGTTGGGCAGCTTTTAAAAATTATTTGTTTTTGAGCATTCGCCTAAGTATGTATTGAAAGCAATGCTTCAAACTCCTGGCAGGATGGTGTCAGCTGGTGGACAATGGGACTGCTGGGGGAGGCTACTGGGATATGTAGTGCAGTGTGTGGGGGGGGAGAGAGTGAGTGTCTGGAAAGGTCTCTATTGAAATGATT
>NW_015164953.1:0-3039 GCF_001447785.1 Gekko japonicus
AAGGGCAAACCACCTCTGAACGTCTCTTCATCCAAAAACCTTACAAGATCGTCATGCTGGCCGCAACGTGTCACTTTCCACCCATTATCTGTGGTCGGAAACAACTGTTTCATTAGCAGCCACGGAGACTGCATTTGGGGAAGCTCAAAACCCTTTGTCCTTTTATTCAGCCCAGCCACTAGTGTCATCAAGCCTCCAGGTGGGTCCCGGAGATCTCCCAAAATTACAAGAGCCATTCCCCTGGAGAAAATGACTGCTTTGGAGGGTGAACTCTATGGCATTATATCGAATAACTGAATCACAGAGTTGGACGGGGGCCATATGGGCCACTTATCCCCACCCCCTGCTGAATGCGGGATCAGCCGAAAGCACCCCTGACCAGTGCTTGTCCAGCTGCTGCTTAGAGACTTCCAGGGAGGGGGAGCTCACCACCTCCCCAGGCAGCAGATTCCACTGTGGCACAACTCTTTTTTTTTTTTTTAATCTTTCACCACTGTGGCACAACTCTTTTTTTTTTTTTAATCTTTCAGGACCAACAAAGGTTTATTCAAGGTATGAGGTTTCATGTGCATGCACACTTTATCAAACACATTAGAATGGCAGGCAAGGTGCAAACACGATGATGTTCATGTTACATGTTAATTTTCTGTTCATTCTCTGGCTTAAGATTGCCTGCCATTCCTTTTTTTTAAAACATTTTATTTTCAGTTTCACAAACATTAAAATAAATCAAACATTCCTTTTATAACTCATACTTTCCCAAAAATAAAGTTCATCTTCCTATTTTAACAATTAATATTTTAAACTAGCATTTTCCATTCTTACTATAACTTCTTCATTTTCAGCCAATCTTATAAGAACATAAGAACATAAGAGATGCCAATGTTGGATCAGGCCAAAGGCCCATCCAGTCCAACACTCTGTATCCCACAGTGGCCAGAAATACCAGTGCCATCAGGAGGTCCACCAGTGGGGCCAGGACATTAGAAGCCCTCCCACTGTTGACCCCCCCCCAAGCACCAAGATGACAGAGCATCACTTATATATCCCTGCTACCCACAGGAACAGCTCCCTCCCCTCCTCTAAGCGACAGCCCTTCAAATACTTCAAGAGAGCAATCCTGTCCCCCCCTTCAACCTCCTCTTCTCCAGACTGAACATTCCCAAGTCCCTCAGCCTTTCCTCACAGGGTTTGGTCTCCAGGCCCCCGATCGTCCTTGCCACTCTCCTCCGCACCCACTCCATTCAGTCCACATCCTTTTTGGCCTCCAGAAAAGCACACAATGCTCCAGGTGCGGCCTGACCAATGCAGTGTACAGTGGGACTATCACATCTTATGATTTGGGTGCTATGCCTCCGTTGCCACGCCTCAATATCGCATTAGCCTTATTTGTCGCCGCATCACACTGGCTGCTCATATTTAACTTTCAGTCCACCCGTACCCCAAGATCTTGTTCCAAACTGAAGTACCTGCCCTCCCCAAACTATCCCACTGAAGTCTGTCCCCTCTCCAAACTATGCTACCCCCAGGGTTCACCCCCAAATTTCCAGGAAATTTCCCATCCCAGAATTAGTTTCCCAACCCTACTCCTAGAGCCAAAGAAAATTTGTCAAGGCCTGTCCAAACTACTTTGGAACTCTGAGAGTTTTAAATTTATGGATAAAAGGTAAGGGTTTCCCTTGCTCAAAAGCCAGTTGAATCCGACTCTATGGGGCAGTGCTCATCTCTGTTTCCAAGCCAAAGAGCCAGCGCTGTCCGAAGACCTTTCTGTGGTCATGTGGCCAGCATGACTAAACACCGAGGTACACAGAATGCTGTTACCTTCCCACCGAAGCGGCACCTATTTACCTACTTGCAGTTTCTTGCTTTCGAACTGCTAGGTTGGCAGAAGCTGGGGCCAGAGACAGGAGCTCACTCCGTCACGCGGCACTCGGGTCTCGAACTACCAAACTACAGACCTTCCGATCGGCAGCTTCACCGTCTTAACTTCTAAGCTACCGCGGCTGAGAGGTTTTATAGATAGCCCCATGCACATTGGAGCTTCTCAGTGAGATTTCCCCCCCCCCCTGGTATAAATCCAGTCTTGCAGAATAACCATCATTTCTCCGCCCTTTCAACCCTCTTCGATGCACGGCTAACATGCGCCAGCTCTACTTACCACATCGATCAGCTGAGCGATGGACAACCCAAAACGCACAATGACCACATCGGAAATATTGGCAACTGGCCGGGACCACTTGTTGTATCCAGAGAAGAGCTTCTTCAGGAGCCGTTCCTCAGCGTGGGCTCGAGTTTCGACGTGGCTGAGTGCTGTGGAGAGGGCAGAAGGCATGGGAAATGAAAAAAAATGGCATATGTTGTTCTTGGATAGAAAGAATTTTTTTCCCCATCAAGGAGGGAGGAGGAGATTGGATTTATACTCCACCCTTCACTACCTGAAGGAGTCTCAGAGCGGCTTACAAACTCCTTTCCCTTCTCCTCCCCACAACAGACACCCTGTGAGGTAGGTGGGGCTGAGAGAAATCTTTCAAAAACTACTCTTTCAGGAACAGCTCTGCCAGAACTATGGCTTGCCCAAGGTCATCCAGCAGCTGCAAGTGGTGGGGAATCAAACCTGGTTCTCCCAGGTTACAGCCTGTGCACTATTTAGTTTCGAGGCAGTGGCTGACCTGTTAAGGAAACTCTCCAGATTGCATCTTGTTTATTTGAGGAGGGAAACCCCTATTAAATAAAGCCAGGAACCTCCGAGAAAAAAAAGGGGTTCAGTTCTCTACAGCCGGCATGCAAAGGAGGCAAGGAAGTGCATATGGATTTCGACATTCCCCAAGCCACTGATTCCACACTAGAGAAGCAATCAGATTCAAGGCAAGACCGCTGCTCCAGCAGAAGTGGGCAGAGGATCTTAGTCACACAGGTTTCAGGGCTCTTACTGCTGAATCCAACACATCGGCTTTGGCTGTGTACCTTGTCCTGGATTATATTTAACACACACACACACACAGCATTAGCAGAGGAGATGTTAGCAGCCAGAGAATCAGC
>NW_015164954.1:0-541 GCF_001447785.1 Gekko japonicus
TGAATCTCTGTCTGCTCTCTAGTAGGGATGGACACGAACCCGCTAACAAACAAAAGTTCATCATGAATTTTGGCCAGTTTGCGGGTCTTAAAGTGATGTTCACGGACTGAAGAACCGCCATGTACTTTCACGAATTTTGATACAGTTTGTGGTGGTTCGTGAAAAGCAGAAAACGGGAGTTTAAATGGTGAGAGAGAGTAAAATAGCATGAGAATGCACACATGGACGTAGTTGTGGTGCACTTTAAAAATGAACGTGCGACTCAAAATGTGACCAAAATTCAGTTTTATCCGTGGTGGGTTGGCTTCCTTACTAGCTACTGTATGAGAGCCCATGAATTTTTCAAGGCATGAGATGAGCAGAGGTGGTTTGCCATTGCCTGCCTCTGGCTGCGGTCACACGGAACAGTAGCGACATTAGAGAGACGGAAGATAGGCAGATTTTCCGGGCGCGATCTCACTGCCACATCTGGGAAGCATCGAGCTCACGTGGCTCAATCGAGGTTTCCCTCCAAAGATGCGCGGCAAAAAACTAGTACCTC
>NW_015164954.1:551-2935 GCF_001447785.1 Gekko japonicus
GCCCGTGTGACCGGGGCCTCTGTTTAGCAACCCTGGGCTTCCTTGATGGTCTCCATTCCAAGTACTAACCATGGACAACCCTGCTTAGCTTCCAAGATCTGATAAGATCAGGCTAGCCTAAACCACCAGGTCAAGGTTAGGGTATAAAATACTTTCAGTAAATGTAATATTTCTTAAGATGAACAGCTGGGATCAAGTCCTGTGTCAGACAACAGGAGGAAAACAGTGTTGTGTTGTCATTGAATGAAGTTTGAGTCCAGTGGCACCAACAAAGCTTAATTCTGGGTATAAGCTTTCATTAGCATGCATAAGCCACTGGACTCAAATTTTGTTCTATTGCTTTAGACCAACACAGCTATCCACCTGGATCTATCTTTGCATTGTCATTGTTGGACTGTGGGGCCATCATACTAAAAACATGATAGAGTGGATTTTCAGGATAATAATGCCAACCAGTTGCCTCTTCTCAGAGATATTTAGTGGAAATACTTATATGATTCCTTCAGTCCTAAGGAATAGTTTAATCAGGATACATCCCCGATGAAAGAACACAATTTCTTTTCAACCAGCAGATGGTGCTCTTGGTTCATACTTTCTCAGTAGCACCTTCCAGACTCTAGTGACTGAGATGAGGTATTACATGCTTGCAATGCACATTTGCTAGGAATAAGGATGATTTTGAAGTTCTCATCCCTGTTTCTTCAGCCTCAAAGTCCCCAGGTCAATTTCATTTTTGCCTTTTTAGGAATCAGAACTTTTTTGTTTAAGTTTTCAACCATTTTCTATTTCTTTTCCCTATAAAATATATGCATTTTTTCCCTTTCAGGTACACGGACCTGTAAATGTTTAGATTTTAAGAAGAAGAAGAAGAAGAGATTCGATTTATACCCCGCCCTTCACTTGGAGTCTCAGAGCGGCTTACAAACTCCTTTCCCTCCCCCTCCCCACAACAGACACCCTGTGAGGTGGGTGGGGTTGAGAGAGCTCTGTCTCAAACTGCTCTTTTTCAAGGACATTTGTGCCAGAGCTTGTGACTGACCCAAGGTCACATCAGCAGGTGCAAGTGGAGGAGTGGGGAATCAAACCCGGTTCTCCCAGATTAGAGTCCGCACACTTAACCACTACACCAAACTGGCTTTAAATTTCATTTATGTTTAAGATCAAATTCTTCCTGCTCAAGTTCTTTAAACAAAAAATGCAGCTATTTCATTCAATTCAAGACAGCATTTTACACTTTCTCAATGCCTCCACAAGAAGAGCAAACAGTTGTTCATGTACTCCAGCATACTGGTTCACACAGTAGCCAACAAACAAGGCATAAATGTCAAGACATTCTCCTGATGCTGCCTGGTATTTAGAGGTTAAGTGCTTCTGAATGTGGAACATCCCTTTAGACAGCATAGTTTAGCAACCCCACCATCAATCTATCACATTCTCTATCAAAGCCAACTACTTCCTTTTTTGTCCACCTGGAATCAGTTGCCCATCAACTTCATCAGGTGCTCCCAAGTTCTAGTATTATAGGCAAGGGAGAAAAAGTTCCCTCTATCCACTTTTTTCTAATCTTCAGTGCTCTGTAGCCTGCTTAGTCAGGTGTCCTCGGAAACAGTGCATTCAGCTCTAGAGAGCAAGGCTTGAGTGTTTCAACAGGAGCTGGCTTGCACCTAGTGACCACGTGGCCAGAAAAAAATGGCTGCTTGCTGCTTCAGACCAGAGCGCAAAGTTGTCCCCAGTGCAGGAAGAAAGAGAACAACTTCCCCTTGCAAGGACGTTTTCTTAACCCTCTGTCTCCAACCACTTTACATCACTCCCTCCACACCCTTGACCTGGTCTGCCCAGGTCGCAGGTGCATCCTGGGAGCCCTCCTGGAAGGCACTCTGAGAAATCTCCAGGAATCTCTTGGAGACTTCCTAGCTCCAAATTCCTTAGCTGGTTTTCCTACCAGGCCCATTAGCATATGTACAGATGTAATCTAGCAGGCAATTGAACTGGCTCCCAGCCACTTCCAGAGACAACCTCCCTACACATACTTTTAAAACTCAAGGTGTGTGTTTGGGTGTGTGGGGGTTCTCCACAACTATGTTTTAATGCTTTTATGTTTGTCACCACGGGGACCCTGATTGGGTGGGAAAGCTGGCATCAAAATGTTTTCAATAAAAATAAATGGCACTTGAAACTCTTAAACCCAAGCTTGTGGCTAAACCTGTCCTGCAGGTGCCTGACTTCCAGAAGCCATTCATTCTCATGAGAGATGCTTCAGAAATATGCCAGGGGCAATGTTCCTCCAGAAAGCTGGAAATGAGGCACCACATCCTGATACATTTCTCAGGAGGAATCTGCTGCCGTGGGAGCAGAACTACTCCCCAATAGATAAGGCCTGATTT
>NW_015164955.1:0-3084 GCF_001447785.1 Gekko japonicus
GGGATTCAAACCTGGGTCCTCCAGATCCTGGCCCTATAGTCTAACCACTGTACCATACTGTCTCCCTGGGAAGATCCATGACCACCAGCAGTGTTCCCTCTAAGCTGAGTTAGTGTGAGCTAGCTCAGAGTTTTTTAGCCTCCGCCTCACACACTCTTGTCTTGGCTCAGGAAGGAGGGCTCCAGAGCAAACTGATTTATGCAGTAGCCAAATCACTCACTCAGAACTTTAATGCCAGTAGCTCACAAAGTTGAATTTCTGCTCACAAGAATCCAGAGCTTAGAGGGAGCATTGACCACCAGTGCCTTCTGCTGAGAGATCACTGGATCCAGCTCAGTGCTAGCATGCAGTCTGCTGTCTTTTATAAACAAACCAGGGTGACCCATTTAACTAATATTTGTAAATCAGTCCCCACAGTTAAGGTCTGATCGAGTGTAAAAATCAAGAACGTGCATCCCAGAGAATGTAACAGCAGTGTAGTGCTTTGAATTGTACAAGTGTTCTGGCATGTGACTGAAAGGTCATCTACCTATTCATGCTATGAGCTATGTCTGCACATGACTAGAACTGGACTGGGCGCATAGTCTGGTACACAGATCCTGGGATGCAGGAATGGGGGGTGCTGGAGCAGCTCGAGATGGGGGTCTGGTTTCCTCACCTGACAGACGCTGGAGTCATTGAAGCAATACCACTTGTGTTCCATGAGACTCCAGATGTAGGCGCAGTAGTGGCCACACCTGGCTGATCCCGAGTGTGCGACAACCGCAAAGAGATCATACAACCCAGTGCCCTGCAAAAAGCCATACAGAGCAGCTGTCAACACGAGCACAAACCAGATCCACAACTTTCCAAGAACTGAGGACTGCACTCACAGGGAGATTAACCTCATATCAAAGGATGATGCTTCCACTACATCAGTTCTTTCAGAATTTCATTTCTCTGCTACACGGTTTCCCCCAGTAACTTTCTGTGCTGCTCCTTACGGGTTTGCATTCCAGAGTGCAGCACATTCTACAAGTACCTCTGACTGCTGAACTTCCACATTCAGAGGCAGGCAGCCTCTGAATCCCAGAGCCAGGAGGCAACATCAGGGGAAGGCCTCGGCCTCTATGCCCCGTTGCTGGCCCTCCAGGGGAACTGGCTGGCCACTGTGTGAGACAGGATGCTGGACCAGCGGGATCACTGGTCTGATCCAGCAGGGCTCTTCTTTTGTTCTTATGTTGTTCTTATGAACCACCTAGATGGCCACTGTGGACAGACTTATTCCCCAAATTGCACTGTACCTGGACAGTTCCAATGACAACCTTCCAAGGACTAATGTCTTACCTGCAGTCAATTCTCCTTTTCCTGCACACCCCACTCAAGAGAAACGTCCACAAAAGATGCCCACAAAAGGCACTACGGCTGGAAGTTACAGACAGCACCAGCAGCTCCTGGCTAACGTGGAAGACGATGACCTCTGCCCTGCAGCCATCAGCCGTTTCAGACAGTGGGTGGTCATGGCAATGGGTGGGGGATAGGCTAGGTCTGGAGAGCACCCTCTGCAGTCAGGTGGTCCCCAAATTCCAGCTTCTCCATCAGCTACCTGCGTTTCTAACATGCTGGCGTAGCTTCCAGCATGGAAGTGTGCAGGAATGTGTTTTTATGGCATGGCATGGCATGGCTATAGAGGCCATCTGGGCCTCACCATTTGGCTTCAACAGGAAATCAACACAGCAGGGTATCAGCAAGAGACATTCCAGGGGAAGACATGAAACTTTTAGAAATCAATATTTCTATACACCAACTGGAATAGCTCAGACCAGTCTCAGCTTGTCAGAGCTTGGAACCCAAGAAGAGTTGGCCCCAATTAGAATTGGTTCTTAAGCATAAATCGTCATGGATCCTCCGGATGTTGTCCCAAAGCATGATTTTTCAAGATTTAATGTGGGGTCACCCCAAACTCACCATCTACTAACTCATCACATTAGTGACCACATTTTGCATCACAGAAGTTATGCCACAAAGCTGTGGATCCGTGAATTCTGTGGCGCAAGCTGTGGCTATGGACATGATATGCGATTTGATGGTAAATTTGGGGTGTCACAACACAGAAACCCCAAGCATCCATGAGAATCCATGCTTCAGAACAATGTTTTTGCAGAATGGTGTCACCATAAAGTTGTGGATCCGTGATTTTTGTGGTGCAAGCTGTGGCCATGGACATGATATAGGATTAGATGGTGTGTTTGGGGTGACCCAGTGCAAAAACTCCAAGGATCCATGACGATCCATACTTCAGAACCATGTTTTTGCAGCATGGTGTTGTCACGAAGTCATGGATCTGTGATTTCTGTGGTGCAAGCTGATATGTGCTCTGATGGTGAGTTCATGGTGACCCAACGCAACAACCATGAGGATCCTTGCTTTGGAACTGTGTTTTTGCAGCATGGTGTTGCCACGAAGTCGTGGATCCATAATTTCTGTGGTCCAAGCTGTGCCCATGATCATGATATCTAATTTGACGGTGATCCTGGAATGCACCTATTGTTCTCTGGTTGTCATGTATATAGCCTATCACTGGGAGTGTGTGTGTTTTGCAGGTATTTAAGCAGGGCTCTGGCCCAGCTAGTTAGTAATTTGACGGTGACCCTGGAATGCACCTATTGTGTTATGGTTGTCATGTATATAACCTATCACTGGGAGTGTGTGTGTTTTGCAGGTATTTAAGCAGGGCTCTGGCCCAGCTAGTTAATCTGAAATCACTAATAAAGTATGAGCTGATCACTTAACACATCTGGAACCCAGTACATTATAGTCTAAGATATGGTCTACAGTATGATGGTGGTTTTATTTCGTTTCAGCATAAAAATCATACTAATTCATGAGGACCCATGCTTTGGAATCGTGTTTTTGTGCTGTTGTGGTGCCAGGAATCAATTAAGAGGACCAGGCAGAGGTGTCACAAGGGCAAGGGCCCTTTGCAAAGCAGAGGGGCACAGCAGAAGTATGACTAAAATAAACGTTGTGCATTTATCCCTTAACCAAAATAATTATTAAAGAATAGGAGATCACAATTTTATATTCTTGGGTGCAAAATGAGCT
>NW_015164956.1:0-2951 GCF_001447785.1 Gekko japonicus
TTTTCTACGAAATGACCCCTGAGCATGAAAGAGAAATGTTCTTTTGGGAGCAACCTGACCCTCACAAAACTCAAGGCAACTAAAGGTCAACTCCATCCTGTAACAAAGATGGAGTTATAAAAGCCATATAAGTCTCCACTAACAGAATCCTAAACAGAGTTACACTCCTCTAAATTCATGGAAATGGAGTTTCCTGGGGAGGGACTTCAGTGGGGTGTAATGCCACAGAGTCCACCCTCCAAAGCAGACATTTTTCTCCAGGGGAACTGATCCCGACAGTCTGGAAGTCAGTGGTAATTCTGGGAGACTGCCAGGCCCCACCTGGAGGCTGGCAACCTTAGATTTAACATAAAGCATCTTGAAAAGAGTAGCTGTTTAGAATTGCACTGCAAATCCCCTTCCCAGTGTTTTCAAACCACGGTGGTAGTTCAGAATCCTCTTTCACATTTTTATGGATGCTGCTCCACACTTATGATGAAATCTAGCTATTTTCCATACTGCTGGAAAAACAGATTGAGGATACGCTCCTACCTTTACTGCATTTTAGGGAGGGCAGCCTCCACGTGGGGCCTGGGGGATCCCCCAGAATTACAGCTCATCTCCAGACTACAGAGATCAGTTCCCCTGGAGCAAAATGGATGCTTCAGAGGGTAGAGTCTGTGGCACTGTACTCAGCTGAGGTCCCTGCCCTCTCCAGGCTCCACCCCCAAATCTCCAGGAGTTTCCCAATTTGGAGCTGGCAACCCTACCCCAGGTTCCTTCGCTGCTCCGGCAGGAGGACTTGGGGGCATTCTGGGGATGGGCGATGTCACACAATGTGATGACGTAACCCAGAAGTGATGTCATTGTGTTGGGGACATTGCATGGCAATGTTCCTGTTTAGAAGCGGGGTTTCCCCACTGGTGGGGAGAAGCCCTCAAAACTGGGGGAGCCCCCGCTGGGACCTGGCAGCTGGCAACCCTACCTACCCCCATCCTTCGCTGGTGACTATGGAGGACCTGGCAACCCTACTACATTCAATAAAATATACGTTCTCAGGTTCTAATTTGGAATAGCAACATTCGTTCTGGTTTCCTAGACAACAGGCCTAGCTCATACCTTGCCATGAAATCCTGTGTAAGTTCAGCAACACCTTTTAACGATCAGATTAATAATGGAGTTTAAATGAACTTCTGGTGTTTTAAGTTCAGAGGAGACTAGACGGTTTAAATTAAGTGTTTGGCAGTGAAAACATTTTAATTTATGTCAACATTGCTCTGATTAGTGAGCCCTCACTTACTCATCTTGCCCAACATTTTGTACGCACAGCTGATAGGATGATTAATGGGTAGTCAAAAACGTGTCATAAATTGGGGGGGGGGCAGTTTGCCCAGATTTTCTCTTCAACAATTGCCCATTAAGGAGAAACTATCACAATCTAGAATTACTTACTTACCTATGCAGGAGGAAGGCAAACATAGAGCCAACACAACACATCCTCGGCCTTCCCTGGACTGTGCTTTGTGTTCCCCTTAAAAGGATGGGCGTCACTACATTCCACCAACCATCAAAAAGCAGCCCAAAATTGCCTGGTATAACAGCAGTTAGAGACGCCTGAAGATGAGATGTCAATTTCACCTCTATCCACATGTATCTTCCAAAAGGACATCATAGTACAGTACAAATCTGAGAACGGACTGGACTAAAAAGCCAATAGTTATTCTGACCCCATTGATTGATACTAGTTAAGGATGTTTACCATTTAAAAGGCAATGAAGCACCCTTGAATATCAGGACAAAACATGCTATCAGTATCTACAACTATACCACGTACTCACCTTCGAATTTGTGTTTTGGTTATCTGCAGCACTGACATGATCAACGTTCCCTCTAAGCTGTAGAGTCCTGTGAGCAAAAATTCTACTTTGTGAGCCACTGGCATCAAAGTTGTGAGCAAGTGATTTGGCTACTGCATAAATTAGTTTGCTCTGGAGCCATCCTTCCTGAGCTAAGGCAAAAATGTGTGCGCCAGAGGCTAAAAAACTGTGAGCTAGCTCACACTAACTCAGCTTAGAGGGAACGCTGGACATGATAGAGGTTTACAAAATGACATGATAGAGGTTTACAAAATTATGCATGGGATAGAGAAGGAAGAACTTTTCTCCCTTTCTCACAATACAAGAACTCGTGGGCACTCAAGGAAAATAATGAGCCGTAGGCTTAGAACAAATAAAAGGAAGTACTGCTTCACCCAAAGAGTAGTTAACATGTGGAATTCACTGCCACAGGAAGTGGCTGCAGCTATAAGCATAGACAGCTTCAAGAGCGGATTGGATAAACATATGGAGCAGAAGCCCACCAGTTGCTATGAGCCACAAGGTATAGATAGAATACCATGTCTGGGGCAGTGATGCTCTGTATTCTTGGTGCTTGGAGGCAATAATGGGAGGGCACCTGGAGTTCTGGCCCTGCTGGTAGACCTCCTGATGGCACCTGGGATTTCTGGCCACTGTGTGACACAGAGTGTTGGACTGGATGGACCATTGGCCTGATCCAACATTGGCTTTTCTTATGTTCTTAGAAACCATTCAGCGCTTGAGGACTTTATTGGTTTTCTTAACCTGCCCAAGTCAACCATCTACCTGTACTATTGGCTCTTGATAGAACCTACATTGATGCAGTCATACTCAAAGAAGTGATATTAGAACACCTGGCCTACAACCAGCAACTGAACATAGCTCTTGCTTTAATTAAAAATGCTGTCATAAACCTAAAATTAAGGCTTATTTTGCACTTATCAGATACACCAGGCTATTATAAAACACCTAGTGTCTACTTCCAGCTGTTGCTCATGCAACTATAATGCTGCCTCCTTTGCATGTAAGATGTGGGAATGCTTCATAATATTTCCATTTTAGACAGACACATGCATTAGGATAAATATGGACAGACACATGCATTAGGATAGATTT
>NW_015164957.1:0-1530 GCF_001447785.1 Gekko japonicus
GAACAGCTCTGAGAGAACTGTGACTGATTTAAGGTCACCTATCCAGTTTCACGTGGAGGAGTGGGGACTCAAACTCGGTCCTGCCAGATTAGAGTCCGCTGCTCTCAACCAATGCACCAAACTGGCTTGCTGTTTTAACACGGTGCAGAGATGAGAATGGAGCAGAGATTTAAAATGGGGGTATTTTAGGAGATGTGCTGGAACATACAGGTTAGGGAGAATATTCCAGCAGAGAACAACTCTGAATGAAGACGGAGTGGAAACAAGAAAGCCAGTGCAGTTGCCTCAATTCAATAACGCGCAGCCCATACAGGGCTCTTGTTAAAGTAGCGCTAATTAGGATCCCCACGGGGGAGCTGTCCCTGGTGCTGAAGACACATACCTTGTTGCGCCCCAGATTACAAGCGACAGCTAACCAGATGCTCCACCTGCCGATTCAATATTATTTACTTACTTCAAAAATCACTCCCCTCCCCATCAACCTGTAAAAATCAGTGAAGGCACTTCCTAGAATCTAATCTACTGTTTTCTCCAGTCGTTGAGGTTTCTGCATTATGGTGGAGAGTTTCGCTGCTGTGGAAATCTTGCTGAAGAGAACTCGGGTGAGTGGATTTCATGTTGCCGCACACAAAGGAAACAGAGTCTGATTCCCCCCACTGATATTTAATTTTTAAATTTAAAACTAAAAACGGAGAGAGTCAATTTGGTCTTGGGGCAGCAGAACTGCGTGTGTGGATTTGAGTTGAGCCGTGCAAGATTTGAGTCCAGAGTGTCAATGTGGTGTAGTGGTTACATGTGCGGACTCTAATGTGGGAGAAGCGGGTTTGATCCCCCACTCCTCCATATGCAGCCGCTGGTGTGACCTTGGGTCAGTCACAAGCTCTCTCAGAGCTGTTCTCTCATGGGCAGTTCTCGGGAGAGCTCTCTCAGCCCTACCTAACTCACCGGTGTCTGTTGTGGGGAGGGGAAAGAGATTGTAAGTCACTCCGAGACTCCTTTGGGTAGTGAAGGGCAGGGTATAAATCTAATCTCTTCTTCTTCTTAAAGAGCAACAAAATTTTCAGGGTATAAGCTTTCGAGAGACAAAGTTCCTTTCGCCAGATACCTGATGAAGAGAGCCTTGACTCTCGAAAGCTTATACCGTGGAAATCTGGGTTGCCTTTAAGGATGCTAGTGGTCTTTAATCTCGCGTTTCTACTGCTGGCCGAAATATCTCTCCACCTAAAACTGTGTACATGTGAAGAATAGGAAGGTGCGCCTTCATTTGGTTTTCAGATACTACCACAATGATCGCTTTCATGTGGTTTCACAATAATCCCTAGTTTGTTTCTGTTTTATATTATTTACTAGAAATAAGGCCCGTTGTGGAAATAAATACAACAGGATCTAGAAAGAGGCTCTGGGAGAGTGCCCTGGCTTTGGGCAAACAGTGTCAGTCTGCTTTTAAAACATGAACCTGGGACCTGCACACCACCAGAATACAGCAGATTCCATATGCAACTGACATTCCAACTGCCTTGCGGGGGGGGG
>NW_015164957.1:1571-2944 GCF_001447785.1 Gekko japonicus
AAGACCAGGTTGTCGCAGCATTTGTGGTGTGGGCGGGACCCGGGCTTTGCCTTCTGATTGGTGGCGATATATGCTGAGGAGCAGTGCCATCAGCCATACACTAAGGGAGTGCATTTTAGAATTAGAACTTTGGCACCCAGTATTCAATTATATATAAGGAGAGATATTGCCATTTATATGCAATTGCAGAGGAGAGCGACGAGGATGATCGGGGGCCTGGAGACCAAGAAGCCCTAAGAAGGAAAGGCCGAGGGACTTGGGGATGTTCAGTCTGGAGAAGAGGAGACTGAGGGGGGACAGGACGGCTCTCTTGAAGTATTTGCAGGGCTGTCACTCAGGAGGGTAGGGAGCTGTTCCTGTTGGCAGCAGAGGAGAGGACTCGCAAGAAGGGGTTGAAATTAAGAGCGGGAAGGGACCGGCTGGATCTTAGGGAAAACTTTTTGACATTAAGAGTCATGCAAACAGCATGATAAAAAGTAGAGACATCACCCTGCCAACAAGTCCGCATGGTCAAAGCAAAGGTATTCCCAGTAGTCATGTATGGCTGCGAGAGTTGGACTATAAGGAAGGCCAAGCGCCGAAGAATAGGTTCTTTTGAACTATGGTGCTGGAGAAGACTCTTGAGAGTCCCTTGGACTGCAAGAAGATCGAATCAGTCAATCCTAAAAGAAATCAACCCTGACTGTTCCCTGGAAGGCCAGATAATGAAGCTGAAGCTCAAATACTTTGGCCACCAAATGAGAAGGGAGCCCTCACTGGAGAAGACCCTGATGCTGGGAAAGACTGAAGGTCAAAGAAGACGGGGACGGCAAAGGATGAGATGGTTAGACAGTGTCATAGATGCAACGAACATGAAATTGAGCCAACTTCAGAGGACGGCGGAAGACCAGAAGGCCTGGCGTGATCTGGTCCATGGGGTCGCGAAGAGTCGGACTCGACTGTGCAACTGAACAACAAGAAGAAGAGTGGAATCAGCTCCCTGGGGAGATGGTGAGCTCCCCCTCCCTGGTAGTCTTTCAGCAGCGGCTGGACAAACGCTTGCCAGGGATGCTCTAGGCAGATCCTGCATGGAGCAGGGGGTTGGAGTAGGTGGCCTCTAGGGCCCCTCCCGACTCTGTGATTCTACAGTTTGATGACACACACTCAAAATACATCCGCTTGTATCCTACCACACCAGTGAGTGAAGTCTGAAGCCGTCCTCAAGGGTATCAAGACTTCCTCCCCTTTGAGTGCTTTTCCCTCCAACAGCCTTCTTAGGATAGAGGAAATTCTTCCAGCCTAAGACAGTGGTAGTGGTGGTGGTGGAAAATGCCATCAGGTCACAGCTGACGTGGCAACTCCATAGGGCCTTCAAGGCAAGAGAGAAGCAGAGG
>NW_015164958.1:0-892 GCF_001447785.1 Gekko japonicus
CTCTGCCACTGAGCCACGGCCCCCTCCCGCCACCATCTCTATGAAATACAGGTACTACGACTGAAAACAGACTGCCAGAGAGTATTCAAGCCTCATCTGAATCTCAGGCGACCGACGACAGCAAGAAAGCGGAGAAAGGAAGGCCTGAGGCATGGCCGACTCTCTTGCCTTACCTCCCCCCCACGGCAAATCCTGACTTACCTGGCCAGGGCCTCTGGTGAGAGTGCCTCTCCTGGCTTCTGCGCTCTGGGATCTCTCTGCCCTTTGGGACAGAGGCAGAAGGTGAGGCTCACAGGGCTGGGAGGAGCCAGCTGCTGACTGGGAAGTGAAACTGGGAACAGAAGGCTCGGGGATGCCGACCAGGTGACAGGTGAGAGAACCGGCCCAGGGCACCTGTGTGATGCAAGCTGGGTGTAGGTGTCGCTTTGCAGGAGGAGGAGAAAGACACAGAACTGATAGTCCCAGGGGGTTGGGTATTTGAAATAGTGTGCCTTGCACAAGAAAGCTCATCCCTCGAATAAACCTGTTGTTGGTCTTCAAGGTGCCTCTGGACGCAAGAGGGCTTTTCTACACAGGCAGTAGAAGAAGAAGGGATTGGATTGATACCCCGCCCGTCACTACCCAAACGTGTCTCAGAGCGGCTTACAAACTCCTTTCCCTTCCCCTCCCCAGAGCAGACACCCTGTGGGGTGGGTGGGGCTGAGAGAGCTCTGACAGAAAGGGTTCTTTTTCAAGAACAGCTCTTATCAGAACTACGGCTTGCCCAAGGCCATCCAGCCAGGTGCAAGTGGAGGAGTGGGGAATCAAACCCGGTTCTCCCAGATTAGAGTCCGCGCACTTCACCACGACACCAAACAGACAAAACCAACAAATCAAGGGTGCTTTTGTCTGG
>NW_015164958.1:1375-2885 GCF_001447785.1 Gekko japonicus
ACCCTGTGAAGCAGGCAGGGCTGAGAGAGCTCTGACAGAAACGGCTCTTTTTCAAGAACAGCTCTTGTCAGAACTATGGCTTGCCCAAGGTCATCCAGCAGGTGCAAGTGGAGGAGTGGGGAATCAAACTCGGTTCTCCCAGATTAGAGTCCGCGTTCTTAACCACTACCCCAAACACCTAGTCCCTATCCAGAGGAGCTTTTTTATCAGAACAAACTAGGAAGCAGGAAGATTAAGAAGAAGAGGAAATTGGATTTATACCCTGCCCTTCACCACCCAAAGGTGTCTCAGAGCGGCTTCCAAACTCCTTTCCCTTCCCCTCCCCACAACAGACACCCTGTGAGGTAGGTAGAGCTAAGAGAGCTTTGACAGAAACTGCTCTTTTTTTCAAGGACAGCTCTTATCAGAACTACGGCTTGCCCAAGGTCATCCAGCCAGGTGCAAGTGGAGGAGTGGGGAATCAAACCCGGTTCTCCCAGATTAGAGTCTGCGCACTTAACCACCACACCAAACAGACAAAACCAACAAATCAAGGGTGGTTTTGTCTGGCACCCCCTGTGCTGCCCCCAGCCAGCGTTTAACTGTAGCTAAGTAGAACTGCCATATATCTTTAAGAGCAGTTGCCTCTGGGAATTGAAGTCTTTAGTTAGACATCCAGAAGCAGTCCTGTGACTGGCTGATCAATAGTCATTTCCTGCACCCAGAGACGCGGGAATTTGAGTTTACATCCTTCTTCCCTTGCCTTTGGCTACGCTTTACACGGCAAGGAGGTCGGAGCACGCTATCTTTTTCACCATGAGCCAGAGAACTGAATTAGATTACAAAGATGTAAATTTCAATAGTTATGCAGCTTCGAGTGTCAGACGGAATACCCCCTCTTTTTAGAGGCTGTCTGTGCCTACTGGGCCTTTTGTCCTTGGGGATCTCTTGATCCCAAGCAATGCCTTGGAAGGGGCGCATCTTGGAACAGCTCTGACTGAACTGTTTTTCAAGAACAGCTCTGACTGAACTGAGGCTTGCCCAAGGTCACCCAGCCAGGTGCAAGTGGAGGAGTGGGGAATCAAACCCAGTTCTCCCAGATTAGAGTCCGCGCACTTAACCATGACACCCAAACAGACAAAACCACCAAATCAAGGGTGGTTTTGTCTGGCGCCCCCTCTTTTTAGAGGCTGCCTGTGCCTACTGGGCCTTTTGTCCTTGGGGATCTCTTGACCCCAAGCAATGCCTTGGAAGGGGTGTTGGGGCGGGGGGCCACAGTCTAAAGAGGGAAGGCCCGCATCTGTGAAAGAATAAAACTGCTTCCTTCACCGTGCTAGCTTTCTGCATGCGGGGAATTGCATCTGTTGGGAAGCTGTCAACCGGGACCCTCACTCCCCCGCCATCGCTTGCCATGGAAAACAGCGTTGCCAGTTCTGGGTTGGGGGGTTCCTGGAGATTTTGGAGCGACAGGGTTTGGGGAGGGAGCCCAGCCGGGGTGTGATTGGGTTTGCCAGCCTCCAGGTGGGGCCTG
>NW_015164959.1:0-1136 GCF_001447785.1 Gekko japonicus
GAATTATAACTGATCATCACAGTACAAAGCTCAGTTTCTGCCCCCCCCCGGGGGGGAATGCCTACTTTAAATGGTGGGCTCTATGGTATGCTACTCCACCAAGCTCTTCCCCTGGGCTCCACCCTAGGAGTTTCCTAGCCTCCATCCAGGAGTTGACAAGCCTATAATTGAAAGCAACATGTTTGCCTTTTCCCCATAGAATTAAAATGACCGGCAACTGAACACCAGTTTCATACACTGAATTTTCTTGTATTTAAAGTCACCCTAACCCTATCCCCCCTCCCCCCAAATACTATTTACACAGTAAACATAAGAACATAAGAAGAGCCCTGCTGGATCAGACCAATTGCCCATGTCGTCCAGCATCTTGTTTTACGCAGAGACCAACATGATGTTGCCCCCGCCAGGAGATGGGGGGGGGGTAGGTTTGCCAGATCCCGGTTGAGAAATTGGGGTTGGAGCCTGGGGAAGACAGAGACCTGTGGGGTGGGTAACGATACCATAGAGTCCCAAGCAATGTTCCCTCTAAGCTGTGGAGCCCTGTGAGCAAAAATTCTACTTTGTGAGCTACTGGCACTAAAGTTGTGAGCGAGCAGTTTGGCTACTGCATAAATGAGTCTGCTCTGGAGCCGTCCTTCCTGAGCGAAGACGAAAATGTGTGAGCTAGAGGCTAAAAAAACTGTGAGCTGGCTCACACTAACTCAGCTTAGAGGGAACACTGGAAGGGAGAGGAGGGTCAACCACAGGGCATAGAGGCCGAGCCTGCCCCCGATGTTGCCTCCTGGCTCTGGGATTCGGAGGCCTGATACTTTTGGTATGGACCAGAACATAAGAGGAGCCCTGCTGGATCAGACCAGTGGTCCACCTAGTCCAGCATCCTGTCTCACACAGAGGCCAACCAGTTCCTCTGGACGGCCAACAACAGGGCACAGAAGCCCAGGCCTTCCCCCGAAGTTGCCTCCTGGCCCTGGGAATCAGAGGCCTTAGTGCCTCTGAATGGGGAGGTTCCCCTCAGCCACCAATGCTAGTAGCCATTGATGGAGTTATCCTCCTCTAGGCATCTATCTAATCCCCTTTTAAAGCTGTTTATTCTTGTGGCCATCACTACATCCTCTGGCGATGCTGAGAGCGGCATT
>NW_015164959.1:1510-2892 GCF_001447785.1 Gekko japonicus
TGCTAGGTTGGCAGGAGCTGGAACTAGAGACGGAAGCTCACTCCGTCATGCGGCACACTCAGGTCTCGAACGGCTGAACTACCGACCTTCCACAGCCTGCAGTTCAGCATCTTAACCACTTGAGCCACTGCAGCTCCTAAGCTGTTGTGTGTACGCACATAAATCTTTCTTGGTCTTAAAGGTGCTGCTGGACTCAGACTTTCTTCTATCGCTTTAAGCCAGTATAGCAAAGGTTCAAGGAGCTGGGTTCTGAGGTTGCCAGCCCTTCAGGGGATATACTAAAACTAAGGACAGCGATTGCCCATAGGCAATACATGATTGTATAATAATAGGGAATAATGGACTGCTAGGTTGGCAGGAGCTGGAACTAGAGAAGGGAGCTCACTCCGTCATGCGGCACACTCAGGTCTCGAACTGCTGAACTACCGACCTTCCACAGCCTGCAGTTCAGCATCTTAACCACTTGAGCCACTGCAGCTCCTAAGCTGTTGTGTGTACGCACATAAATCTTTCTTGGTCTTAAAGGTGCTGCTGGACTCAGACTTTCTTCTATCGCTTTAAGCCAGTATAGCAAAGGTTCAAGGAGCTGGGTTCTGAGGTTGCCAGCCCTTCAGGGGATATACTAAAACTAAGGACAGCGATTGCCCATAGGCAATACATGATTGTATAATAATAGGGAATAATGGACTGCTAGGTTGGCAGGAGCTGGAACTAGAGAAGGGAGCTCACTCCGTCATGCGGCACACTCAGGTCTCGAACTGCTGAACTACCTACCTTCCACAGCCCATAGGCTTGCCCATAGGGGACAACGGAATACATAATTGCCAATAGAGAATCCATGAAAATTAATGAAAAAAACTAAAAGAGGAATAGTAGGAGTGATATACAAGAAAATGGCCTCAGATAAAGAAGGAATAACAGGCTACCTCCAAGGGAAATGGAGTACAGACACTCTAATAACAGAACAAAAAAGCAAAAAAAAGCAAAAAAAAAAAAAACGAATGGAAGGAATTAAGGGGATAAAAATACATAAGTTTAGGGAAATGGAACTAAAATTCTATACCAAATGGTACAGAACTCCAGCCACCTTAGCTAACATGTTCTCAGGACTAAGTTCAAACTGTTGGCATTGTAAAAGTGCGAAAGGATGGGTCTCCCACATGTGGTGGGAATGCCCTGAGGCCAAAAAACTATGGAAAAATATACGAAAAGTAATAAATGAGCTTTTTCAGGTAAAGCTGAATATAGATTTTGAACTGATGATGATGAGTACTGTAGGTAATGAGACAATAGAGAAAAAGAACCAAGATTTACTGAAAGCAATGATACTAGCCCGTAAAGCAGTGATAGCAATAGGGTAGAAAGATAAAAGTAAATGGACA
>NW_015164960.1:0-2891 GCF_001447785.1 Gekko japonicus
CACCTTGAACTCATACCCAAGCTACCCTAAACAGTCAAGGATGTTGCTGGCTGGAAGCTACAAACCTTCTCACTAGGCGTCTTTGACACAGTATGAGGGTGAAATGGTAGACCCAGAGAAATGGAAACCATTCTTTTTGGAGCAGGGTTCCTGGTCAGGCTAGAGAGCGGCTTTCAGAGATGACAGTAGCTAAGCCTGCAAAGGCTCATGGGAGAGGAACCCAACAGAGAGGCCTGAGCCAATCCAGGCTGTTACACAGAAATGCCCCGGGCTCGCTGGTTTTGCTCCCACAGTGAGATGAGCAGGAGGGACAGCCCAGGTCCCTCCTCCTTTCTCAGGGGAGCAGTTGTGACTGCAGTTTCTGCAAGGCATCTGAACGCCGTTCCCTTGACTCACCCCAAACCTGACATCCTGTCCCTCCCCAGACCACTCCCTTCCAATGTCTGGTCTCTGCCTGGCGTGATCTCTTGACGAGGGAATCTGCTTTTTCCTTCAGGGTCCCTTTTCCTTTGAGGAGGTGTCCATTGATTTCACAGAGGCAGAATGGGCCCTGCTGGATCCGGGACAAAGAGCTCTGCACAGGGAAGTCATGCTGGAGAACTATGAGAATGTGGCCTTTCTGGGTAAGGATCTCTCCTTGGTGCCAAATGCGCGAATTGCTGCCATTGTGAGGAGGTGTGACTCAAAATACTGAACAGCTATTCACAGTTTTGAGGCTTGTGCTGCTACTGGGGACGGGTGGGTTCTGTGGCTCCCTGGCAGAGCATCTGCTTGGCATGTCGAAGGTCCCAGGTTCAAACCCTGGCAGCACCTCCAATTCAAAGGTTCAGGTAGGAGGTGATGTGAAAGACCTCTGCCTGAGTCCCTGGAGAGCTTCTGCCGGACTGAGTAGGCAATATTGAAGGAAGAAGAAGAAGAAGAAGAGATTGGATTTATACCCTGCCCTTCACTACCCGGAGGAGTCTCAGATTGGCTTACAATCTCCATTCCCTTCCCCTCTGCACAACAGACACTCAGTGAGGTAGGTGGGGCTGAGAGAGCTCTGACAGAAACTGCTCTTTTTCAAGGACAGCTGTGCTAGAACTACGGCTTGCTCAGGGTCATCCAGCAGCTGTGAGTGGAGGAGTGGGGAATCAAACCCGGTTCTCCCAGATTAGAGTCCGCGCACTGAACCACTACACCAAACTTCAATGGACCGAGGGTGTGATTCAGTATAAGTTAGCTTCATGTGTTCTTCATGTGTGTGTACTTGCCCAGGAGCAACAGAGGCCAGAGCTGTGGCCATCACCCAAGCCAGAGATAAAGGCTTGTTAACGATTTTAAAATAAAACATCACTAAACAGCAATGTTGCTGCAGCTCAGCTACAGAAAGACAAGGAAATCAAACTGTTCTGTCTTTGCCTGCCCTGTGGCAGAGCCATTAAAGACCGAATCGTTCTAAATGATCGGGCTGGGCGTGAGCTCGCAGACGCAATCGTGGCCACATAGAATTCTCTCTTTGCGGCCTTGACTGCCATCTCAGAGGATCTCAAAACGTCCTATAAGAAGCTCTTGTAGCCTCGTTGCGGGTGCGGCGCCACCGTCTCTCTAGTCATTTCAGCTCTCGCTTCATAAGCCACAGCCTCTGGGTATACCAGGGGGCCAGCCTAGAGCGAGTGCGCAGAGGGCGCCGGGGAGGGACCTTGTCGATGGCTGTGGAGAGTCGGCTATGCCAGCCCTCCACAAGTTCATCCAACGAGTCACCGGAGGCCTCGGATCCCGCAGTGCCGTCTGAAGCCGTACTGGTTCCAATTGGCTCTGCAGGCAAGCCAAAATCTGCTTGCCGCCTAAACAGGGTCGGGCTGGAACATTCAGACGGCCCCTCAGGGCATGGTAGTCCGACCATGGCACTGCCAAAGTAGTAATCCAAACCACTGTCACCCCAGCCGCGAAGATCAAATCGAACATGCGCCCTGCCTAGTGAGTGAAGGTCGATACAAATTAGGAGAGTCCCAGTGCCACCATGGACATCACTAGGTCCACCGCCCAACTGGAAGCCACGTCATCGGCATGGAAGCTGAAGTCCCCCAAGACCAGCAGTCTAGGGTGCTCCAACGCCCGGCCTGATACAGCCTCCATCAGATACGGCAGGCTAGTGGCCGGTGCGTTAGGCGGTCGGTACACCAAGCAGATTGCCAGACTCTCCTCGGTCTTCAGCACCAGACCGACACACTCAGTGCGCGAGATTTCCAATAGCGGGAGTGCCCAGAAGGAGTAAGCCTCCCGAATGAAAATTGCCACTCCTCCCCCCCGTCCCCTGGTCCGAGATTGGTGCAGGACTGAGAACCCAGGAGGGGCAAGTTGGGAGAAAGCTACGATCTCCCCATCCCGCACCCAGGTCTCAGTCACGCATGCCAGGTCTACCTGTTGTTCCAAAACAAAGTCCCACAGGAGCCAGTTTGGTGTAGTGGTTAAGTGCGCGGACTCTAATCTGGGAGAACCGGGTTTGATTCCCCACTCCTCCACTTGCACCTGGCTGGATGACCTTGGGCAAGCCATAACTCTAGCACAGTTGTTCTTGAAAAAGAGCAAGAGGGGAAACCACAGCATCCTTCCCTGTTAGTTGTTTTTTGTGGGCCAGCCACTAGGGGCGCTCCATTCTCCCAGCTTTCCCCAGCTGCACGTTCTTCTCCTCGATCGATCAAGCCCCCCCCACTTGTCCAGTTCAGACAAGGGGTCTGCGTCCAGTCGACAGTCCTCGCTCCACCTGTCCAGCTCTGCCGCAGCAGCAGCAAGGCCGTCACGATTTGTGGTGCCTGGTGGCCTCCGATGTTCCACCTTCTCAGGGCTCGTTGCCGTCCTCGCCCTTGTCGTCTCAGCCGACGTGGGCCCGTATCTGCCCACTGCTGCGT
>NW_015164961.1:0-3004 GCF_001447785.1 Gekko japonicus
TACAAAGGTAAAAGGTACAGAATAAATTCAATCTTCAAGTTAGAAAACTTTCTTGAAAATGAAGGCGAAAATCTGGGGTGGCGAAGGGAAGAGGAAGAAGATGACGAGGAAGAAGAAGAGGGGGAATATGCTGAGGAACAAGAAGAAAAAACAGAAGTAACACAGAGAGAGTCAAGCTTAGAAAGAAATGAAGAAAGAGAGAAAAATAAGGAAACAGGCACTAAAAGACAAAGACGTAGACTAACAGAAAGAACACAGTCACAGATGCAAACTAGATACCAGTACAGAAACCAAAATGCTGGATCCAAAAACAAATATAATGGCAAATAAGAAACTCAAGATCTTATCAATAAACATAAATGGATTAAATGGACCACAAAAAAGAAATAGAATTTTTCATCAACTAGCAAAAACAAAAGCAGATTTAATTTGCCTCCAGGAAACACACATAAGAGAACAAGATGTAAAATTTTTAAAATGTAAAAAATTGGGAATAGAATTCATTGCATCTGACAGTGTTAAGAAAAGAGGAGTGGTAATATACTCAAAAGAGTACTTACACCCCAAACTGTTATACAAATCCATAGATGGAAGAATAATAGCAATAACAATTATGAGTAATGGGAAAGAAGTAATCATAATTAACATATACGCACCCAACCAAAGTCAAGAAAGTTTTTACCAAGAAATTAGAAGATTGTTGGAAAAGAAGGAAACAGACAACATTTGTATTATAGGCGATTACAATGCGGTCTTCGACCCAAAACTGGACAGGACCAAAGACAAAAAATCTGCTAAATCAGGAATGCTATTACCAAAGACCTTTTTGAATATAGCGGAAGAATATAACTTAATAGATGCATGGAGAACAAGAAATATAGACAAAAAGGACTATACTTACTACTCCGCTAGACACAAATCATGGTCGAGAATTGACATGATTTGGATCTCCATGCAAATGGTAAAAGATCTTAATGAGGCAGAAATCCTGACAAATATCTATGCAGATCATAGTCCGATACAAATATCATTGCTTTTGAAGAAGCAAAATAAGAGATGGAATATAAATAAAAACTTGTTAAGAGATAAAAAGTTTATATCAGACACCAGCAAAGAAATAAAAGAATTTTTTAAAATCAATACATCTAGAGAAACATCAATACATGTTATATGGGATGCATTCAAAGCCTTCTTAAGAGGCTGGTTCATAAACCAGGATGCATGGAGAAAGAAGCAGAGAAGGGAAAAAATTAAGAAGGTTGAGACTAAAATAAAACTAGAAGAAGATAAACTGAAAAAATTAACAAAAATAGAAACAACAAGAATACAACTTAAACTTTTACATCATAAAATGAATCTCTTATTATCGCAAGAAATAGCTAGGAAAATAGAATACACAAAACAAAATTTCTTCGAAAACGCAAACAAACCGACAAGATGGTTAGCCTTTAAATTGAGAAAAGAAAGGGCGAAAAGAACTATTCTCGCCCTATTGGATGAAAATAAAGTGCTTAAATACAAGACGGATTAAATTAAAGATATAGCGACACAATTCTATGAGAAACTATACCATCAAGAGAAACAAAACCAACAAGACTTAATGAATTATTTGACACAACAAAACACAAATAAATTCAATGAAAATCAAAAAAGGATACTGAACGATCAAATTGCGGTCTATGAAATAACAGAGGCAATTAAACAGCAAAAAATAAATAAAGCAGCTGGCCCAGATGGAATTCCTGTTGAAGTATATAAAAAGTTCGAAGATCAACTCTTAATACCCTTTAAAGAAGTACTCCAAAAGATACCAAAGGATGCAATCATGCCAGAATCATGGGAAGATGCCACTATATCATTGATACATAAGCCGGACTCAAACGAAAAAGAGATACAAAATTATAGACCGATATCTCTACTTAATGCGGACTACAAAATATTTGCAAGTATTGTGGCAGCAAGATTCAAAAAAGTGTTACAACAAGAGATACATCAAGATCAAGCGGGCTTTCTACCAAAAAGGCAGATGAAAAATAACATAAGAACAGTTATAGACGTAATTGAATATTATGAAGAACACCCTGAGAAACAAATGGCGCTAATTTTTTTAGATGCTGAAAAAGCATTTGATAATGTATCATGGGATTTTCTGAAATTAAAACTGAAGACATGGGAATGCGGAAACGACTTTCTGAACATGATATCAACAATATATACAAAACAACAAGCAAGTATTGTAGTAAACGGTGAGATAACAAAAAAGATAGAAGATCCAGAAAGGTACCAGACAAGGGTGTCCACTATCACCTCTACTATTCATCTTTATACTAGAAACACTAAACAATAATATAAGAAAAAATCCATTAATAAAAGGACTGAAAATTGAAGAATACAAGTTACAAGCGTTTGCCGACGATTTAGTCTTCATTCTAGAAAACCCCACAACAACCGTCATAAGCCTATTAAAAGAAATCGAGGAGTATGGAAGTGCGGCTGGTCTTAAATAAATTACAAAAAGACAAAGATTCTAACAAAAAACTGTCCGCAAAAAGTAGAAAATGAATTACAAAACTTGACGAATTTGTTAATAGTAAACAAAGTAAAATATTTAGGAGTAACACTAACCAACAGAAACAGTATGTTAATAGAAAATAATTACAACAAACTGAGAGAAGAAATAAAGAAAGATCTAGCAAAATGGAAAGACCTTCAGTTATCATTAATGGGAAGGATCGCAACGATCAAGATGAATATCCTCCCTCGCTTTCTATTTTTAGCACAAAACCTCCCAATATTGAAAAAAAGCCAATATTTTTTGGACTTGGATAAATTAATAAGGTCTTTTATTTGGCACCCAAAAAGAGCCCGAATTAAGTTAAAGATACTACAAGATAAAAAAGAGAGAGGCGGACTGGGACTACCAAATTGGCAACTATATTTCGGTGTGGATTAAAGACTGGATTCAGTTAAGGAACTGGAGAATATTACATTTGGAAGGCCACGA
>NW_015164962.1:0-2960 GCF_001447785.1 Gekko japonicus
AGAGGATTTTGCCCATGCCATGCTTTGTTCCTGAGCTGTTGGGCCTGGCTAGGGGTTTTTTCAAGGGCGTCCAGGTCCCCCTACAGTTCTGGAGAACCCCTTCCTAAATCCCACATGGCTCCGCCTCCATAAATAGTGACAATGGTCAGTGACATCACTGGCTCCTCCCTATGATGTCACTGGGTCTTGGTTCTTTTAAGGACCTGGCACAGCAATGCCTCTGGCCCAGCCCCAGTTTCCCCCGGGAAATTGGAAAGTCTACGCCCTTGCTCTCAGCCATTTCTGAATTGGCCCTGGCCTCTATTCTGTCGGGTCTTTGGCTTAGCATCCCAGAAGGCTCCACAGTCTAAGTGCTGTATTTTTCCAAGCAACAGTGGATTCACTGATGCACTTTGCCCTAGAAAGGGTAGTTTATATTTTTCCAAATTCATGGTACTCGTCTCTAAGCCTAAACCTGGCTTACCAGGCTCCTTGGATATCCTTGCTGTGATACCTGCCAAGAGCATTCCAACCCACTGGTAATATACAGACTGTCAATTGAGGAGGTGCCAGAGTAGTCTGGGGCTTCCTACCCTCACAGATAATACATTAAAAACAGGCAAAATTCATATTTGCTGTATGTGGGGGGCTGGATTTGGTCAAGTATGTCTGATGTTCAGCACAGGTCTAATTGGCAGCCACATGGGCTTCTATTGATGGAAAAATATATTTGAAGGCCCCGGTCACACTGGCCGGATATCGTGGGGGGGAGGCGTGGCTAATTGCCCCGGAGGAAACTAATGCGTGGCTGCCTGCACACACGTCCCGGTCGAGGTCCCGTGGTTCGGGGGAAATGCCGATTAGACGGGTATCCTGCAGCATGGCACAGAAGCCGCGCCGTGTGATCACACCAGCAATCGCTCTTTGTGTGCATGCACTGTTGGGTGCTGTTGCGCAACCTGCGGAGATGAACAGCAGCGGGTGCCGGATGCCACGTAAGTCCACCAGGAACACAATCATATGCCCACCCTTGGCCTGTGGTTTCAGGAAACTAGTACCTCATTGGTACTAGTTTTTAACTCCGCACCTTCGGCGGGGAGCCACGGGTTCGCCACGGGAGCACTGCGCTTCCCAGATGTTGGGGTGAGATCGCGCCTAGAAAATCCATGGGACTCCCGTGCCTCTCCCGCGGCAACTTTGCCGTGTGAACGGGGCCGATATTGGGATTTTCTTTTAGTCATTGTTGTATGCCAATCACCTGCTTTTGTGACTAAGTCTTCAAAGCACACCAAGCAAGTTCTTCTTTATTATTTCCAACATTGAGGAATATGCTTTAGAGAGCTGACGTCAGGGCAATTCGAGCAATTCTCAACCTCGTTCCACAAGCTGACACTGACTGGAACTGCAGTTGGCTTTGGTTTTGTTTTTCCCCTTCGTCTTGCATGAAGACTGTGCTATCAAGTTTGCCTCATGGTTGGACTATTTTTTCATCAGGCGCCATCTTACAGATCCAGTTTCTCTTATTGTGACAGTAGTCATGATCCCAGCATTTGAGGGTTGTTTCACATGCTGTTGTCATAAAAGCACAGGTCTTCCTTTGGCTTTCCGGTACGTTTGGGTCATGTGCTGGCTTCCCTTGTTTCCAATAGCTGAAAAGAAAACACAGCATTAATCAAGACAGGTGCGTTTTGCTCAGTTATGGTTAAGTCAAGTGCTAACTAAAACATTTACAATATTTTATTTCATTTTACTTATTCGATTTGTGTTATTTTCAGTGCGCCTTTCTGACTTGGATTCAAGACTATCAACAGGAGGGGATACTCAGTAAACAATGCAAGAGGATTAGGATTGTAGAATCAACTAGAAGTCTAAGAACTTAAGCACTGCATATGCATTAATCTGATACGTTAGACTATGTAAAGAATTACATCGTAAGACCTACTTACAGCAAGCTATACACACTAGTACAGACCACAGTCCCTAATCATTTATCCAGCCTGTGTGGTGTGGTGATTAAGAGCGTGGACTTTAATCTGGAGACCTGAGTCTGATTTCCCACTCTTCCTCCACATGAAGCCTGCTGGGTGACCTTGGGCCAGTCCCAGTTCTCTCAGAACTCTGTCAGCCCCGCTACCCTCACAAGGTGACTGTGTTGTGGGGAGGGGAAGGGAAGGCGGTGGCAAGTTGCTCCTTATGGTAGAGAAAAGTGGGGTATAAAACCTGCTCTTCTCCTTCTTTATCCAGGTAACTTATCTAAGTAAATTTCAGAGGGTAACCATGTTGTGTGCAGTAGAACAGCCAGATTTGAATCCAGTAGCACCTTGGATGCTCACAAGAGTTTCAGGGTATGAGCTTTCAAGAGCCAATGCTCCCTTCATCTGACTCTCGAAAGCTTATGCCTTGTTGGTCTCTAAAATGCTACTGGATTCAAATCCAGCTTATCCAAGGTTTAACAGAGGCATCGGGTTCTTATCTCATGACACGTTTAAGTCACTCAGTTCACACTTACGCCCAGAATTAAACTTTGTTGGTCTTAAAGGTGCCACTGGACTCAAACTTAGTTCTCATATCTGTTTGTTAACTCTTTCATTATCTGTATGCTAATTTACTGCTATTCACAGGTGTTACAAACTGCTTTAATCCAAACTTTGTTATGTTTATCGCTCAGTTACTTATGCATCTTAACTCTAATTAGATTTTCCTAGCAACTAAACCCCCATATGTAATGGTTAAGGTTGCCTTGTTTCAGTGTATCTGAAGAAGTGTGCATGCACACTAAAACTTATACCAAAAATTAAACTTTGTTGGTCTTAAAAGTGCCATTGGACTCAAACATTATTCTCTAGTTTATCAAAGTACTAGGAATTTTTGTATTTTTTTATATATGCGTATGCATCTCTGTCTGTGTGTCTGTGTGTCTGTGTGTGTGCTCCTGGATGTCATGGCAACCAATGGTAACTGACCCCTACTGGTGGCCTGGA
>NW_015164963.1:0-2663 GCF_001447785.1 Gekko japonicus
ACAAGCACAATGCTTGGGGTGCTGAGTCAGCCCGCTAGGCGCACGGTGCTGTAGGACTGGCAGTTTGGAGTATATTTGTAGAGAGGCAGCTGAGTTTGGGGAGCTGGCAACTCGGCTGGGCAGTGACAACTTGCCCAGCCACTGTGCCCCCCCCCAACATGACCATGAGTCAGAGAGTTCCACCGTTGCTTTTTCTGGGAGCCAGGGCAATGGAGGAGCATTTCCCCTCCTCCAAACTCCTTGTCCCTGCCTTGGAAGCTGCCTTGGTGGACTTCTCTAGCAGCCCCAAGGGAGACATGGTGCAGCCCATGCGCACTGTGGTCCCCATTCAGTAGCGGTTGAGAACTGGGGGGGGGAGCGAGGAAAGGGTAGGCAGCCTCATTCCAAAGGATTTTTTTGCAGCACCGTTGCCACCTTCTTCCACTGCCTTTGTGGGAGCCCAAGGGTGCACCCCTTCCCCGGGACTGGTCCGTGCTGCCTGCTGGGGAGCTCTGCAGCCACAGCCCACGGAACAGGGCGCAAGCACAACACTTGGGGTTCTGACCCTGCAGCCACTGTTTCTGGTGCCACCGTTCTTGCAGGCTGTGGGAACTGGCGAGGCTGAGGCTGCGTCTTCACAGCTGTGTGTGACCCAGCCATGGGCCAGAGGGAGGGAGGGAAGGAGGTGGGGGCAGGCGCGCTGGAGGGGAAAGAAGTGGCTGGAGAGGTGCAAAGGGGCTTGGCTACAATGGAGGCTGCCCACTGCAGCTATGTGAGAGATCTGGACTCTTCAAATTTTTTTAAAGTCGGGGCTTCCGGTTTGGCTCCCGCGAATGGCGGACGCATCCTCGGGTCGCTCCCGAGGGCGTCTCGCCCGCCCGCGGTGGAGGAGGGAATCCGCGCGAGCGGAGACCCAAACAAGCCCCTCAGGAGAGGAGCTCGGATCCGGGGCGCGTTAGGGCGCACTAGGGGGGAGCCTCTTTCTCGGCCGAGCGGTCCGAAATCGAGGCTCTCGCCATGCCCTGCCCCTATGGACCTTGCTGCGTGAGCGACCCCGCACGGGGTTTAGCGGAGCCACCAGACGTCACCGAGTGATAAAGCGAACAACTGATGAAATGAAAAAAGAAAAGATCGGCTAAACTGTGAGTTGTCAAATGCGATAGTTCTTTCAGAGCTCTCTCAGCCCCTAAAAACAAGTCGAGGTCAACACTAGCATAACGCTAAGAGCTAGAACTTGCAGCTGCCAGACAATCCTAGGATCTCCTGGCTATTCTACACCCAATGCCATATGATAAGTATTAATTATTATTATTTGTACCTGATTCTCCCATATCCTACTTCGATACTGTAACCACTACACCACATCATCATGAAAAGCTTTTCTTTCGAAAATAATCATAATAAAATGACATTAGTGGAAAGTGCTGTGAAGTCACAGAAAACTTATGGTGACCCTGGAGGGCTTTCCAGGCAAGAGACATTCAGAGGTGGTTTGTCATTGCCTGACTCTGCCAAAGAGGGGGAGGGGGGAAGCCAGTGTACAATGCAAGAAACAAAAAAGAACACCACTAGCAAAAAAACTCACAAGCAAATAAGCAAGTATATAATGATCAAATAAGCATAACAGCAAGTATAATGTAAATCAAATAAGCATAACAACAAGTATGATATAAATCAATTGGCCAAAGTGCAATAATAAATCATAATAGAAACAGTCACAGTCTTCTCCAGCATAGAAGCAATATCAGAGTCCAAATTGGAGTGCCAATCATCAAATTTTCTGAGTGCAGGTTGGAAGGCTTCAGGGGTAGGCGCTCCTAGGAGGCAACCAGTTGCTGGGCTGCTGGTCACGAGCCACAGAGTAAATGGCTCACGGCCGGAGCTGGGTGACCCGCCCTTTAAGGGCAAGGGGGTTGGTCAGGGAGTGACGCCTGCCTTGCCTGTTCCATGCTTGCTTAGTTGTTTTGCTGCAATGTTCTGTTAAATAGTTATATAAAGTGGCCCTTGTTTAATTCCAAACCATTGTCTGTCTCATTATTCTGGCTGGGGGGGCAATGGCATTAGTCCTCTTGAAATGTTACTCCTCTTGAAACTCTCTTAGTGTCCTTTAGAATTCCTGCCATTTTGCCTAAGCAGAGACTTCCAAGTTTGTCTTAAATTTTCCTTTTACATTAAATTCATTGTGAAGTTTATGAGTTGGCTACTTTCAAGGTGTACAAGGCCGATATGCAAGAGAATGCTGAGATAATGGGATATTTATATCTTCCTCCATCCTTCTTGAGGTATCTGTCAAATCTCAGTTGTTACGACCTGCCACATTCTAATGGAGTCATGCATTGCTTTGTTTGAAATAAACCAGACATTGTTAAACCAAAAGAGGTTCTTTTGAAGCTCCTTCTCATCTGTTTTGTCAGACTAGAATTTTATATGGAAAACTATAGGACCAGAAGGTCAGTGGGAGTCTAGGCGACAAGTATTCTTGTCAACAAGACTGGAAATATGTTTTTATTAGTGTGTCTAAATGCCTATCAATAACCAATTCCTTCTCTTTCTTGGTTCTGTACATTAATGTAATTGTTTAGTGCCCTGCCAGTAACTAAGGCTTGATTTAAACATGACCACATGGAGTTTTCTGTTTTTCAATTTTTTTTCATTTATAAATTTTATTTTATTTATTTATTTAT
>NW_015164964.1:0-2654 GCF_001447785.1 Gekko japonicus
GGGAGCGTGCGCGTGACCGACGGGCGGCTTTAAAAGGCGGCACGGCCGGCCAGGATTGGCTGGCGTATTGTCAGAGCGTGTAGACACGCTTTGTGGTCTCCCCCCCCTCCCTTGGAGAGGCGGGAGGGCGGCTCTCGGGCGCGCTCCCGCCTGTCAGGTCTTGCGGAAGGAAGAAAAGTCTTCTCCGGCCGAGAAAGAGGAAGCCACGCCCAGCCCCTATCTCATTAGCATAGCCACGCCTTGGGTACTTTTTCTCCTTTTAATTCTTCAGGTCAGCTGTGCTGTGCTGGGCAGCGTGTTGGCTGCTGCCGCGCATGCTCCCGGGTGGAGGCGAGCTCGAGCATGCGCAGCACGGCCAAAAGGCAACCGGAGTAGCCATAATCGTTTCGGGCAAGCCTGCATAGACTTTTGTTACAGAGAGCGGGCAAACAGGGCTCCTGGAACATCGCCGCGTTAGGCAAGGCGCTCGATTGATTGTCCTGTATGCATATGCAAATGTTAAAGAGGTGCATATTGGCAGGCAAGGCTGCTTGCTTTTTTGGAAAGGGTGGGAGAGGCGACGGGGAAGCCGCGGGCAGCTTTCTGGGGCGGTGGAGGAATGGCGAGCACTGAAATGGGGGGGGGGGGGGTTGCTAGAAGCGGGCAGGGGTGCAAAGAAAAGAGTTCTGGCACTCCTTGTGTGCTGGCATCGAGTTGCACGGGCAGCGGGAGTCTTTGCAACCTGGGAGAGTCGAGAATGTCCCTTATTGCTGCAAGGGACGCAAAAACACAAATAAAAGCTGGAAAAGTGGAACTGACCAAAGTCCCCCCCCCCCCTACAGACAAGGAAGCTATAGAAATCCCCCTGAATAGGGAAATTGAAAAGGAGAAGGGGAGTGGGTGGCTTTTCTGTGCTGAAATAATTCGTTGAGTCACCGTGAAAAGCTCTGCTCTCAACCCACACTGGCCTTCGCAGAGGGGAGGAAGTTTTGTGGCAAAGGGCCGGCCTAGACCTAGAGCACCCCCTGCAAGACTTAAGAACCTAAGAGATGCCAAAGCTGGATCAGGCCAATGGCCCAACCAGTCCAACACTCTGTCACACAGTGGCCAGAAATATCCGGTGCCATCAGGAGGTCCAGCAGTGGGGCCAGGACACCAGAAGCCCCCCCCGTTGCCCCCCCCAAGCACCAAGAATACAGAGCATCACTTGCCCCAGCCTGAGAGTTCCTATCTATACCTTGTGGCTAATAGCCACCGATGGACCTCTGCTCCATATGCTTATCTAATTCCCCCTTGAAGCCGTCCATGCTTGTAGCCGCCACCACTTCCTGTGGCAGTGAATTCCATGTGTTCATCACTCTTTGGGTGAAGAAGGACTTCCTTTTATCCATTCTAACCTGACTGCTCAGCCATTTCATTGAGTGCCCATGAGTTCTTGTCTTGTGAGAAAGGGAGAAAAGGACTTCATTCTCAACCTGCTCTATCCCATGCATAATCTTGTGAACTTTGATCATGTAAATCACTTCTTCACCCAAAGGGTTAATGAACATGTGGAATTCACTGCCACAGGAAGAGGGGATTGGATAAACAAATGGAGAAGAGGTCCATGGGTGGCATTAGCCACAAGGTCTAGATGGAACTCTCCGTCTGGGGCAAGTGATGCTCTGTATTCTTGGTACCTGGAGGGTGATAAAGGGAGGACTTCCGGAGTTCTGGCCCTGCTGGTGTACCTCCTGATGGCAGCTGGGTTTTGGCCACTGTGTGGCTCAGAGTGTTGGATGGGCCACTGACCTGATCCAACTTGGCTTCCCTTATGAGCAGGAGACGCTCTTGTAGAAGGCACCCCTGTCCTCCTTCCGCCAACTTCTTTGTCTAGCAACAAACAAAACAATCCCCTTGGAAGCCACATGAAAAGGGAGCAGGTCTACACTTCCTTTTTCCCATCCGCCCCAGGGGCATTCTGTCCTTTGCCTAACATAATCCTGATTGCTATTTCCCATGTGCCAGCTATGGTCTCTGCCTGCTGCTGTGGGCACAAACGGGGAGGGGGAGCTGAGGTTCAGTAGAGCTTTCTTACACCGAGGCAAACCATTGGGTCATCTAGTTCAGCACTGCCTATTCTGATTGGCAGCAGCTCTCCAGGATCTCATGGGGTTGCCAGGTCCCCCCTAGCCACCAACGGAGGGTGGAGGGGAGTGGGGAATCAAACCCAGTTCTCCCAGGTTAGAGTCTGCGCAATTAACTACAAACACCAAACAAGGCAGATTACGAGACAATACAATCCGCAGGATGGAACATTCAGTAAACTAGGAATTAGGGTTGTAGAACCAACCAGAAGTCTAAAAACAGAATGGAAGCAAAGCAGAAGTATCAACATCACATTAAATGATGCAAAAAAACAACATACATTCCTCCTTTGCACAATATTCAACAACTATTGGGCAGCACCTGATACCGTATCCATGCTGAAGCCAAGAAAGTGGGAACCAGAGCAGTATCTCACGGTGCCCTGGTAGCTCACGCAGATGCACTGCTTTCTAGAGGAATGCAATAATTACAATTTTAAGCATACAGTGCCATTGGTCTCTTGTCAGCCCCCCAAAAAAACTCCCCAGATTCGTGCTCCAAACGCAAATGCAAATATCTGCATTATGGCAGATAAAAAGAGGAGGGGT
>NW_015164965.1:0-2489 GCF_001447785.1 Gekko japonicus
TCAGATGTTGGACTAGATGGACCACTGGTATAAGCCAGCTGGGCTCTTTTTATGTTTTTCAGATGTTGGACTAGATGGACCACTGGTTGGAGCCAGCAGAGCTCTTCTTACGTTCTTCAGATGTTGGACTGATGGACCACTGGTATATGCCAGCAGGGCTCTTTTTATGTTTTTCAGATGTTGGACTAAATGATCCACTGGTCTGAGCCAGTGGGGTTCTCCTTATGTTTTTTGAATGCTGGACTAGATGGACCACTGGTCTGAGTCAGTGGGGCTGTTCTTATGTTCTTAATCTGTAAGGATACAATGAGCTACGAGCAGTCTAGGACCTTTGGGTGAAGGTGAGAAATCAGGATGCAAGGCAAGGGGTGATCGTGGTGGAGCAGGAGGCGAGACTAGGCATGAAAAAGAATCTGTAGACAATCTGTCACTTCCTACTAGAGCAGTGGTCTTCAGCCCTGGGGTTGGACCCTTCACTGTGGTTGGAGATCCTCACTTGCTGGGTCACGAGGCCACATACAGCTGCCATTAAGCCTCGCTGCCTTGTGAAAGGACCCACCAGTAATGTGCATGCATAGAGCAAGAGGAGGGGTATGGATCAGTGATAGAGCATCTATTTGGAACGCAGAAGGTCCCAGGTTCAATCCCCGGCATCTTCAATTCAAAGGTATGTAGGTATGAAGGGCTATCTTTCGGCTATGTTCCTGCAGAGTGCAGGGGGTTGGACTAGATGACCTGCAAGGTACCTTCCAACTCTAACATTCTATGCTTCTATGATTCTATGACCAGGCAGTAGGTGATGTGAAAGACAACCTGAGACCTTGGAGAGTGGCTGCCAGTCAGAGTAGACAGTACTGACCTCAATGCAATAGTGGTGTGATTCAGTAGAAGACATCTGTATGTGTCCACGTTTGAGTCTTTTGCCTTTGTTTGCTTAGCTATGCAGAGGAGCACTAGGATGGGGAGGGGAGGTCCCATGATGCTGGAGCACTTTCCCTATGAAGAAAGGTTAAAGCACTTGGGGCTCTTTAGTTCGGAGAAACGGCGACTGAGGGGTGACGATCGAGGTTTACAAGATTATGCATGGTATTGCTGAGCGGTCAGGTTAGAACGGATAAAAGGAAGTCCTTCTTCACCCAAAGCGTGATTAACACATGGAATTCACTGCCACAGGAGGTGGTGGCGGCTACAAGCATGGACGGCTTCAAAAGGGAATTAGATAAGCATATGGAGCAGAGGTCCATCAGTGGCTATTAGCCACAAGGTATAGATAGGGGCTCTGGGGCAAGTGATGCTCTGTCTTCTTGGTGCTTGGGGGGGTGTCAACAGTGGGAGGGCTTCTAATGTCCTGGCCCCCTGGTGGACCTCCTGATGGCACCTGGTATTTCTGGCCACTGTGTGATACAGAGTGTTGGACTGGATGGGCCTATGGCCTGATCTAACATTGGCGTCTCTTATGTTCTTATGTTCCTATGAGAGCAGGTAGAGAAAAAAGTCCTTTTCATCCTTTCTCACAAGACAAGAACTGATTGGGCACTCAATGAAATTGCTGAGCAGCCGGGTTGGAAAGGACAAAAGGAAGTCCTTCCTCACCCAAAGCGTGATTAACACATGGAATTCACTGCCACAGGAAGTGGCGGCGGCTACAAGCATGGACGGCTTCAAGGGGGGGTTGGGTAAGCATATTGAGTCAATATGGAGCAGAGGTCCATCGGTGGCTATGAGCCACAAGGTATAGATAGAAACTCTCAGTCTGGGACAAGTGATGCTCTGTCTTCTTGATGCTTGGGGGGGGGGCACTATTTCGGGCCACTGTGTGACGCAGAGTGTTGGACTGAATGGGCCATTGGCCTGATCCAGCATTGGCTTCTCTTGTGTTCTTATGGAGGTGACTTCTCCAGGTGCTGACCCTTGGCTTTCCCACCTGGCGGCCCGCCCGTGCTCCCCCTTCCTATCTCTTTTCCTCTGCTTGCTAATAAAGGGTGGAAACGAGGGTGAGATCAGGTCACTTATTGAAAGCAGTTGGTGGTTCTTGAGACGTGCCAATAGATGTCGGGAACGGTTGAGTCATGGGGCTTGTGTTAGACTTCATTTTTTTTAACGAACCAGCCCCGATCAGTCTTGTCATAACCAGAAAGTGACAGAAGCAAGAATGAAGTGGAGTCATCGTCGGGCTTTGAAAGCTAATGGCACATGTCGGATTTCTTTTTTTCTCGCCCGCCGTCTTAAAATCTTAACAATTGCTGGTAAACAGATTCACTGGGATGTTGTGACGCTTAGGGGAGGGAGCCATTGTGGTGGTGGGTGTTAAAAGGCGGGCGGGTCTTAAAAGGTTCAACCCCTGCTCAATCATGAAGCTTGTTGGATGACCAGAGCATCACTGTGTAAGATGATCAAGGAATCACTGTGTAAGATGATCAGAGAATCACTATGTCTCAGCATGGCCAACCTCACAGGGCGGTTGTGATGATAACATAGGAGGAAACAGT
>NW_015164966.1:0-803 GCF_001447785.1 Gekko japonicus
GGGATGCCAAATGACCTGGAAGAAAAAAACAACAGCGCCCTCACCTTTTAACGGAGGCTAAAGGCACGGAAATAGGCAGTGGAAGATTTTCATGACAGAGAAACCAATAACATTCCATTAAGCCTCTTCCAAAGGGGCGGGATGTTTTTCTCCAGGCCAGCTGGCAAGTCTAACTGGCTGTTCGGCAGCACCCAAACTAGGCTATTCGCAAGTCAGAACTGGGTCCTTTAGCCACGTCATAAAAGTAAGGCCTGCCACCTATTGTATAGCTTCTCAGCTTTCAACAGCGGCCTCCCAAGTGGTTTCAACACAGGGATGGGCTTGTGTTGCTCCCTGTTGCTGATTTGGCTGCTGATACAGTAGTAGAAGAAGAAGAACATAAGAACATAAGAGATGCCAATGTTGGATCAGAGTGGTTTACAATCTCCCCACAACAGGCACCCTGTGAGGCCTCGGTGGGGCCGAGAGAGCTCTCTCAAGAACTGCCCTTGAGAGAACAGCTCTGAGAGAACCAGGGGTCATTTCCTGCAGGAGCACACAGGAGCGGAGCTCCGGCAGTAAAGAGCCCAGGGGGTGGGCACATGCAACAAGCCCCACCCCCTGCTCCCAGCAGCCCTCAGTCAGAGCAAGAAGCAGCCAGGTAAGTTGCAGAGCTCCCCCCGGCCTCTCGGTCCAAAACAGTCCGGTGGCACCTTTGAGACCAAGTTTTATTCAGGTACAAGCTCTCCCTCCTCTGCGAGGACAGATCTGCACGTTCCCTCCCCCCAATAGCTAGCAATCCAAAAGAGTCCAGTGGAGCCTGA
>NW_015164966.1:1676-2559 GCF_001447785.1 Gekko japonicus
GAAACAGCCAGAAAGAGACAGGAAATTGAGTGCATGTGCCAAGGCAGTGAACAGCGACCAGGTATTTGGAAACAACAAGGATGTACGGGGTGGAGACAGGCCACCAAATCCCTCGGAGCGGCCACAGTGCAGTCCTAAGTGGAGTTGTGTGCACATGTTAAGTGGCATCAAGTCGCTTTTGACTTATGGCGACTCTATGAATTAATGACAGCCGTACACTTATCTAAAACTGTTAGCTACACTGGGAAGAGGAAGAAGAAGAAGAAGAAGAAGAAGAAGAAGAAGAAGAAGAAGAAGAAGAAGAAGAAGAAGAAGGATTTATACACCATCCTTCACTCAGAGTCTCAGAGCAGCTTACAATCGCCTTTCCCTTCCCCTCCCCACAACAGACACCCTGTGAGCAGTGTTCCCTCTAAGCTGAGTTAGTGTGAGCTAGCTCACAGTTTTTTAGCCTCCAGCTCACAGATTTTTGTCTTAGCTCAGGAAGGATGCCTCCAGAGCAAACTAATTTCTGCAGTCGCCAAATCGCTCGCTCACAACTTTAATGCCAGTAGCTCACAAAGTAGAATTTTTGCTTGCAAGCTTCCACAGCTTAGAGGGAGCATTGCCTGTGAGGTAGGTGGGGCTGAGAGAGTTCTTACCGGAACTGTCCTTGAGAGAACAGCTCTGAGAGAACTTGTGATTGACCCAAGGTCACCAGCTGGCTGCATGTGGAGGAGTGGGGAATCAAACCCGGTTCTCCCAGATTAGAGTCCACTACACCAAACTGGCTCTTAGAATTGCGGCGGTCTGTCTGAAATGTGTCACTCTGTTCAGGATCACGCTGACGCTCGTTCCTTTCGTACCACTTTCATCTCTGCCTTAGGCCTTGTGGAGTTGTTTG
>NW_015164967.1:0-1653 GCF_001447785.1 Gekko japonicus
TGTGAAAGAGCCACACGTGGCTCCCGAACCGCAGTTTGGCCACCTGGGCTTATAGGAATATGTTGGTTTTAGGGAACAGCCTGAAGGGAAAAAAGAAAAATCACTCCCTGAACTGAAGAGACTTGTACCGAGCAGAGAAAACTGGGTTAAGAATGCCACAAGTAAGATAATAAAATCATTGAACAGAATCATAGAATCCCGGAAGGGGCCATAGAGGCCATCTACTCCAACCCCCTGCTCAATGCATGATCAGCCGAGAGCATCCCTGATAAGTGTTTGTCCAGCCGCTGCGTAAAGACTGCCAGCGAGGGGGGAGCTCACCACCTCCCGAGGCAGCTGATTCCACTGTGGCACAACTCTTGACTGTCAAAAGGTTTTTCCTAATATCCAACTGGTACCTTCCCGTCCTTCATTTAAACCCATTCTTGCGAGTTGTCTCCTCTGCTGCCAACAGGAACAGCTCCCTGCCCTCCTCTCGTAGAGCCAATTTGGTGTAGTGGTTAAGTGCGCATACTCTAATCTGGGAGAACCGGGTTTGATTCCCCACTCCTCCACATGCACCTGGCTGGATGACCTTGGGCAAGCCGTAGTTATGGCACAGCTGTCCTTGAAAAAAAGAGCAGTTTCTGTCAGAGCTCTCTCAGTCCCACCTACCTTACAGGGTGTCTGTTGTGGGGAGGGGAAGGGAAAGGAGTTCGTAAGCCGCTCTGAGACTCCCTTGGGTAGTGAAGGGCGGGGCATAAATCCAATCTCTTCTCTTCTTCTTCTCTTCTCTAAGTGACTGCCCTTCAAAGACTTCAAGAGAGCCATCCTGTCCCCCTTCAACCTCCTCTTCTCCAGAGCGAACCTTCTCAAGTCCCTCAGCTTTTCCTCTGTAGGGCTTGGTCTCCAGATATTCATTTTGTGATATTCAGTGCCTCAAGTTGAGCCAATGGATCCCACATTTTCAAATATATCCAAAACACAGGGTTGGACAGTAGACCCCCTTGTACGAGCCCAAGGCACACCCGCTTACAAAAGCGTGGGAGGGCGGAAGAAGAGTTTGCCATTTTTGTGGATTTCTCACTCAGGCTAATGGGGGCTACAGCAGGCAGGGAGTTGGGAAGGATCACTTCCATCAGGGGGTCTTTGTACGCTGCCCAAAGCTTAACAAACCAATGCAGTGTGTAAATGTTTTGCTAGGTAAATATTCAGTGTGTGTTTTATTCCTGTGATACAAGGTAGAAGTTTGCAGGTATGCTCGTTGTGGTTTAAAATGCAGGACTCTAAGGTAAGAAAAGGTACTGACCTGGACGGCCAAGGCTAGCCCGATCTTGTTAGATCTCCAAAGCTAAGTAGGGTCGGTCCTGGTCAGTACCGAAAGTACAGTACAGTACAGAAAGGGAGCGGTGGCGCAGGAGGGTAAATCCCCTGTATAACTATAACATCTGAACTGCCAAGCTTTGGCAGTTCTAGCCCCGTGCTGGTGTGAGCAACCAAGCCTTGTCCCTAGCTCATCATCTACCCAGCGATTTCGAAAGCTTCGGCAAGTAGATAAATTGGGGACCACCCATAAGGGGGTGGGCACACCACTCCCCTTGGGAGGTGTTAGCTTCCAGGACTAACATTTGTGGCGTGGCAAGATCAAAAGTGGGAAAAGTCTGTTTCGGCATT
>NW_015164967.1:1675-2536 GCF_001447785.1 Gekko japonicus
CATTCCCTGCAGTGGAGCGAATAGGCCAGGCGGTGGCAGTGTGACATCAAGAGCCCTGATGTCATCAGCCAGCCGACAAGAATGCATGCCATCGGGACATGACTGATACTGCCTGCAGATGGATCCTCCAACCAGCTACAAATGTGTGTGTGATTAAATATTGTATGTTGTCTTCCCTATCCCCCATGAATATATTGTTAGTCCATTGTCTCTTTGAGTAACTGTAAATCGCTCTGAGCCCGCTTGAGTGGGAAAAAGTGATCAATAAATTGAAAGTATTATTATTATATTTATTACTCGGATGGGAGGCCACCAACGAAGCACGAGGTTACTACGCAGAGGCAGGCAGACTCCAAAGGTCTCTTGCCTTGACCAGGGTGGCCCAGGCTAGCCTGATCGCCTCAGGTCTTGAAAGCTAAGCAGGGTCAACTGTGGTTAGTACTTGGATGGGAGACCACCAAGGAAGCCCAGGGTTGCTACGCAGAGGCGTACCATCCCCTACCCCGGATGGCCCCAGCTAGACTGATCTCGTCATATCTCAGAAGTTAAGCCGGGTGGGCCCTGGGAGGACATGGATGTGAGACTACCAAGGAAGTCAAGGGTTGCTACGCAGAGGAAGGCAATGGGCAAAAACACCTCTGAAGGTCTCTTGCTTTGAAAACCCTACGGGGTTCACCATAAGTCAAAATAGAAAAAGGACTCGTCTTCATTCTGCCCTTCTTATAGCCTGGCTGTCCTTTCCCCCCTTCTGATCTCCTTGCCTGCCTGGTCTCTTTTCTACTTTGGGCGGGGCCTGTGATGTCATAGAGAGCCGGTGTTGTCAAGGAGTGTTGCTAGCCTAGTTGCCCAAGTGTTCGCTTT
>NW_015164968.1:0-2149 GCF_001447785.1 Gekko japonicus
CAGAGGTATGGCTTTGAATATGCTATGCTGTGGGGGCGGGGGAAACAGAAAACGGCGGAGGGGGTGTGCCCTTCCTGCACTCTCTGAGTGTTTGCCAGAGGCAATGCGAGAGAACCTTCAATGCTGATGTGACTACCAATGGAGGGAGCAAACACTCCCAGAGGGGTCAAAGGAGGGCAGAGAAAACAGAACTTCTCCAATGGATTCTGCACATCTGGACAGGTTGTATTACCCTGTAACTGAACCCTCTATTCGCTATCAGTCACCTCTGCTTTCTTAGTTCTGTATTGCTTGCTCTTTTTGAATGCTTAGTGTGCTTTTAATTAGGGAAATTCTTCAATAAAACCTATTTAATTTACTCTTCAAATCCGAAGTCTTCCTACTGTGCCGGACCTTGCTATACAATTGGTGTGTGGTCCCTGTACCCCTCTGGTCACCCTGTCACCAGTCTTCCCTCTAAGCTGAGTTAGTGTGAGCTAGCTCACAATTTTTTACCCTCCGGCTCACACATTTTTTTCTTCGCTCAGAAAAGATGGCTCCAGAGAAAACTAATTTATGCAGTAGGCAAATTTCTCGCTCACGACTTTAATGCCAGTAGCTCACAAAGTTGAATTTTTGCTCACAAGACTCCACAGCTTAGAGGGAACTTTGTTCACCTCTAGGCTGACTCCGCACCCACCTGTTTCCTCGCAGTTTTCCCACAGCCACGTCAGAAAGTTAAGCTCCCTCTACATTGTGTGCCACTTTCACTTTCTTTGTTCATTGGAATTTATGATACCTTCTGCCTAGATTGATGGCCATTCGGGGGTGACTTCGAAGTCGGTAGTCATTAGCCCAGGGTATCTGAATATGAGGAATGAGAGGTCAAAGCAATGGTATTCCCAGTAGTCATGTATGGCTGTGAGAATTGGACTATAAGGAAGGCCGAGCGCTGAAGAATAGATTCTTTTGAACTATGGTGCTGGAGAAGACTCTTGAGAGTCCCTTGGACTGCAAGAAGATCAAATCAGTCAATCCTAAAAGAAATCAACCCTGACTGTTCCCTGCAAGGCCAGATAATGAAACTGAAGCTCAAATACTTTGGCCACCCAATGAGAAGGGAGCCCTCACTGGAGAAGACCCTGATGCTGGGAAAGATTGAAGGTCAAAGAAGATGGGGACGGCAATGGATGAGATGGTTAGACAGTGTCATAGATGCAACGGGCATGAAATTGAGCCAACTTCAGAGGACGGCGGAAGACCGGAAGGCCTGGCATGATCTGGTCCATGGGATCGCGAAGAGTCGAACTTGACTTTGTGACTGAACAACAACAACAACAACCTGAATGTGGTTTTGAGCGCCACCTTTCCCTTCTTCTGCTTCTGATTCGAAGGGAACGATACGCAGACAATGCGACACAGCTTCATTGATCTCCATCCGTTCCCCTGCCCCTGTTTTCCCCTCTGTATTTATCTCCTCACCATGAGTTACTTCGCTCAGGCGGCTAATGACTGCTAAGGCATGTACGGATACAGGAAAACCTGCATACCAGTGCAGGAACCAGCGTTGAAAACAAAACAGATGGCAAGCTGACACTAGCCAATGCAGGAACCAGGATCCGAGGCAATGCAATGAAAACAGATATTCCGAGGCAAGGGGGAATCAGGTTGAGTGCTGATAAAGTGTGGAGTGGATGCCAGAGGCAGAATGGACCTTAGTGCTCCCCAGTCCACCCTGTTCTGCTCTGGGTCTTGAACAGAAAGCCAGGAAATACATCCCAGCTTGCAAAACATACCACCCCCTGGACAGGGCAGAGGTGGTGGCTCAGTGGAAGACTATCTGCTTTGCATACAGAAGGTCCCAGGTCCAATGTCCAGTTAAAAGGACCAGGCAGTAGGTGATGTGACAGACCTCTACCTAAGACCCTGGAGAGCCACTGCTGTAGGTAGGGGGACACTACATACATTGAGGTGTATGACTACAAGCAGGGGTCATTTAGTAGAAAAAGAGCTGCAGGAGCTCATTAGCATAACTCATTAGCATAACCTATTTGCATAACTTATTTGCATATGCCAAACCCCGTGACATCACCGGAAGTGTGTCAGAAGGCAACACCCACCGCTCAGGCTCCACTGGACTGTTTTGGATTGCTACCTATTGGGGGGGGGG
>NW_015164968.1:2351-2542 GCF_001447785.1 Gekko japonicus
TGCTTCTTGCTCCTCGTGGCCTGACTGAGGGCTGCTGGGAGCAGGGGGTGGGGCTTGTTGCATGTGCCCGCCCCCTGGGCTTCTTACTGCCAGAGCTCTGCTCCTGTGTGCTCCCGCAGGAAATGACCCCTGACTACAAGGAAAGATGGAGTGCATTCATATGCCTCTTTTGATCAAATGATGGATGACAA
>NW_015164969.1:0-2555 GCF_001447785.1 Gekko japonicus
AGTGCGAAGGCGCTCAAAATGACGTCTGCACTGTCGGAAGGCAAGCAAACAAGCGGACCCCTGCGAAGACTTCAAGCAGCCCATCGTGTACCGGCTGTGGCGGGGAGGAGCCATGGGGGGGCTGCGAATGGACCAAGGACGTCGACTGCAGAACGTGTGGTAGGCGGGGCCACATCGCTCGTGCTTGCAAAGCACAGAAGTCTCCAACCTCAAAGTCTTCCCCAAGGAACCAACGTCCCTGAGCAGCACAACAGGAGGCCAGCTGTCAAATGACATCGAGCGTGTCGTCCCAGCCTGCGGTTCGACGAGTCGGAGGGGCCGGAAAGATCCTTGTGACCGTCCACCTTGACGGAGTGCCGTGCAGCATGGAGGTCGACTCGGGATCGTCTGTGACCGTTTTATCTGCACACACGTGGCAGCGGCTGTTTCCCTCCAGGAGCCGATTTTCAGGGCAAGCGCATACCGTTGGCGGGGAGGGATACGTTTACTGTCGAATTTAAGGGGAAATGTGCTCAACTGTCTTTGCTTGTGGCTGAGGGTAACAGAGTTAACCTGTTGGGGCTTGATTGGTTTGAACCCCTTGGTATTGGTATTACTGGAGTGAATACTGTGGTACAGAATAAATGGGCATTACTGTACAGTGAATTTCCTGATGTGTTTGGGGGCGGTCTCGGGAAATATACGGGGCCCTCAGTGTCGTTTGAGCTCGATCCTGCAGTAACGCCTGTACGCCTCAAATACAGAAAGGTTCCAATTCCGCTGAAACCGAGGATCGAAGCTGAGCTGTACAAGCTCATTGAGCAGGGTGTTTTAGAACCTGTTCCATTCAGCAAGTGGGAAACACCCATTGTGACCCCTGTTAAACCGGACGGATCGGTGCGTATATGTGCTGACTATAAATGCACCATCAATCGAGCATTACAGCAGCACTTATACCCCGTGCCGGTGATTAGCCATATCCTGGCATCATTGGGGGGGGGGGAAGGTTTTTGCGAAATTTGACCTTGCCCAGGCGTACCGGCAGCTCCCGGGGACCAAGGAAGCTGCTGAAGCCCAGACGATAGTAACCCACAGAGGGGCATTCAGAGTGAATAGACTCCAGTTTGGAGTGAATGTTGCCCCCGGAATTTTCCAGGGACTTATGGAAGGGTTACTGAGAGGGGTGCCGGGGACGGTCCCCTATTTTGACGACGTGCTCATTGCCGGGGGGTCCGATGATGAACTCTTGTGTAGAGTCCGGGAAGTGCTTAAGCGCTTTAAAGGGGCTGGGTTAAAAGTTAAACAATCCAAGTGTATAATCGGTGTTTCTAGTGTGGAATTCCTAGGATTCCAAGTTGACCAGCATGGAGTGCACCCCACCGATGACAAGGTAAGGGCAATTAAGAATGCCCCAAGCCCTAGCAATAAAAAGGAGTTGCAGTCATTCCTCGGACTGCTCCATTTCTATCACGCCTTCCTCCCCCACAAGGCGTCGGTAGTGGCACCCGTACATGCGCTCCTACATAAGGACGCAAAATGGCGGTGGGGTGCCGAGCAAAAAAGGGCTTTCGAAGGGGTGAAAACATTACTGTCGTCTAATGCAGTGTTGACCCATTATGACGACCAAAAGTTGTTAGTTTTGGCCGCCGATGCCTCTCCTTTTGGTGTGGGGGCGGTGCTCAGTCATGTAATGGAGGACGGACGGGAGGCCCCCGTCGCGTTTTATTCGAGGTCGCTGTCTGATACTGAAAAGAACTATGCGCAAATTGACAAAGAAGGGTTGGCACTGGTATCAGCAGTAAAGAAGTTCCACGATTTCTTTTTGGCGGGCATTTTATCCTTGTGACTGATCACAAGCCCCTGCTTGGGATTTTTGCCCCGGACCGGCAACTCCCAAACATAATGTCGGCCCGGATGCTTCGCTGGGCCTTGTTCCTCTCAGCGTATGACTATGACTTAGAGCACCGGCCGGGCAAGGCCATCGGACATGTGGACGCCTTGAGTCGCTGCCCTCTGCCCGGCCAGGACTTGGACCCTGCACCAACCACCTCTGTGTTAACCATCGAGGAACTGCCTCAAGCTCCCATAACCTCCAAGGACATTGCCGCTGCATCGGCTAAGGACACTGTGATCTCCAGGGTTCTAAACTGGGTTTGGAGGGGGTGGCCAATGGGAGCTGTAGAGCCCGAGTTTCGCGTATTCAAAGCGCGCCAAAATGAGTTTTCAGTCTCTAAAGGGTGTTTGCTATGGGGGAACCGGGTGGTGGTCCCCCATACCCTTCGACAAAAAGTGCTGAAATCGCTTCATGAGGGCCATCCAAGCATGGTCCACATGAAGGCACTGGCCCGTGGTTATGTTTGGTGGCCTGGGCTCGATGCCGAAATCGAGGATTGGGTTCGGGTGTGTGAGCCATGTCAGCAGGCTAGGCCTGAACCGCCAACCGCTACTCCGCAGAGATGGGAGTCGGCGGGAAAACCTTGGTCGAGGCTCCACCTCGATTTTGCGGGTCCAGTACAGGGGCAAATGTTCCTAGTGATTGTTGATGCATATACAAAATGGCTAGAGGTTGCGCACAT
>NW_015164970.1:0-168 GCF_001447785.1 Gekko japonicus
AACTGTAGAGTTTTGCCCTTAAACCAGAGCGTTCTTGCGCGACGTCCCCGGCGTCATGAGGTCACTTTTGGATGATGTCATTCATTTTGGGAAGTCACACGGGGATGTGGCTGTTTGAGGGTGGGGTTTCCCCTGCTAGCCAGCTGGCTGGCGGCGGGGGGAAACCCC
>NW_015164970.1:357-2544 GCF_001447785.1 Gekko japonicus
TTAACTTTAGTCACATCTTTCAAAATCTGCACAGCCAATCAAATCTCCAGTGGCCAATCAGGTGCCCTGCTGGGCAAAAGCCCCACCTGACCTTGCCACCTGACCTTGCTAGTGTCAGGAGAAAGGAGAAGCAGCTCTCTGTGTTGTCGAGCGGAGCAAATCAACAGAGCAGCTCTTCCTCCTAGTCCAGGTTTGCACCATTTGGGACTCAACGTGATAGGCACAGCTCAGCAGCCACGTATTGTACCTGGCTAGGTTTTGGCGTCTTCAGTTATTTTTACTTGATACCCAACCCAGGCACACAGCCAAAGCATGTGGTTTTTCTTGAATCCCTGACGGGCCTGTTCCTGGTCACTGTGGCGTTTTTCTTTGAAATGGCTGAGACATCCCTGTTGTCACACCCCGAGCTTCTGTCTGGTTAGGGTGTCCTGGCAGGTAGCTTCCAGGTGTAAATGATCCAGACTTCCACAGGGTGAAACTTGATTCTCCTGCTTTGTTGAGCTACGTGCTCGGGGGAATGCTTTTAATTCCAGAGATAAGGCTGTCAGGGCCCCTCGCTTGTAGACCCACACAGCCCGAGGGGAAAGGAGTGGAGGAGACCAAGAGGGAAGCACCAGCTCACGCTGGAGACAAATACAAGTCCCCTTGTACAGACTAGCAATAATAATCATAATCATAGTCATAATAATAGATTGGATTTATACCCCGCCCTGCACTACCCAGAGGAGTCTCAGAGCAGCTTACAATCCCTTTCCCTTCCCCTCCCCACAACAGACACCGTGTGAGGTGGGGTGTGTGTGTGCTGAGAGAGCTCTTTCGAGAACTGCTCCTGAGAGAACAGCTCTGAAAGAACTTGTAACTGACCCAAGGTCACACCAGCAGCTGAACGGGGAGGCGTGGGGAATCAAACCCGGTTCTCCCAGATTAGAGTCCACACTCCTGACCACTACACCAAACTGGCTCTAACTTTCTTATGATACTTAACAAGACTCTCTTCCTTTTGAAAGCTTGGTGTGACTTATGTAGACTTCTTGTTAAGGTGGTGCTCATCCGGTCTGTTCCTGGGATGGTGATGCAGTGGGCCTCTCCCCTGTGGCTTTTTAGGGATGCTTCTAAGAATCACATTTTTATGTTGGCCTGGTTCCTACAAATCGCTTGTTGTGTCCTTGAGCTATGCATGGGGACTGACGCTTATCATTTGGTTCTGTAACCATTATTCTAGGAATGTTCGAGGTAGAGTTGCCAGTCTCCAGACAGGGGGCCCCTTGCCACCACCCCCCCATATAAAAAATAAATGATATCTGTTGGGCTTATGGCATGACATCATTTCCAAGGGAACCCAGAAGTGACGTCACATTGAGGGCTCTTTTTGTAGCAGGAACTCCTTTGCATATTAGGCCACACCCCCTAATGCAGCCAATCCTCCATGTCACAACATCTCTAGGAATCACTGAAAACTCTAAGGTTCTACCATAGTGTTTTCAGTGATTCCTAGAGAGGCATGATGCCACGTTCATGTGTTCTCTGGAGATTCTGTGCTCAACATTTTATTCCCAGGCATGTCGTTATGGTGGAAATTGCCATCGAGTTGCAGCTGACTTATGGCGATCTTGTAGAGTTTTCAAGGCAAGAGATGTTCATAGGTGGTTTACTATTGCCTTCCTCTTCCTCTGCATAGCAACCCTGGACTTCCCTGGTGCGCTCCCATCCGAGTACTAACCAGGGCCGGCACTGCTTACCTTCTGAAATCTGACGGCTACCTTGGCATTCCAGGAGATGGGGTTTAAACCTCCCCTCTCCAGTGCCACTTTTCTGACCTAGAACAGCTCTGCACAAAAGCTACATGCCCCGTTGGGGAAAATTACATATATGGATGGGTTACACTTGAGTTTCCATGATGGTGCGAATAGTGCCTTCGGGGGCATTGCAGGTTATGGAAAATGGCACCGGGGAAGGCTTAAGCTCCCCCCCAACCCCACACTGTGGTCCTGAATCAGGCCTTTGTGTACCTGAGAATTAAGTTCCAAGCAAGCAGAAAGTCCCAAGTTCGATCCCTGGCATCTCCTGTTAAAAGGACTGGGTAGTAGATGATGTGAAAGACCTCTGCCTGAGACCTGAGAGAGCCACTGTCAGTCTGCGTAGACAGTCCTGACCCTGATGAACCAGTGGTCTGATTCAGTATAGGGC
>NW_015164971.1:0-2502 GCF_001447785.1 Gekko japonicus
CCTGAGTGATTTGCCTTCAGGCATTGGAACTTAACTACCGTTTATTGTTAATACAAAGTACTCTTGAGTCAGCTGTCTGCCTTTGAAAACGGCTAAGGAGGGACGCATTATTTTCTCCTAGGCTAGCACTTAAAATTCCACTTGCTAGCTCCGATCTCCACTTCAGCATGACGCAGATTTCACTTCAGGAGATTTATAACTGCACCTCGCAACCTCCTTGCGTTCACAGCTTGCTTTCAGTCTGTCTCATAAGGACTGTACCCGGTTTAGGTAAACTCTATCTAGCTTTGAAATAAGTTTCCGTTGTGCTTTATTTTTCTTAGTTACTAGTACTTTGAGTATGGGATACATTTACAGTTAGTAATAGTGAGCCAAAATCAATACATATCTTTGTTTACTTCTTCTCTTCAAGCAGCTAGGGTCTATTAGCTCTAATTCAGACACATCATGGTGATTATAACCTATCTTATTTTCCTTCCACTTTTTTTTTAAACACTATATCTATCCTTCTCTAATTCTAATAGATGTATTTCATTTCTTTATACATGGTGAAGCAAACCAATTTTTGTTACTTCCGCCCTTATAAAATATAGTTCATATTATTCTCGCCTTTTCCCTCTAAGCTTATTAACATCTCTTGTTCAACACAACTTTAACATCCTGTCCTCTCCCTATGGTGATGTAAACCTACCTCAGTTATGTTTTTATTTTTTCATTCCTGTTCCTCCTACTTTTAATACCCTTTTTCTGCCATCCATCAAGTATAATAGATTAGTAATTGCATCAATAGGATATAGAGAAATGCATTTATTTTAAAAGTCAGGCTAACCAACAAACGCTGAAGATTGTTTATGGCTTCAATACTCTCTATGTCATTTTTAAAACAAACTTTTCAGTTTGCATTATGAATTGATAAGCTGTCCTTTTAAAGTCCCTAAGTGAAGGTGCCCTATTTTAGTTCTTTTTTACCTCCTATTCCTGCAATACAGAACACATGCTATTATTTATTAACTTGATAATGATATATCCAGTATACAAAAGTTAGCTATACTGTTTTTTGAGGTCCTCAATTATTAGTATAAAATGGTGATGTTAAACCTATTTCTGTTTAGTATATTATCCAAATTAATAGCCAATCAACCTCTGGTCTCTTTCCCCCCCCCCCTGCAGTTTAGTCTTTAAGATACTAGGTAGTAAGCATTTAATTAATCACTCCTATTCTGGTTTCAACCTGTTTCCCAACCAAATTAAAGCTATTCTGTTTTTATTATATGGTGAAGGAAACCTATTTAAGTTTAAGGGAAATCAGCTTGACTCTTATGATGTTAGTGATGCTTCTTATATCCTCTGACTCTTTGTATTTTACAGAAGCATAGGTAACTTATTATTATTTTCCATCCTGATTTTGATTCCACACGGATTGCAATATACATTGGAGTAGCTCATCTCCTCATTTCATAGAAAAGTCACTAGACACCTACTCCTACTCAACATAATGGCGGTGCTTCTGCAAGACTATATAACCATGTTGAATTGCTGTAGTCAAGCAATTTTTTTTTTTTGTAATTCCCCCAAAATTTTTCAACATATGGTGGGAGGTTTGATTGAGTGACCGCTCTAAACCCCCACCTGTTTTTCTGTAATGCTAATTTTTCTCTCTTTTTTTTTTGTTAACTGTGTGTTACACAGTTAACTGGCCTAAGCCCCGAGGAGCCGGGGCCAGCCTGTTAATTTTGAACCCTTTTGAAAAGGGTAGTTTAGAAGATGTTAAGTTATATCTGGTTATTATAAGGTTTAGTTTAAAGTTTATAAGTTATAGACCATCATATCTTGGCCGGGACTATTTGTGGTTTCTTGTTATTATATATGATCCATTATTGCCAAATGGGTGAACAACTTAAAATTGTTTCATTGAACTGTAATGGTTTAAACAATTGCATAAAATCTAAAAAAAATCTCTGCTTTTCTGACCAAAATACACTCTGATATCACTTTTCTACAGGAAACCCATATTAAAAATTCAAACAACCCTATTTTTAAATCTAAGAGGTTCAGTTCCCAATTTTTAGCCCCAGGGTCCTCCTCCTCCCGTGGAGTAGCTATTATTTTTTCAAATAAGATACAATTTCATTGCCGCTCTCAACAAAAAGATCCGAAGGGTCGATACTTGTTTTTAAAAGGCGATTTCAACAACGAACAATGGACTTTTGGTGTAATCTATTCTCCAAACTCAGGGCAAGATAAGTTTCTACAAGAAACATTGTCAAGTCTTGAAAATTTCGCAGAAGGTCACATTATGATTGGAGGAGACCTCAACAGCATCTCTGACCATAAATGGGATAGATCATTTACCCCTGGTTCAAGTAAAGTTAAGAAGTCCAATATACAAAACCTCCTGGTCAAACACCACCTAAACGACATTTGGAGACTACAACATCCTGGTATGAAAGATTATACATTCTTCTCACCAGTACATAACGTTTTCACAAGAATCGATTATAT
>NW_015164972.1:0-1518 GCF_001447785.1 Gekko japonicus
TCCAGTCCAGGTAGGAGAGGTGAGTGTTATAATATTCTGGGACCTCAGGACTGTTTCCCTGGGACCCTCCCATTCCCCTTTAGTTCTTTTATTGGTTGGGTGGAGACTGGCAAGGGACTGAATCAATACAGAGAGACTATAGTTCTCAAACAAAACCTATTTATCGTCCTATATATAATTGTCCAATGTATTGGCCATTTCCAGCTTTCCCGTTGGCTGTGCTTTTCGCTTCATCAGCCTTTGGGCAGTCAACTGCCACTTACGTACTTGTGTGCCATTGGCTGGGTGCTGGGTCCGCTCCTCGTCCCCTCCAACTGCCACCTCAGCCACTGTTCCCTGTCAGAATAAACTGCCAAAATGGCTGTCTCTCCTGACAAAGGCACTTCGTCGTCTGGCTGGCTACATAAATGACTGTTCCCTGTTCAGGAAGAGTCTTCTACTGCTGCCACTACTCCTGCTTGGCTCCTCCAAGTCAGACTGGCTACTGAGGTGTGCCAGTGGCCATCAAATCATTCCCTTCTCCTGCTTATGGCCTAATTTCACCCTCAGTGGCTGTTGCGAGGCAACCAAACTTAGTTCGGTTATTGAAAAGGCAGGGGCAGGAGGCCCTTTCCAGGCCTACTTTGACCTTTGTGGGGAACTCATTAGGGCCAGTCCTGACTAGGGTTGCCAGCTCCAGGTTGGGAAATTCCTGGAGATTTTGTGGTGGAGTCAACGGAAGAGAACTGTCGTCTGGAGTTCAGTTGTGATACCAGATGATCTGCCTGGAGGTTGGCTATTCTAGGCCTGACAGCGCCCTCTGGGTGACTTGACACCTGACTGGCATGACTTTATGACACCTGGCTGCTTGCTCCTGTTCACCAGCAGCAGCCCCCCTAAGACAGTCAGTGTGGCATAGCAGTTGGTTCTTCAGAGCAGTGTCTGCCATACCCAGATTATTGCGGTGGAAGCTGAGTGGATGATTTTGGACCAGTCACAGACTTTCAGTTAACCTACCTGACAGGGTTGTTGTGCAGATCAAAAGGGGGAGAGAAGAATGATGTAAGCCGCTTTGGTCCCCACTGCGGAGGAAGACTGTACTTTTCCTAGGTAGAGGCTGCAGGGAGCAGGGAGGAGTTGGAAATCTGAGGTCAGAGGGGCAGATAACAGTAGGCTGATGGTTGGCTGGGAAGGAGATAGGGTTGCCAATTCCAGGTTGGGAAATTCCTGGAGATTGGAGGGGTGGAGCCTGGAGAGGTTGGAGTTTGAGGAGGGGTATCACCTCAGACATGTCCATAGACTTCATCCTCCAAACCAGCCATTTCTTCCTGAGCAACCATTGTTGCTAATCTCCAGGTGAGGGCTGGAGATCACTCAGAATTACAGCTGCTCTTTAGATGGCAGAGATCAGTTCCACTGGAGAAAACAGTTAGCCTGGAGAAAACATCTAAGATGGCCATCCAGACTCGCTCTTTGAAAACCACCAAAGAAGGAGAGCCCACCACCTCCCAAGGATACCTGTTCCACTGAGAAACCGCT
>NW_015164972.1:1585-2479 GCF_001447785.1 Gekko japonicus
CCGCTCTTCACTGTCAGGAAGTTCTCCCTAATATTTAGCTGAAAACTCTTCTGATTTAATTTCAACACATTCCTCTGAATGCTGTTCCATTTACCCAGGTTCAAAGGTAGAATCAGCTGCCTAGGAAGGTGGTAAGCTCCCCTTCACTGGCAGCTTTCAAGAAGAAGCTAGATGGATATTTATCAGAGATGCGTTAGTCTGGTCCTACATTGGGCAGGGAGTTGGACTAGATGGTCTTTATGGCGCTTTCCAACTCTATGATTCTATCCCAAGCCTTATATCCTGTACCTTCCCTGAAGGAATCACAGAGACAGCTCTTCTCGAGGGTAGAAAATCAGTCTGCCTCTCAAGGCAGCAGCAGTTTATTTATCCCCATTCTGCTTCCCCCCTCCCCACCATCCGTGCGCTGGGGTTCAGAGTTCACATAGCTGGGGTTGAGAGTTCACATTCAGAAAACCAGAGGAGAACAATCACTTTCCGGGGGATTTGTTTTAAGGATTACATTGGAACAATGATTAACAAGCTACCTCCACAGGCACTACGGATGTTCAAAGGTCATCAGACTTAGAGCTATGTCTTGTTGATCAGAGTTACTGATCAATATCCAGATATTTACAGAGTCTGGAAATATGGGCGGAAGACTAGGATCGGCATGCCTTAATCGCTAATCTGGTGCCCACACCTTCCCAGTCTACTCCCTTCCAGTGTACAATCTCTACCTGGTGTGATCTCTGATAAGGGAATCTGCTTTTTCTTTCAGCGTCCCTTTTCCTTTGAGGAGGTGTCCATCAATTTCACTGAGGCCAAATGGGCCCTGCTGGATCCGGGACAAAGAGCTCTGTACAGAAAAGTCATGCTGGAGAAGTATGAGAATGTGGCCTTTCTGGGTAAGGC
>NW_015164973.1:0-2444 GCF_001447785.1 Gekko japonicus
TCTGATAGAAATGTCACCACAAACAGTGGGGGTGGTAGAAAGTTCCATCAAGCCATAGCTGATTTACAGCAATCCTAGAGGGTTTTCAAACTGGAGAGCCAGTTTGGTGTAGTGGTTAAGTGCACAGACTCTAATCTGGGAGAGCCGGGTTTGATTCCCCACTCCTCCACTTGCACCTGGCTGGATGACCTTGGGCAACCATAGTTCTGATAAGAGCTGTCCTTGAAAAAAGAGCAGTTTCTGTCAAGAGCTCTGTTAGATCGCGCTAACAAAGGACTCGTAGAGTGATTTCAGCAAGTGATTCAGCTTTAATACGAACAAGCACATAAACGCATTCAGAAACCAGAACAGTAAAACATTGGAGCTGGGCTCCTTTTAAACATACCGGGCTAATATAGCCACTCCTACTATTTACATAACAACCAATCAGATTGCATAGATAAAGGCGAATCAGTGTCCTTCCCACTCAGGGAACAGCTCTTCTGTGATTGGTTGCTGTTTCGAAGCGACCAATAGTCGTTTAGCACTGTCGGAGCCTTTGGCCGGCTCGAAGCTCAACATGGGAGGTGAATTAAGCGATTCATGTTATGCTGTCAGAACATAACAATTCCTCCCCCCTAAGTTAAGACAATACACTTTATTTACAGTTATATTTATACATTATACGTCAAAGAGAGTGCTGCAATCATAGTCAGCCAAATACGTTGGTGCCCTGCGTGCGCGCTGAGACCTTCTAAGTACGATAGGTGCACTTTGCGGGGAGTCTGAGTGTGGCTCAGCAAACCCTGAGTCAGGCGCTTTTACGGCCGGGTTTGCTGCGTCTGTTTCAGGGGCTTGATCTGCTGGTGGAACCGCTAGTGGCAACTCTACACCACCCTCTAATTCTGGAGGTCGGGGAACTATTTCAGAGGACCCAGCCGGCAAGTTAGCACTGTCCTTAACTCAACGCCTCTGTAACTGGTCCACATGGCGCCGCCATCTCCTACCATCAGACATCTGTACTAAGTACATTCGAGTGCCAATACATTCCCCAATCACTCCCGGGGCCCAGGGATGGCCGGCAGCGTAATTCCGGGCGAAAACATTATCTCCGACCTGAAATGTGCGCATGTTCGTATGCGGGTCTGTACGCTCCTCCTGTTGTTCGCTAAGGTCAGGGTGCAATCTGTTTAACCTGGTAGTTAGCCGCCTGCCCATGAGTAGCTCGGCCGGGCTACGGCCTGTTGTGCTACAGGGGGTGGTGTGTTGGCGCAAGAGGAAAGAACCTAACCGAACACTCCAATCTCCCTCAGTTAACCTTCCCAGGGCTTCTTTTGCCGTGCGGACCATTCTTTTGGCCTGCCCATTTGAAGCCGGATGAAAAGGGGCGGCGGTAATTTGGCGAATGCCATTATCAGCTAAAAACTGCTTTAACTCCTCTGAAACAAACTGAGGGCCATTATCACTGACGAGTACGTCCAGCAGTCCGTGTGTTGCAAACAGCCGGCGAAGCGCATGAATGACCGCAACAGAAGTGGTCGAATGCATGTGTACCACTTCTAGCCATTTAGAGCAGGCATCAACTACAATGAGAAACATTTGCCCCTGTGCTGGGCCAGCGAAATCCATGTGAAGTCTTGACCATGGCTTCCCTGAAGACTCCCATTTTTGTGGAGGGGCTGTTGGAGGTTCTGGCCTGCTCTGCTGACGGGGGTTGCAAACCTGGACCCATTCTTCAATAGCTTTATCCAGTTTGGGCCACCATAGGTACCCCCTCGCTAAGGCTTTCATATGCACCATTCCCGGGTGCCCCTCATGTAAGGATTGCAAAACCCTGTGCCTGACTGTCTCTGGAATTATGACTCTATTTCCCCAAAGTACGCAACCCTTTGAAATTGAAAGTTCCGTTTGGCGGGCTTTGTAAGGTTGGAACTCGGGCTCCACACTGCCCATTGGCCACCCCCTCCACACCCAGTTAAGAACACGGGCGAGAACAGCGTCCTTTGCAGTGTGCGCTGCGACATCTTTAGACGAGACCGGTGTTTGGGGGAGTTCGTCTATGGCCAAGACTTCACATGCCGGGGCTGAATCAGTTCCTTGGTTAGGTAAGGGACAGCGGCTGAGTGCGTCAGCATGGCCTATGGCCTTGCCCGGCCGGTGTTCCAATTCAAAATCGTATGCCTGCAAAAACAGCGCCCATCTAAGCATCCTAGGGGACATGATGTTAGGCAGCTGCTTATCGGGCGCAAAAATCCCCAGTAGCGGCTTGTGGTCTGTGACCAACACAAATTTCCTGCCAAAAACAAAATCATGGAACTTTTTGACAGCCGCTACTAATGCCAGACCTTCCTTGTCTATCTGGGCATAGTTCCTTTCTGCCGCAGATAGAGACCGTGAATAGAAGGCGATAGGCGCTTCGCTCCCATTCGGCATCACGTGGCTCAAAACGGCGCCTATTCCAAAAG
>NW_015164974.1:0-1711 GCF_001447785.1 Gekko japonicus
AGAGAGAGCATGGTTTAGAACAATGCTGAGTGCTCGCTACAAAACGGACTCTTTTTTTCAAGCATTTGAGAACGCTACTCAGTGTTTTCAATCCGTTTGCAGCTCATGCAAAGGAGTGTTTGCCCATCACTGGCTACGTCTGCTGGCACCAAGAACAGGATTTCTGGGAGTGATTTATACCGAACTGTAGCCATCAAGCCCAGGAGTCTTTTCGTTTTTTCTCTCTTATAATGATTTGTTCTATTCCAGATGCTCTAACTGGGGCATCAATAAATTCTCCCTGCTCTTCTGAGAGCAGAGGAGACTGAATAGTCTGGAGGAAATCTGTGATGGCTCCCTCCTTAGAGATACAATTTTCTTTGTATAAGTCTGAACAAAACTGCTTAAACCATGCAGGGACTTTTTGTCTGTCTCAGTGGGGTGGGCTGTTGAGGTATTTAATTCAAGGAACGGTTAATCTGCTTCAGTTTATTTAAGTCTAAGGCTAAGCGGTCCACCTGCCTTTGTTCCGACGTCCCAGAATTGTTGTCACACGAATGTGTGAATTTTGCCTGCTGTGTGTACAGCTTGTTTACTGAAGATTGCCTTTAAGGAGCCGGTTGTGTCTCTGTCGATTATGGGAGTCGGCTGGTCCTTCTCAATCCTCTCAATCCTCTTTTAATTCTTCATGAAGTTCTCGAACCCCAGCTTCCTCTTTCCAGCACAATGGCCCACTCTGCCTCTAGCATTCGCTCCACTGTTTTACCAAGCCCACATTGGAACAGAAATCCCCTTCTACATTGCATGCCACTTTCACTTTGTTTGATTGTCGGATTTTATGGCAGTGTCCAGACTGCGTGCAGCTTTCATTTCGTTTGATCTCTCAGTTTTATGGTATTGTCTGCATAGATTTATAGCCATTTATGGCCAGATAATGAAACTGAAGCTCAAATACTTTGGCCACCCAATGAGAAGGGAGCACTCACTAGAGAAGACCCTGATGCTGGGAAAGATTGAAGGTCAAGAAGACGGGGACGGCAAAGGATGAGATGGTTAGACAATGTCATAGATGCAACGAACATGAAGTTGAGCAAACTTCAGAGGACCGCGGAAGACCGGAAGGCCTGGCGTGATCTGGTCCATGGGGTCGCGAAGAGTCGGACTCGACTGTGCGACTGAACAAAAACAACAACAACAACAATGGACATTCAAGGGTGACTTTGCGGTCAGTACAGTGTTGACCCGGGAATTTGAGGTCGAATCTGCATTTGCATTTTTTAATCAGTTTCGGGCTGCTGTGACGCAGTCTTTCTCTATGCTTGTTTGAATGTTGTTGTCAGGGTCTTTAGTCAGGTTACACAACACAGGGCTTCATATGAAGATAACTGTTTATAGGTAGATCCAGTACAAGAGACACGTATACAGCTTGTGTCAGGAATAGCCGCCTATACAAGGGTCTCTGACTTATACCAGAATCAAAAATCCCCCCGGTAAGCATAAGCCAATGGATACATCTTGCACTCACGGGCAAAGCAAGCAGGCAAAGCAAAAACTTTCCCAGCTGAGAAAAACTGCAGCTGTAGCATCTACAAGGTCAAGCATATGATAGCAAACAGTTGGTGAGCCAGGGAGAGCTGAGACAGAAAACGGGAGGGCACCCCTCCACGTTCCAGACTTATGACAGGGCTACCTGACAGTTGTTTGGAGAAGATTCTTTTAAAGCTGTGCAGAG
>NW_015164974.1:2370-2471 GCF_001447785.1 Gekko japonicus
TGGGCAGGGATAGACTTCAATCCGGAAGGCAAATGACTGAGATAGAGAGATTCACACACCCCACTTCAATCACAGAGATAACATCAAAGAACAGTTTTTCT
>NW_015164975.1:0-795 GCF_001447785.1 Gekko japonicus
ATAAATCAGCTGCGACTTGACAGCAAAAAGCGACAACCACCTCCGGTTACGTTTGTGTCTGAAAAGTAGTGTTATTTGATGTTGATCTCCTCAATAGATTTTTTTTTTTTCCCATTTGTAGCCTGTATTTCTCGCTGGGTATGATAAAAGTAACACAAACATGGATTCCAAAATACAGCATTTGGCTTGAGCAGCAAAGGTGCCCAGTAAAATGAAACAAGGTAGAATGGGCCGGGATTTTAGATAGGGGGGAAAGGCAAGAACACAGAAATATATCTGTTGGAACTCATGAAATTACTTTATTATTGAGAGCCAGTTTGGTGTAGTGGTTAAGTGTGCGGACTCTAATCTGGGAGAACCGGGTTTGATTCCCCACTCCTCCACTTGCACCTGGCTGGATGACCTTGGGCAAGCCCTAGTTCTGATAAGAGCTGTCCTTGAAAAACAGCCGTTTCTCTCAGAGCTCTCTCAGCCCCACCTACCACACAGGGTGTCTGTGGTGGGGAGGGGAAGGGAAAGGAGTTTGTAAGCCGCTCTGAGACTCCTTTGGGGAGTGAAGGGCGGGATATAAATCTAATCTCATCTTCTATTCTGTATCAGACCACTGGTCCATCAAGGTGAGTATTGTTTACTCAGACTGGCAGCAGCTCTACGGGGTCTCAGGCAGAGGTCTTTCACATCATCAGCCACCTGGTCCTTTTAACGGGAGATGCCGGGGATTGAACCTGGGGCCTTCTGCATGCCAAGCAGATACTCTGCCACTGAGCCAGGGTCTCAGGTCAAGGTCTTCCTTAT
>NW_015164975.1:1852-2425 GCF_001447785.1 Gekko japonicus
AGGCAGGAGGTGATGAGAAAGACCTTGACCTGAGATCCTGGCTCAGTGGCAGAGCCTCTGCTTGGCATGCAGAAGGTCCCAGGCTCAATCCCCAGCATCTCCAGTTGAAAGGACCAGAGCTGTACTTTTCCCAGCTCTGCCGTGTCCTTTTTGAGATACGGCGACCAGAACTGTACACAGTGTTCCGTTCAAGGCCACACTGCAGATCTATACCAGGGCATTACAACATGGGCCATTTTATTCTCAATCCCTTTCCTAATAATCCCTAATAAATCAGCTCCTTATGTTGACATGTGAGGTGGGAGATGGTACTCCTGCTAGCAGCGATGCTGTGTGGCCACCGTGTCTCTCCCTGTGGCTTGTCATATTCGCCTCGCTCTTGTGCAAGCTGCTCTGCTACGTTGCCATTCTACTCCCGGAACAAGAAGACTCTCCAGAACCAATGTTCCCTCTAAGCTGAGTTAATATGAGCTAGCTCACAGTTTCTTAGCCTCCGGCTCACACATCTTTATCTCGGCTCCGGAAGGAGGGCTCCAGGGCAAACGGATTGATGCAGCGGCCAAATGGCTTGCT
>NW_015164976.1:0-1051 GCF_001447785.1 Gekko japonicus
TTCTTATGTTCACTGCCTGCTTCTGCATTAGAGACCCTGGACCTCGTTGGTGATCTCTCATACAAATACTGATCAGAGCCGACCCTGCTTAGCTTCCAAGATCTGATGAGATCAGGCTAGCCTGGGCTATCCAGGTCAGGATTCCCCATGGTTAGGCACCCCAAATCCACCCTGTGGTATCGAGAAATCCTTACGGCTGAGTTGGGAAGGATCTTTTCTGAACGGCTGTGTTCTTCCTGCAATAGCTAACCTAGAATGTGACATTCCATAGCGGCGCAATAAGAAAACCGGCTTCATTTCCGCACCCCTTTCCTGAATGAACTTTGGGCTGTGTCAGCGCTTGACACCCTTTCTGCTCTCTAACAAATGCTCTAATAATAGGCCCCAATAATAATAGCAACTTCCTGACGTTACCGCCAGCCTTCCACCCTGATCATGTGCAGCAAATGAATACACTTCCTCGTGCGCAGCCGGGTCAATAATTAAAGTTCTCCCCTTTTTTGTCCTGCTGACATGGGCCGACGGCAGATGTAATTGGAGATTCTCACCAGTCTCATGGAAATCATCAGGGGTGTGTGTGTGTGTGTGTATGCTTTATACATATATATGATGCCATTAAGTTGTGCCTGCTTTGCATATGACACACAGACAGGTGCTGGGATACAGTCTGATTAAGCTGTGTGAGGAGGTTCCCAGGTGGAACTGGAAGGTGGAAAGCATCTCTGCAGTTCCTAAGAATGGTAACCCCACTGCTTAAATGTAAGGCAGCAGATATGGGGGCGGGGAGATCTCTTGCGGGTGGAGCATCAGACCTTAACTGGCTCTGTTGGTTGTTGTTGTTTTTGTTCAGTCACACAATCGAGTCCGTCTCTCAGTTTGGCGTAGTGGTTAAGTGCGCGGACTCTAATCTGGGAGAACCGGGTTTGATTCCCCACTCCTCCACTCGCACCTGGCTGGATGACCTTGGGCAAGCCATAGCTCTGATAAGAGCTGTTCTTGAAAAAGAGCAGTTTCTGTCAGAGCTCTCTCAGCCCCACCTACCTCACAGGGT
>NW_015164976.1:1285-2433 GCF_001447785.1 Gekko japonicus
TTCTTCTTCTTCTTCTTCTTCTTCTTCTTCTTCTTCTTCTTCTTCTTCTTCTTCTTCTTCTTCTTCTTCTTCTTCTTCTTCTTCTTCTTCTTCTCGACCCCATGGACCACATCACATCAGGCTCTGCAGGGTGTCCCAATGAACTTCACACAGATTAGTGGCCTGTCATGTGGGCTAGCAACTTGGTGGCATGAGAGAGCAGCTATTAGGGAGGAGCTATGGAGTGCTGTGTGATTGCTTATTCGTTCTTAATGGATTGCCGGATTTTTTGTTTCACGAGAGGAGAGGAAATGCTTGCAGACTTGTCCATCTGGATGCTCCCATCCCAGTTTTGATGACTGGCTTGCTGGAGTGAGCGACTCAGCATGCCTGAGCATTGGGGGAGGGGGCTACATCACTCTAAGGGTGTCTAAGGTGTTCTCTCCTTGAATGGGATGCCTCTCTTGGTCTTGACCTGGAAGGTGCCCTCTGACCCCCTCCTCCCTCCCTTTGTCCTCTTCCTCTCTGCACATGGCCTTCCATGGAGACTCAGGTCTCTGCAGGTCTCTCCTGTAGGTACAATGCTCTCATACTCCCACACTCCATTTGTGAGAGGGAAAGTCCTCTTTGGATTAGGCTTCTTTCTCTCCTTTCAACTGCAACCAGAAGGTGAACTGGGTCTACTTGAATCAATAATTGAATAAAGTTTACCTTTTTTTTTTTTTTTTTTGCAATATACTTCTTGGGAGATTTATTTACTGCACCCAGTATCAGACTTCGAAGACTGGCCAAAACTCTGCTCTGTTAACCACATATCCCAATATGGATTTGGGGAAGGGAGGCAACTTCAGTAAAGCTAGGGTTGCCAAGTTTGGGTTGGTGGATGAAGTCTGGGGAGGGGGATTTTGGGAGGGAAGGGAACTCAGCTGGGTAGAATGACATAGAGTCAATCCTCCAGAATTTTCTCCAGGGGAACTGATCGCTCTAGTCTGGTGATCAGTTGTAATTCTAGGAGATCTCCAGGTCCCACCTGGAGGTTGGCAACCATAAGTGGAGCATATGTATACATGCAATTAATAGTTTTTTGTTATCCAGTCTTTTGGTTTGGTTGGTTGGTTGGTTTTTGTTTTTGTTTGGGGTTTGTTTGTTTGAGAGAGCCAGTTTGGTGT
>NW_015164977.1:0-2412 GCF_001447785.1 Gekko japonicus
GGGGGTAAAACAACCTATCAGTTGGGGGGGAGGTAAGAGCAGCATGGAGATCCAAGAGAGGCCTTCCTTTAAGTAGTAACCCTGGACTTCCTTTGGGGACGAGCCACGGCTCAGTGGCAGAGCCTCTGCTTGGCATGCAGAAGGTCCCAGGTTCAATCCCTGGCATCTCCAGTTGAAAGGACCGGATAGCTGGTGATGGGAAAGACCTCTGCCTAAGACCCTGGAGAGCTTCTGCCAGTCTGAGTAGACAGTACTGACTTTGATGGACCAAAGGTCTGATTCGGTATAAGGCAGCTTCATCAGTTCATGTGGTCTCCCTTCGAAGTACTAACCAAAGCCGAACCTGCTTAGCTTCTGAGAACTGATTAGATCAAGCTAGCCTGGGCCATCCAAGTCAGGACATAGCATTATGGCTAATCTGGACTCCTTTGTATGTCAGTTGGGTGTAGTTGTTAAGTGCATGGACTATAATCTGGGAGAACCAGGTTTGATTCCCCACTCCTCCACTTGCAGCTGCTGGATGACCTTGGGTCAGTCAGACGTTCTCTCAGAACTGTTCTCTCAGGGGCAGTTCTCGAAAGAGCTCTCTCAGCCCCACCTACCTCATGGGGTATCTGTTGTGGGGAGGGGAAGGGAAAGGAGATTGTAAGCCTCTCTGAGAGTCCAAGTGAAGGGCAGGGTATAAATCCAATCTCCTCCCCCTCCTCTTCCTCCGCCTCTTCTTCTTCTCCTTCTATCTTAAATATCTCTTCATCTGTCTGCCTCTCTGCCTCTCTGCCTGCCTGCCTGCCTGCCTGCCTGCCTGTCCATCCATCCATCCATCATCTATCTATCTATCTATCTATCTATCTATCTATCTATCTATCTATCTATCTATCTATCATCTATCTATCTATCATCTATCTATCATCTATCTATCATAAACATCTATATCTATCTCTGTCATCTATCTCTGTCATCTATCTATATCTATTTATCGTCCGTCCGTCCATCCACATCCATCTATCATCCATCTATCCATCCATCTATCATCCATCCATCCATCCATCCATCTATCCATCCATCTATCTATCCATCCATCAATCTATCCATCCATCAATCTATCCATCCATCAATCTATCCATCAATCAATCTATCCATCAATCTATCTATCCATCAATCTATCTATCCATCTATCTATCTATCCATCTATCTATCTATCTATCTATCTATCTATCTATCTATCTATCTATCTATCTATCTATCTATCTATCTATCTATCTATCTATCTATCTATCTATCTATCTATCTATCTATCTATCTATCTATCTATCTATCTATCTATCTATCTATCTATCTATCTATCTATCTATCTATCTATCTATCTATCTATCTATCTATCTATCTATCTATCTATCTATCTATCTATCTATCTATCTATCTATCTATCTATCTATCTATCTATCTATCTATCTATCTATCTATCTATCTATCTATCTATCTATCTATCTATCTATCTATCTATCTATCTATCTATCTATCTATCTATCTATCTATCTATCTATCTATCTATCTATCTATCTATCTATCTATCTATCTATCTATCTATCTATCTATCTATCTATCTATCTATCTATCTATCTATCTATCTATCTATCTATCTATCTATCTATCTATCTATCTATCTATCTATCTATCTATCTATCTATCTATCTATCTATCTATCTATCTATCTATCTATCTATCTATCTATCTATCTATCATCATCTATCATCTATCTATCTATGGGTCTCCCTTGCTTGTGACACATCCGTCCTCCTTCCGCAAGGCTTCCCCAGTGGAGGGCTGAGCCTCACTCCTTCGCCTGCCATGCTTTCGATACCTCGTTAGCTTCCCGCCCATCTCCTCAGGCTCCCTAATTGGGGAACATAATTAAAAGCGACTTTCCTCACTGGCGCTTATTCTCTTGAGTGTGCGTGCGTGCGCGTGTGTTGAAGTGCAGCTTTTAATATTTCATTTTGCAGGGCATCATAAACCAACAACGCACGGTGCGGTGCACTAATAAAAATGGCAGGTAGCAGCTTGCAAATGGCCTCTTTGGGGTGATTGAATGCTGGCTGGTGTCAACGTGGAGCATCCGAGAAAGCAGCGTGAGCATTTCCGTGGCGTCTGGCAAGGTGTATTTGACTCGAGGATCTATCTCTCTTTCCTTCTATCTCTTTTATGATGGCTTTTCCCCCCCACTGTGTAAAAATCAACAAGACAGAAGTAGGCTCCGACAATGCAATAAAAATAATTCTTACAATGGAGGTGGGGGGGAAACACAATAGTCTTGCAATACAACAAATTGCCCCCGTCGTCCGGAATAACAAGGCAGACAACTGTTGTTGGGATAACTATGGGTAGCTTTATTAAAGAGCCAGCTCTGACAGG
>NW_015164978.1:0-1736 GCF_001447785.1 Gekko japonicus
TCAGAGGATGGCGGAAGACCAGAAGGCCTCTCTGACATACAGAGGCCTGGCGTGATCTGGTCCATGGGGTCGCGAAGAATCTGACTCAACTGTGCGACTGAACACAAAAAACTCCTGTGACACTAGTCTTTCCCCCTTGTTCTTTGGCACATGTTTCAGGCTGAGATCAATGCTCCCTCTAAGCTGTGGAGTCCCGTGAGCAAAAATTCTACTTTGTGAGCTACCGCTGTTAAAGTTGTGAGCGAGTGATTTGGCTGCTGCATAAATTAGTTCGCTCTGGAGCCATCCCTTCCTGAGCCAAGACAAAAATCTGTGAGCCGGAGGCTAAAAAACGGTGAGACCGATTCCACACAGGAGCTGCACCGCGGCCGCACCTCCCTTTGCCCCACTTCTATAGGTCAATTTCTCACTCGAAGCCCTGTGACCGCATTTTGACCCATGGCTTCGCCCGATTTCCCCCTGTTTTTTGAGGATCACGAAACCACAGGGGGAAATCGGGTGAAGCTGCGGGTCAAAATGCAGCCGCGCGGCTTCGAGTGGGAAGTTGACCAATAGAAGCGGGGCAAAGGGAGGCGCGACCATGGCGCAGCTCTTGTGTGAAATCGGTCTGAGCTAGCTCACATTAACTCAGCTTAGGGGGAACACCGCCTGAGTTAACAGGGCGGGTTCCAGATTTTGGGAGAATTCTGGGCAGTCCCTCCTTTCCTCTGCCTACCGCCCAGCCCCTTTCTCAAGCCACGCTTCCTACCCACTTACCATAGATCTGCCAACCTTCAGGTGCCGCCTGGAGCTCTCCCAGTTTGTGATCAGACGACAGAGAACAGTTCCCCTGGAAAAGATGGCAACTTTGGAGGGTGGGATCTATGGAATTAAACACAACTGATGCCCCTCCTTCCCCCAAACCCTGCCCTCTCCAGGCTCCACCCCCCCCTTACCAAATCTCCAGGTTTTTCCCAATCTGGAGCTGGGAAACACATTTGACCTCCATGCCTGTGAATCCTTCCCCCACCCTCTCACCACCTGCACTCATAGAGACCCACACCATGCACGTGCCCATTCCCTGATGATGCTGGGCATTGTGCGTGAGCATGGGTGGCAGAGTGCTTGCAAACAAGCTGGTAGGCAGCAGCGGAAAATGTAAGAACATAAGAAAACATAAGGGGCCATGTTGGATCAGGCCAGTGGCCCAGCCAGTCCAACGCTCAGTGTCACGTAGTGGCCAAGCCCCAGGTACGATCAGGAGGTCTCCCAGCTGGACCAGAACTCCAGAAGCCCCTCCCAGTGTTGCCCTCTAAGCACCAAGGAGACAGAGCATCACTGCCCTAGGCATAAGAACATAGAAGAGAAGGCATGTGGGATCAGGCCAATGGCCCATCCAGTCCCACACTCTGCATCACGTAGTGGCCAAAACCTAGGAGCCATCAGGAGGTCCACTAGTGGGGCCAGAACTCCAGAAGTGTGGTCAATGGCAGTGAGGTCAGTGCCCCCCCAAGTACCAAGAATACAGAGCATCACTGCCCTAGGCATAAGAACACAGAAGAGAAGCCATGTTAGATCAGGCCAATGGGCCATCCTGTCCAACACTCTGCGTCACACAGTTGCCAAAACCCAGGGGCCATCAGGAGGTCCACCAGCAGGGCCCGAACTCCAGAAGCCCTTCCACTGTTGCCCTCTAAGCACCAAGGTGACAGAGCATCACTGCCCCAGACATAAGAACATAAAAGAGAAGCCATGTT
>NW_015164978.1:2130-2373 GCF_001447785.1 Gekko japonicus
CATGAAATTGACTTATACCAAATAAGACCACAGGTCCATCAAAATCCATATTGTCTACTCAGACTGGCAGCGGCTCTCCAGGGTCTCAGGCTGGAGTCTTTCCCATCACCTCCTGCCTGGTCTTTTTATCTGGAGAGTCCAGGGACTGAACCAGGGACCTCCTGCATGCCAAGCAGAGGCTTTACACCTGAGCCACAGCTCTTCTCTGTGCTTTTTCGTGCTCTGCGCCTTCAGGGTTCTGGT
>NW_015164979.1:0-2272 GCF_001447785.1 Gekko japonicus
GCTTTGGATCCCCATTGGGGAGAAAGGTAGTATACAAATGAAGAAACTACAGTAACTGGGAAAGACTGAAGGTAACAGAAGAAGCGGATGGCAAAGGATGAGATGGTTAGAGTGTTACCGATGCAGCAAACGTGAAATTGAGCAGACTCCGGAGGGCGGTGGAAGACAGGTGGGCCTGGCATGATGTGGTCCATGGGGTTGTGACTCACAAAGAGTCGGACTTGACTATGTGACTGAACAACAATAAGAACACTAATATCTTCATATGTCCTTTTAAAACACTTTTTCTCTCTTTTCACAATGTATTCATATCATTATGATGTATTAAAAAGCTAACATTTATGGTAAGAAAAGCGGCATGGTACAGCCCAATCTTGGAAGTGAAGCAGGGTTGGTACTTGGGGGGGAGACCACCAAGAAAGCCTCTGCAGAGGACAGCGATGGCCAACTACCTCTACTTAATCACTTGCCTTGAAAGCCCCTTACTGTGGTCACCATTAGTTCTGCTGCAGCTTGACGGCACTTTATGCACTCATATTTAAAGTATGTCAACATAAATGGATTACATGTATACTGTTAAACTTTATTAATACTCTTGCAACCTTACAAAGTCCCGTTGAAGTCAAAGGGTTTATGTCACTGCTTAGGACAACCCTGTTAAGAGAGCAATCCTGTCTCTACTCAGCAACCTACTCAAACTTAGCCAGTGGCATTTATTGGCAGAAAAGTCATTAAAACTCTTCTGGCTACCAAGAGCTCAGCACAGAGGCTCTGGGTGGGAGGAGAAGCAGAACATGATTGGATGTCAGTGTAATGATTTCAAGTTACACATGTGTTTCTCTTAGTTTAAACGGTTGTGTCAGAAGAACAAGGGATGTGTGAAAGAGGGAGATGATTGGTTGGTGACTGTGTGGGCGGAGCTAGGAAGTGTGTGTGTGGAGAGAGAAGGCAGAGTGTTCAGGAGCTGTCACTTGTTGTCAATCTACAGAGTCTGAGGAGCCGTCTTCTCATCAGAATCATACAGAAGTGCTGTGAAAGGCATTATTCCAAAGGAGGAAGAAAATATGCTTGAGGGGGCAATTTAGGAAAAAAATCTAATACTGTCAGAGTAGTATAAGAGTGTGAGGGGGGAAAGCTGACAGAGACCTGGGTAAAAAGGGAAAGATTTTACTGAGCAACTTAACAAAACATCTTGTCACCAATACGCTTCTTTTGCCAATAAAGTGTTATCTTGTTTCTGGTGAACCCAGAGTCTCATCCTCAAGGAAGAAGCCTTAGAGCCTGGTGGGCACAATACTGTGGGGGAAAGGTTAATGAAAGACTGGGAGTGAATGGTGGCCGCAAGAGATACTTTGAGTGAAAGAAACAAGGAGAAATTTAAAACTACACCACACCACACCCAGGGCCGGATTTAGACTTGCTGAGGCCCTAAGCTATACAAAACCCAGAGGCCCCCTACTGTTTTAAATTACATCAGCTGGTCTCAGGAAAAATTAAAATATATACGCCTTTTTAATATTTGAAAATATATTGTTTTTTGATTTTTATTAAAAAAAATTAAAGGATGTGTTTACAAAATCACAGAAATAATTACATAATTAAAGGGTTTTAAAATGACAAATAAGGCTTATAAGCCCCTCTGACTTCAGCTTTCCATCTCCTCCCCCCTCCCTGCAGCCTCTTTCTCCGCAGTGGGGACCAAAGCAGCTTACATCATTCTTCTCTCCCCCTTTTGATCTGCACAACAACCCTGTGAGGTAGGTTAGGCTGAAAGTCTGTGACTGGTCCAAAATCACCCACTCATCTTCTACAGCAAGAACCTGGATCTAACAGACCCTGCTCTGAAGCACTGACTCCTACACAGGGTAGCCAACCTCCAGGTGGAGCCTGAAGATCACCAGGTATCACAACTGAACTCCAGACAACATATTTCTCCTGCCCGGAGAAAATAACTGCTTTGGAAGGTGGACTTTATGGCATTTTGTTCAGCTGAGGTCTCTCCCCTCCCGAAACCCTGGCTTCCATAGACTCTACCAGAAAATCTCCAGGAATCTCCCTACCTGGAGCTGGCTACCCTAGCTCAGTACTGGCCTCAATGAGTTCCTCACAAAGGCCTGAGAAGAGTTTCCTTCCTTTGTCACTGCTTTGGAAGGTGGACTTTATGGCATTTTGTTCAGCTGAGGTCTCTCCCCTCCCCAAACCCTGGCTTCCATAGACTCTACCAGAAAATCTGAACAGAACAAAAACCTTTACTGGCATAACATAAGTAAAC
>NW_015164980.1:0-1420 GCF_001447785.1 Gekko japonicus
TATGACCCGCCTTTATTCCCAGTGGGGACTCCCAGTGGCACACATTGTTCTCCTCTTCTCCCTTTTATTCTCACAACAACCCTGTAAGGTAGGTTAGGCTGGGAGCCTGTGACTTGCCCAAGGTCATCCAGTGAGCTTCCACGGCAGAGTAGGGGTTCGAATCCGGGTTTCCCGGATCCTAGGTGGACACTCTTGACCACCACATCCCCGCTGGCTCTCAGTTGTTCTCAAACTCTCCGTCCTCTCGTTGTTGCAGGGGATGTACGGCATCGAAAACGAAGTCTTCCTGAGCCTTCCGTGCGTCCTCGGGTCTGCCGGGTTGACCAGCGTGGTCAACCAGAAGCTGAAGGACGGCGAAGTGGCTCAGCTCCAGCAGAGCGCCACCACGTTGTGGAACGTCCAGAAGGACCTGAAAGACCTGTAGAAGCGCATAGGAACACCTCTCCTCCAGCAGCAACCAGAAGACCACCAGTGATCGCCACCCAACCTGTGTTTCCGCACCGGCCCCTCTTGTTCTAACTCCACAGGCGAGCTTCCGTTAGTCGTAGCAAAACCGTACCGGCTTCTCGTCCGCCACCGCTAAAGAAGTGTGCTTGGTGTAACGCAGACCTCTGGAACAAATAAAACTGGCTCCTTTCGTGTGTGCTCTGTTCTCCAACAAGTTCTCGTGGCGTCTTTCTTTTCTCTCTCCCACCGGGGTGATGTGCGGCTCAAGGGCAGGATAAATAAAATTCTTAGCTTTCTATAATTTCCTAAAAATTTAGATCCTGCTTTTCTCCCCAAAGAGGCTTATCAGGAGAACATCTGACCAGTGGTCCATCTAGTCCAGTGTCCTGTCCTGCACAGCGGCCAACCAGTTCCTCTGGAGGGCCAACAACAGGGCACAGAGACTGAGGCCTTCTGACGTTGCCTCCTGGCTCTGGGATTCAGATACTTAGTGTCTCTGAACATGGAGGTTCCCTTTGGTCACCGTGGTGATCACACCGTTCTCCCCGCCTCCACTTTTTCCTCGTCACACCAACCCCGTGAGGGCAGGCTAGGCCGAGAGTCTGTGATAGGTACAAGGTCAACCAGCGAGCCTCCATGACAGAGTAGAGATTCGAACTTGGGTGTCCCAGGTCCTAGGCTGATGCCCTAACCATTACACCACGCCGGCTCTCCATGAGGGGACAGATACACTTTTATTGCCCCTATCATAGGAGCTGCGGTGGCTCAAGTGGTTAAGACGCTGAACTGCAGGCTGTGGAAGGTCAGTAGTTCAGCAGTTCGAGACCCGACTGTGCTGCATGATGGAGTGAGCTCCCGTCTCTAGTTCCAGCTCCTGCCAACCTAGCAGTTTGAAAGCAAGAAATTGCAAGTAGATAAATAGGTACCACTTTGGTGGGAAGGGAACAGCGTTCCATGCGCCTTGGTGTTTAGT
>NW_015164980.1:1672-2290 GCF_001447785.1 Gekko japonicus
GCTTTTTGGGGTGGGGGGGGGTGTTAATAGTTGCTTTGCTGTATTTCTGTTTTTAATTTGAGTTTTTAAAGAAATGTATAGACTGATCTTGAGGCATTCTAGGATAAAAGACAGAGAAGAACGCATCAACGAATCATCAAGGTCCATAGAAACCCTTACCTGCCGTTAATTTAAAAGAATTCATTACAGCTTTTGCCAAAGTTAAGTACATTTTTTCACAATAAACATTAAATAATTTGGGCTTTAAAAAAATTAGCATGAGTATCAGTTCTATTTATTATTCTGTTTTTTGTTCTGTTTTCAATATATATCCCAGGCAATTTATTGCGTTTTTTGAACTGTTCAAATTGCTGACCCTGCTTAGATCTTGTTTCTTCAGGGAATTTTATTTTGTGTTAATCTGACAGTCTCAGCACTTTGATCACCCACTCATTGACTGCTGTTAAGTTCTGCTGTTTCTCCATATTCATCATTGCTGATAAAAGATGGTAAAGCAAGGAGCCGGTTAGCACGTTGATGGTCGTGCAGACAGTTGAACCAACTCTGTTGGTGTGTAACCTTTGCAGGTACCAAAATGAAAGTTCTGCAAACATGGCTGGATTTCGAATGGCTACTTGA
>NW_015164981.1:0-2281 GCF_001447785.1 Gekko japonicus
TCCATGGTGGCTACACATAGGCAGGCAGTCACAAAGCGCCTCTGTTCTTGCCTTGAAAACCTTATGGGATTGCTGTATGTCAATTGTGACACTTCCTACCGCCAACTGTATTGCACACCAGACCTATTCTGAAAGATCGATACTGGTTGCTTGTTCAGTTCAAGGTGCATGTTATTATCAGGAAAGTCTTTCATGCCCTGGGGCTCTGTGGGACCATCCCTTCCAACGTGCTTCACTCTGCCAACCAACCTTAGTTGTTGGTTCCACTGTATAGGCAAGTGAAGAAAACTGCCCAGGCTGATTGCATGAAGCTGAATAGTTGAGGCTTGCTCCTTCATATAGGATTGGGCATGTTGATTGTTCATCTTTTAGTGCTGGGTTAGCAAGGTTTTATGGTTATGAGAACACCTATCTCATGGTGTAATGGTGAATCGTCTTGCCTAATGAAGAGCTGTTGATGTTTTAATGCATATTATGATGCATCGAGTTCCAGGCAGGGAGAAAGGTGGATAAATGACCTAAGTAAATGAATAAACAAAACATATGCATTTTCAGTTGGATGAGACCACATTGTCTGAGCAAAGGAGATCTTCTGAGAGTGGGAAAAATCCTTATCCTGTTTATGCAGCTGTGAACAGTGACACATTCGAGGAAGACCTTGCAGGTAATGCAGACTCACCCCTTGTCTAGAACTTGATAAGGGCCAAGCTGGAATCTAGGTCTCTAGAAGACTGGACTGCTTAAGCTTGCAGATAGGGAAGGGACTGTGGACATAATTTATTTATTTATTTATTTGATTTTTATCCCGCCCTCCCGCCGAAGCGGCTCAGGGCAGCTTACAACAATAAAACCAATAAAACAATACCTCTAAAACAGTCTATACAATACATTAAAATTGAAATTACACACAGTACAACATACTCATGGCGGCAACCATAAAGTGCTTTCATGCTTGATCTGGGTTATTAAATGCTTGGCGGAATAACTCCATCTTCACCGCTCTCCGGAAGTGGCGGAGATCCCGGAGGGCGCGGATCTTATGGGGGAGCTGGTTCCATAGTATTGGTGCTGCCAAAGAGAATGCCCTAGTTCTAGTAGATGTTAATTTGGCGTCCCTAGGGCCAGGGGGGACTAAGCGGTCCTGTGACTCAGATCTCAGTGCTCTCGGGGGAACGTACGGGGAAAGGCGGTCCCGCAGGTAGACAGGCCCCAGACCATAAAGGGCTTTAAAGGTCATAACCAGCACCTTGAAGAGTATCGGGAATGCTATTGGCAGCCAGTGCAGCGCCCTCAGCACCGGCTGGATGTGTTCCCTCACAGGGGCACCCACCAGTAACCTAGCTGCGGCATTCTGCACCAGCTGCAGCTTCCGAAGTTGCCCCAAGGGCAGCCCCATGTAGAGAGCATTGCAGTAGTCCAATCTCGAGGTGACCATTGCGTGGATCACTGACACCAGATCATTGCGTTCGAGGAAGGGGACCAACTGCTTAATCAGCCGTAGATGGTAAAAGGCTGCCTTGGCAGTGGCTGCTACCTGGGCCTCCATTGTCAGGGAAGCATCCAGGAGCACTCCCAAGCTCCGGACCCTTGGAGCTGGCACCAATGGCGCCCCACCGAAGGCCGGGACCCCTACCCCCGTACCGCTCCAATTCAGGCATAGGACCTCCGTCTTCGTCGGATTTAGTTTCAGTCGACTCCGTCCAAGCCAGTCCGCTATGTCCCGCAACGCCCGGTCCAGATTTTCCAGGTTAGAGCCAGACTGGCCGCCCAACAACAGGTAGAGCTGGGTTTCATCAGAGTATTGATGAGAACCCAGCCCATGCCTCCGGGCAATCTGGGCAAGGGGGCGCATATAGATGTTAAACAACATCGGCGAGAACACAGCTCCCTGTGGAACTCCACACTCTAGTGGGTGCCTCTGGGATGTACTCTCGCCGAGCACCACACTTTGTCCCCAACCTTGGAGGAAGGAGACAAGCCACTGCAGGGCGAGTCCCCGAATCCCCATGTTGGCGAGGCGGTGGGCGAGCAACTGGTGATCGACCATGTCGAACGCAGTTGACAGGTCCAACAGCAGAAGCGCCGCCATCCCGCCCCGATCCAGGTGCCTACGGAGGTCATCTGTGAGGGCCACCAGTACTGTCTCAGTTCCGTGGCCTGGGCAGAAGCCAGACTGGAACAGATAATTATCCCCAACCCAATCCCACACAAAGATAAATAACATTGCGGCAAGACTGCATTTTGCTTTGCACAGCTCATAATCAAAGGAGCCAGTTTGGTG
>NW_015164982.1:0-2073 GCF_001447785.1 Gekko japonicus
CTTCTGTCATGGATAAACTGGCAATAGTGATGTGACAGTAATAACAAGGGGCATTTCGACACTGCTGCTTTGGCACTTTCATACATTCTCGGGCATCCTTATACACAACAGCCCTGCAAAGAGGGGCGATGTCCTTCTGGAGAGAGGAGCCGCTCGCCTTCCCAAGGGAGCTCCTGGCTTGGGGGCAACCGCCCGTGGTCCCCTACCCCGTCGTTCCCCTTTGTGCCGCGACCCCCTGGAACTCGCTGTGGCGGTGGGGGAATCCGTGCTGTGGTGGCCTCTGTCTTCTGAGGTTGCCCCCCCACACACACACACACGGAACCGCCTCGTGGGACAAATTGTGACTGCTGCCAACCTCCAGGTGAGAACTGGAGAGCTCCCGGAATCACGACTGATCTCCGGGCCACAGAGATCGGCTCCCCGGGGGGAAATGGCGGCTTTGTAGGGTGGGCCCTGTGGCCTTAGACCCGGCTGAGGCCACTCCCCAAACCCTGCCGCCCCCAAATCTCCAGGCATTTCCCAGCCCGGAGATGGCGACCCTAGCAGCACCGCTCTGCGGGTCTGGTTGACTGGCAAAGTGGGGAGGGAGAGAGGGGGCAGCTCCCCCAGCACTGCTGCCACCGTTCAGTGGGGGGGGGCGGGGGTCAGGAGCGGGGAACAGGCCACTGAACCTCCCCTGGGTGCCCCCCCTGCAAACAGCACCGACGTCCTTCCTTGACGGATAGACGGACTTCATTTAATCCCTGTCTGTCTCCTTCCCTGGGGGGCACCCAGACTGGCTACCATCTTCCTCCTTCCCTCCCTCCTATCCTCACGGCAGCCCTGCGAGGCAGGCAAGGCGGAGAGTGACTGACAGGCCCAGGGTCACCCGCAGACCTCCGCAGACCCCCGTCTCCCAGATCCTGGTCCGGCTCTATGACCGCTACCCCCCACACACACACACACCCCTCCCCCCCCATTTGTGTCCACAACAACTCCGCTTGTTTCCACGCAGAGGTTTCGCTCTGGTTTGGTCTCCACCCCGGAGCAGGAGGTCCCAACCTGGAGATGGCAACCCGAGGAAGGGATCACCCCTCACTTCCGCTGCGTAAAGATCCCCAAAATTGCCACCTTGTATGAGCTGGGTGAGAGCTGCGGTGGCTCCAGTGGTTAAGACGCTGAACTGCAGGCTGTGGAAGGTCGGTAGTTCAGCAGTTCGAGACCCGAGTGTGCCGCATGACGGAGTGAGCTCCCGTCTCTCGTTCCAGCTCCTGCCGACCTAGCAGTTGGAAAGCAAGACATTGCAAGTAGATCAATAGGGACCACTTCGGTGGGAAGAGAACAGCGTTCCGTGCGCCTTGGTGTTTAGTCATGCCGGCTTCGGACAGCGCTGGCTCTTCGGCTTTGAAACGGAGATGAGCACCGCAACCCTAGAGTCGGACTCGACTGGCTTTCGAGCAAGGGAACCTTTACGTTTACTATGAGCTGTGTGTGACCTGCAGCCTCTCCCCGGGGGAACTGGTTCTGAGGGATCTGAACAAGATGCTTGATATTCCCTCACTCCTCTCCAAAGTCCTGGAAACGGGGAGTGAAGAAGTGGCTACTCTATGGAAGCGAAAAAATATCTACTATTTTTAACCAAAAAACCCCCAAAACCCTCATTCCCAGCCTCTTATAAGGCTGGGGAAGGGAAGACCGATCTTCGCACTATTATACTTGATGGACCGTCTGCCATTTCCTCAGGTTCTCCCCAAGGCTCTTCTGGGTACTTTTAATCATTATCAGGGTCAGGATCCCCTGAATATCAGCCAGGATGGAGCAGGGAAGGGGCAGAGATGCAGCCCAGAATCTGTACCCGAAATCCCCTTTCCAGACCCAAATGAGACGTACCAGGGGCAGGGGGAGGGGGGTTCCGTTTTTAGCAGGGGTTTCGGGCTGCTCACACAGAAGCAGGTTCTTGCATGCAAACGGGTCTTCCCAGACCCCAATCCTTGCTCAGAGAGGTGCCTGAACCTGCAGGAAGACGTGAACCAAGGCATGCGTGGGCGGCGGCGGCGGTAGGAGGCCCACAGGGCACTTTTCTCTGGTGTAGGG
>NW_015164982.1:2087-2244 GCF_001447785.1 Gekko japonicus
TAGGGAAACCTGTGAAAGCCAACAAAACATAATAGAAATGCAAAAGTCCCCCCCTCACCACCAAACAAAGACAGGGGGCTGGTATTCCAAGAGGGATTAGCCCCCCTATGATTAGGTTAGTGTTGGGTGATAGTGAGATATTGTTGGGTGTTACAAG
>NW_015164983.1:0-2232 GCF_001447785.1 Gekko japonicus
TCATGCAGTGGCTCCAGCTCTCCCACCTGACCATCTGCTCATCCCTCCCACCCTCTCATCTACCAACTACCCATCAGTGGCATATTGCTACTCCAGCCCAGCTATGTCTACATCCAGCCAGGCCAGAGGAACCGCTGAGCCACCCACACAGCGACACCGCTTTATGTTGTACTAGCCTGATACCCGTGCTTTGCTACGGTATTTAAGTTCTGTAAATCCAGTTATAATACTGATGATGTGAAGTTTGAAATGTGACATTTGTTGTAGGAATTCTAATGGAGAAGATTGTAATATAAGAAATGAAGTGAGACGTACGTACTTTCCCCCCCTTTACTGAAGGACCTCTCTCTAGACCACATTGGTGGTTCTGCCCTCAGGTGTTAGGATCACTAGGCTGCTTGATGAGCTCACTCTGGAGCAGGCCACATAGAATGGTCCATTTAAGAAGCAGTCATCTGTTAAGTCAATTCCTGCTACCTTCCATGAAAGTGATGGCCTCTCTACTTGTGTTCCTGGATTGTTTTGCTCATATGGAGACTGTTGTTCTGAGCATCTCAGGGTGATCTTGCTGGTACTTGGCCTGCACAGCTCAGTGCACTGCAGGAGTACTATGTGCAAATGTCTTTGCCACATTCCTAAGTTGCCTCCTCCTTGTAGTGTTGGTATATCTGGCTCGACATTTGCTAGGAGCTTCCTTGGCGGGGCAGTAAGAGGTGAGAGGTGTGAGGGGGAGTTGGTGTGAGGGAGTGGTGATGTGGTGGACATTTCTTCAGGTCCATGAGGGAGGCACACATTGAAATGGCTCCTAGAAATGTCCTTTATTATCTCCCCATAAACATTCATACCATGGCCCTGCTCCTACACCTGACAGACACCGGCCTGTCTGGTGTTGGGGGGGGGTTGTATTTAAAGGCATCAGGGAGGCTGGGCCAGCAGCAGTGCTAAGGCAATCCTGCTGAGCAAACATCCCCGGCGTCTGTAAGCATCCCACCTCCTCTCCTACACCTGACAGGCAGCTGCCTGTCCAGTGTAGAAGGGGGAGGGGGAGGAGTATTAGAAATCACTGTGGAGGTGGGGCTGCACCCGACAGACAACTGCCTGTTAGGTATCGGAGGTGGGGGGGAGTATGTTGAAAGCCATCAGAGAGGCTGGGACAGCAGCTTTGCTTCACCTCACAGGTGGTTGTTGGCCACTCCTGATTTCCTCAACTGTCATTAGCTCTCTGCAGTCCCCTGAAACTGTTGAATTTTTTTTACCTCAGAACACTGAGCTCTGCAGCTGACCAATCAGAGAGTGAGGGGTGCAGAGAGGCAACTGCCTGGCAGCTACATAGGAATCAATGGGGGGAGCATATTTTCCCCCTTTTGACCCACTTAGGGTTCCAGTTTCTAAAAATCCCTTCTTAGCAAGCACCTACACCATAGTAGGAGCGCTCTCCCCGAATTTGGTGTCTCTAGGTCCAGCGGTTTGGCCTGGGCATTGAATAGATAGATGATAGATACATAGATAGACAATATTCCTCTGTGTATGGGGATTTAACTCCTCCCATTTAAAACCTTTCCACATTTTCCTGCAAACATGAGGGTTCCCCCAGGTCTGTAGAAGATTCTTTCTGTTGGTACATGGTCCCATTCTATTTATTTGGGGATCCCCAGTTTCTGGATTTAATGAGCCACAGCTGAGGCCATATTCAGGACTAGCTGTAATGATTTTACTTCATTTGTACCACAGTTTTTAAGGGGTTTAGGTTAGGGTAGGCTGTGAGTGACCCAAGGTCACCATGGCAGAATAGGGATTCAAACCCAGGTCTGCCAGATCCTAAGCCAACACCCTAAGCAATACACCACTCTGGTAGTCAGTAACAACTAGGTCAAGAGGATATTACCAGAACTGCAGTAGTGATCCAAGTCTCTCCAACTTCATTGCAGACTTCTTCAAAATCTGTGTTCTATTTTTGTGTTCCACTTCCCACATCCATCCCTTCTTCTCTTTCCTCCAGAGAAACACTGAAGGGGAAGGCAAACCAGTACTTTGTCCATAAACACTTGTTGGTTCCAAAAACTGAGTCATGTTTTCCCACCCTTAAACAGAATGAGGAGTCACTCTGTTTAAGATGAGGCCAAAAGTAGAAATAGCAACATTGATATTGTGGGAGAGCCTTCACAATTGCTTCTCTCTAATCTATAACTTCCCCTAAAATCAGTGGGTATCACATGAAATACAGTATTTCAA
>NW_015164984.1:0-393 GCF_001447785.1 Gekko japonicus
ATGCCGCAGAGTCCACTCTCCAAAGCAGCAGCTTACAAAGTTGACCACCCTTCCTCTATTTTCATAGAATCACAGAATCGGAAGCTACCTCCACGGGTCATCTAGTCCAACCCCCTGCACAATGTAGGGGATTTACAAAAAACTACCCTCCACACACCCAGTGACTACTGTTCCATGCCCAGAAGATGACAAAAAAACCCTTTAGGCTCTCCAGCCAAACTGGCCTGGAGAAAAATGGCTTCCTGACTTCCCAAAGTGGTGATCAGCATTTCCCTGGGCGCGTAAGAAAGGGCCACGAGAACTAAGCACTGAGGCAACCCTTCCTGCCCTCCCTTCTCGTGATCTGCCCAAGTTCACAGAATCCGCATTGCTGTCAGATGGCCATCTAGCCTC
>NW_015164984.1:1122-2258 GCF_001447785.1 Gekko japonicus
TATTTGTGGGAAAATTCTATTAAAATTTCGACATGTACTAATGTAAAAGAGAATTGTTATAAAATGATGTATAGGTGGTACATGACGCCAAAGAAAATAGCAAATATGAATCAAAACATGTCTAATAAGTGTTGGAAATGTAAAAAACATGAAGGTTCATTTTATCATATGTGGTGGACATGCGAGAAAGCTGTGGATTTTTGGACAAAGGTCCACAGCTAAATGCAATTTTTTTTGAAATGTTCCTTTAAAGAAGCACCAGAAATTCTGCTCTTAGGACTTAGAATGGAAGAGCTGAATGTAACTAAAAAGACTATGTTATGGTATATGATCACGAGTGCAAGAATGGTGTATGCACAGTGTTGGAAACAAGAAAGAACACCAGAAATAGAAGAATGGATACGGAAAATTCTGTTCATGGCAGAGATGGACAAAATTACGAAGAAACTGAATAACAGGGAAGATCTTGACTTTTTTGAAGAATGGAATGACTTTAAACTTTACCTAGAAAAAAACTGGGATGTGAAGCACAATTTACTATGTTTAGAACAATATTGAGATTAATTGATGTTATCTTAAGATGTACTGGAGGGTCAAAGGGGGAAACATTGCGGGAAGCCGCCAGGAGAGAGGGGGGATATGGGAATATAGGTATTGGTTTAAGAATGATAATAGTTTTTTTAAAAAAACTGTAAGAGGTTATTTCCATGAAAATATAAAATTCTTTTACCAAAAAAAAAAAAGAGTGACTGGCCCAAGGTCACTGAGCGGGTTTCCTTAGCAGCCTGAGGATTTGGACCTGACTCTCCCAGAACCTGTTTCCACATTCTAATCATGGCACCATGTCGGCGCTCCCTTCAAGGCCAATTGGCACGTACAGGATTTTGAAGTAAAAATAGACAGATCTGAGTCGCATTCAGCACAAAACCCACTCGCATGAACACAAACTCATTACGTTATGTGTATTATCATTGTACTTTTAAAATAGATAACCTGCCTCAGCCCAGTGACTTGAGGAGTTATAGAAGAACCATTTCAAACAGAAGCTACTAAAAGTAAGTGTAGTCCGAACACTAAGTTCCATCTTGGGAGTTACTGGAATACAAATATTTTGAAGCTGTAGCCTGAAACCACCG
>NW_015164985.1:0-2197 GCF_001447785.1 Gekko japonicus
TTGTTCAGCGCTGGGGAAGGAACCAGTTAACTGCGAGCTCTTCGGTTCTCAAAGGGAGTTGTGATTCTATGCTTCCGGGGCTTCTCTTTTCTGGCAGGTAAGCTCTGACGCAACCCAGTCCTCTTTTACATCAACAGTCGCGCAATCCAACACATCCTCAATCCCATTTGCAGGTTTTGTACGGAACATTCAGTCAGGCAAAGGGTTCTGTGGTTTTTCGAAGTCTTCACCCCGTGTCTGATACTGCAAGTAGATAAATAGGTACCACTTCGGTGGGAAGGTGACAGCGTTCCGTGCGCCTCGGTGTCTAGTCATGCCGGCCACATGACCACGGAAACGTCTTCGGACAGCGCTGGCTCTTCGGCTTTGAAACGGACATGAGCACCGCAACCCTAGAGTCGGACTCGACTGGCTTTCGAGCAAGGGGAAACCTTTACCTTTACTAACAGCACACAACTTTTGGGGGATTTTGCCACCGACCAACAAGGCAGCCTACGACATTTACCTGGCTTGACTCAACCAAAGACAGCTTGCTTTCTTGAAGGAGCCACAGATTAATTACACAGTGACACAGAGAACGTCAAAGCCTGTGGCTGAAGGAAAGCAAAAGCAGACACCAAAAACAAAATCCAAGCTCATTGACTGTCACTTGCGTCGGTAGCCTCCAGAACAGGTTTTCGAAAATTTCCAGGGTTTTGATTCTGAAATTTGGGTCTCCCAACTTTCTGAATGCCCTAAGCTAGTCTGCTCTCAGCAGCTCTCGGAATCTAAGCTGGGTCGGTCACGATCGGTAGCTGGATGGGAGACCAGCAAGGAAGTTCAGGATCACTCGCAAAGGCAGGCAATGACAATGCACCAGTCCGTCTCTTGCCTAGAAAGCCCTACGGCAGAGGCTCTCACACTTTGTTGTGCCGCTGCCCTCTTGGTTCCATAAAGGTAAAGGTTCCCTTGCTCGAAAGCCAGTCGAATCTGACTCTAGGGCTGTGGTGCTCATCTCCGTTTCAAAGCCGAAGAGCAAGCGCTGTCCGAAGACGTTTCCGTGGTCATGTGGCCGGCATGACTAAACACCGAGGCGCACGGGACGCTGTGACCTTCCCACCGAAGTGGTCCCTATTTCTCTACTTGCAATTTCTTGCTTCGAACTGCCAGGTTGGCAGGAGGTGGAACTAGAGACGGGAGCTCACTCCGTCATGCGGCACACTCGGGTCTCGAACTGCTGAACTACTGACCTTCCACAGCCTGCAGTTCAGCGTCTTAACCACTTGAGCCACCGCAGTAGCCAACTATAATCTGGGCAGGGCTCGGCCTTGCAAGTGGCAGCAATGATATGCCTCCCACTCTTCCATCCCTGCTTCCTCTGATAAGGCTGATTTTATCATGCTTCAGATATAGGGTTTGAACAAAGATGAAACCTCCTTGGTTCCATAAACTCATCCCCATTTGCCCCCTACCCTTGCCTATAAAAAGCATCCCTTAACTCTATGGGGCAGAAGGAAGGTGCCCTGACCTGGTAGATCTCGGAAGCCAAGTCCTTGGATGGGAAGACCACCCAAAAAGTCCGGGGTCGCTAAGCAGAGGCAGGCAGCGGCAAACCGCCTCTGAACGGGTCTCTTGCCTTGAAAAACCTACAGGTTCGCCATAAATCAGCTGGGACCTGATGGCTCTTTACTGGTGAACGCACGCTGGTTCTGTCTGTCCTCCCAAACACTGCGTGAAACTGCATGCTGGACTAGGGGGACCACGGGCCTGATCCTGCTGGTTAGGCACGTCCATGCTGAATCACCGTCAGCACAGGAGGTCCTGTCTGAACAAGAATCCCCTGCCCCAAGGAGCATGCAATTTACAGTCTGAGAGAAGGCAAGGGAGAGGAAAATAATACTGATGTGCAGTGCCGGTGTTGTCAAGTGGCGAGAGCATAGGACTAAGAGCAGGGAGAGCAATGTTCGGCAACTGTGAGACCAGCCTACCTCACAGGGTTGTTGTAATGGTGAAATGGGGAGGGGCGAATTATATATGCCTCTCTGAGCGTCTCGGAGTGGCAGGTGTGAGGGGGCAGGGCCCGTTCCACCTCTCTCAGAGTGCGGCCATTGAGAGCTGTTGAAATGTTGATGGGAGGCAGTTAGGAGAGGGGGGTCTTGGAGTACCTGGACGGGAAGACCGCCCAAGGGGTCCAGGATTGCTACACAGAGGCAGGCAG
>NW_015164986.1:0-1111 GCF_001447785.1 Gekko japonicus
TCTTATTTTCGGGGAAACAGGGTAGCAACTTTCTTGCCAGTGTGTGAATGAGTGTTATTGCCTTCTTATATGTTAATGCAGCAATGACTGCTGCCTGTCCACATTAGCTAAATATTACCACCTTTCCAGTGAATGACCCTCCAGATTCAATTTTCCTACGGATATCGCAGGGATGCTGGAAGTCGACAAGAGGTATCCCATGAGTCACATTTGGGTTCCTAGCACATGCGATCACCTGACTCTTCCTTCTGTTTCAGGAGTCTCCAGAGAGATGGTTGTGAAGGACATTGAGATGCCACAAGTTGTGTTCAAAGGATGGAAATCTCTGAGGAAGCCAACTTACACGGGAGGGAAATGGATTGACAGTAAACTCATAGGAATGCACATTATGGATAGCAGTTTTACCTCTCAAGGTCACTATTACCCTTTCTCTTACTTCTCCCAGCTGTGTTACCTGTTCATCCCGGATGCAGGAGGATGAAATCATCATGATAAATAAAATGGCAAAAATGCATATGAGCAAATAACTTTCTTTTTTTTTTTGGCACTGTATCTATTGATCTGAGAAACTTGCTTCTCGGAATAATGGCCTTGACGGGAGAATATCCACGTACCCAGGGAATACCCCATTCTGGCTTTGTTGATATAATTTTTACAGACCCTCAACACAGTTGTGGTTGTAGTGAAAGATGAAATTCAGATTTGGGTCAAACTCTTCCAGTGCGATCCTAAGCAGACTTCCACCCTTCTAAATCTGCTGCAGTCACTGGTCTTAGAAAGGTGCAACTCTGCTTCTTACGGTACTCTTAGCTCAGCAAAAAAAAAAAATGGTTGTATACACCAGTGTTCCCTCTAAGCTGAGTTAGTGTGAGCTAGCTCACAGTTTTTTAGCCTCTGGCTCACACATTTTTGTCTAAGCTCAGGGAGGATGGCTCCAGAGCCAGGGCTATTTTTGGGCAGGAACGCACAGGAACGGAGTTCCGGCTGGCTTCAGAGTTGGCCACACCCACTACAGTCAAAACCTCTGCATGCGTGGCTACAGAGGGAAGGCCTGGCGAGTGCCCCCCCCAGTGACTCCGAGGAGGGCGGGCTGGGGGGGGCCTGGAAGGTT
>NW_015164986.1:1365-2211 GCF_001447785.1 Gekko japonicus
CATGACTTGGATGGTCCAGGCTAGTAGCCTGATCTGGTCAGATCTTAGAAGCTAAGCAGGGTTAGCCCTGGTCGTAGTACTTGGATGGGAGACAAGGATGGGACTCCTTGGACGGGAGACCGCCACGAAATACCAGGGTTGTGATGCGGAGGCAGGTGGTGGCCAACCACCCCTGGACGTCTCTTGCCTTGAAAACCAAAAGGGTTCACCCTAAGTCAGCTGTGACTGGACAGCGCTTCCCACCGCTATTGCACTAAGAAGATCTGGACTGAATGCATCTGCCAGTGATGCTACCCCAACAGTGTAGATTGTAAGGAGGTGGATCGCTGCCTTCAGTTTCCAGGGGGATTTGGCTAAACAGCGGGCCTCATTGAGAGGTGGGGTATTAGCGAGGCTCTACCACCTATATTTACGGGGATCTTTCCCTTTATGAGAGCTTTCAGGAATCAGTACGAAGGTAAAATAGAGAATCTCCTGCCAACCTAGCAGTTCGAAAGCAAGACATTGCAAGTAGATAAATAGGTACCGCTTTGGTGGGAAGGTGACAGTGTTCCGTGCGCCTTGGTGTTTAGTCATGCCGGCCACATGACCACGGAAACATCTTCGGACAGCGCTGGCTCTTCGGCTTTGAAACGGAGATGAGCCCCACAACCCTAGCGTTGGATTTGACTGGCTTTCGAGCAAGGGAACCTTTACCTTTACCTTAAAATAGAGAATAGGGGAATGAAGGGGTTTCACTGAACAAGAAGCACACGTGGAACATAGATGCATTCAAGATGTACATGAAATTAAAGGAAGAAGGGGGAGAATAGCAGGCGTGGAGGCAATAGCTACCTTTCCTGAAGA
>NW_015164987.1:0-2144 GCF_001447785.1 Gekko japonicus
GACTCAGTTTATAAAGGGATCAACGATGAATAGACTTGATATATCTAAGCTAGTTGGAGGATCTCCTCTCTTGGGTTTTTAGTTAGTAGTGGGTTCTTTACTTTCTCCAGTATATGTAGTTTCCCCCCTCCCTTCTTTTCTGTTGTAGTTTTTGTAGTGGATAAAAATCAATAAAAAATCTCCTCCAGGGGCTTAAAAAAATAAATAAATTGGCAGGCCTGGGTGGTAAGTCGGGGGGCCCTGGCCTCGAGATGCCTCACTGTAGCTACAGGCCTGCTGCCAATGCCTCCCCCTCAGCCAGACCCTTTCCTAACTTCTTGGGATCCCACAGTGAATGAATTTGAGCGGCAACTGTGGAGTGTCATGAACTTTCCTGAGAAATCCCACCTGCCCGTTCTGGTCCTTAAAAACCCCCAGTTTTGGGGCTGAGCAGAACCCCTCACTTCCCGTTTCAATTTTTTGGCGCCGGCGACAGGACTCACCGAAATAGGTCTCGTTGTTACACCCGTCCTCGGAGCAGAACCGCGACTGATACGAAAGAGACATCATATGCGAGTTCAGGGAGATGGATTGGTGCGGGTACAGCTGGCGGGCGCAGCCTTTCTTAACGGTTTGGAAGTAAAATAATCTGTGGTTCTTATCTAAGTCATCTGGTAGACAGTTTAACAAGAATATTTCTGGTTCAAAAACTATTGTCATGGTCAACACTGGTTGTAAGAGAGTACATACTCCCATCCAGTATTTATGAACCTTTTTACATGTCTGCCACATATGATAGTATGATCCAACAGGATTATTACATTTCCAACATTTGTTACTCAAGTTGTTAGGGGAACTGATCTCTATCGGCCGGAGGTTTCCATCCACAACCTGGAAGTTAAACTATCATGCAGACAATAATGTGAATCATTGCTGCCGTGCGCTCCTGAATTTTTGGAGACTAGTGGAATCCACAGAAGCTTTATGCAGACTTACACCTCACTAAAGAGATTGATTCGAAACAGGCCTGTCGTGTTTACATACCTTCCATGTCTTCACGCTCCAGGGGGCTTTTCTTCGGCTGTTCCAGAGGTTGTTTTTGCTTGTCTGTTCAGCCTAAGAGGATTGTTTATCGGCTCTGTCCTTTCAAGACTGTATTTTGGCAGGGTTTGTTTCCCGTTTTGTGTTTTGCATGTCTTTTGACGTTTTGTGTTTCGCGTGTCTTTTGACGTTTTGTGTTTCGACGTAGTGTCATTTGACGTACTGTTTGCATGGAAGTTTATCCTAGATCGCTATAAATATTTTTGTGAAAAACAGGCCTTGTGTACATTCTGGAAGGCCGCTCTTTGTATCTGCGAACTGATTGTTTCGCGGCCACCCTCTCTTTGTTTTTGCTCAACCTGGAGGTTGGCCACCCCTTCCCGTGGCCCTCCGCCGTTTCGAAGGGAGCTGCGAAGGGAAGACTGGTCAAGTCAAGCCAATAGGATTATTGTGTTAAGCCACTGGCCATTACAAAATACAGAATACAGCAGAGCAATCGTAAAAAGTTAGAAAGCAGCGTTAATATCCAGGTTAAAATTAACTGCTTAGTCAGTAGTAAAAAGAAGGATCAGGGGTCATTTCGTAGAAAAATAGGTGCAGGCGCTCATTAGCATAACTTATTTGCATCTGCCACACCCCCTGACATCGCCAGAAGTGTGTCAAAAGGCAACACCCACCGCTCAGGCTCCGCTTGACTGTTTTGGATTGCTAGCTATTGCGGGGGGGGGCCGGGACATGCAAATCTGTCCTCACAGAGGAGGGAGAGCTTGTACCTGAACAAAACTTGGTCTTAAAGGTGCCACTGGACTGTTTTGGAACAGGGGGGCCGGGGGGGCTCTGCAACTTACCCGGCTGCTTCTTGCTCTGGCTGAGGGCTGCTGGGAGCAGGGGGTGGGGCTTGTTGCATGTGCCCGCCTCCTGGGCTCTTTACTGCCGGAGCACCACTCCTGTGCATTCCCACAGGAAATGACCCCTCAGAAGGATTCAACAGGTTTAATCACCATCAGGTAGCCTGCCCCTTAGATCTAATCTTAGATGCTGCTAAAGCAAACAGGGAAACTCTATAGGATAGATAAGCATCAGTATCTGAAAGCCAGAACGCAATCTTCTCAGTTTCTGGGTAT
>NW_015164988.1:0-1424 GCF_001447785.1 Gekko japonicus
GATCTCCAGGCCCTACAAGGAGGTTGGCAGCCCTACTGGTGAATCAGTAATCTAACTTCTGGTTATGCCGCTAGAAATGACATTATTATGACTCTGTAGGACACTGCCACAGTGAGGGTCCACCAGTGTCTCCCAGGGATTGGCAGCTGAAGGCTGCCATGTCTAACCTGTCTTCGGTACACCAACCAGAGCTGGTTCTCTGACCAAGCCACCCAAGCAGCCGCTTGGTGGTGGAAAGGGCCATCAAGCTGGAGAAGACTTATTATTATTTATTTATTTTATTAATTTCAACTTATTATACCGCCCTAACCCCTAGGGGTCTCTGGGCGGTTAACAGGGGAGTTCTAAGAACTGTTTCTCTCCTAACTAAGGCCACATGATATGGGGTGGGGGTTCCTACCAGCACACTATGTGGTGGGCCCGATGTGTGTCTCGTTTCTGGCTCGGCTTTCCTTCTCCCAGCGGTCTCTTGCATCTTCCCTGGGCCGGCTGCTTCCTTGGTGGGACTGTTCCTGGCGCCCGTCTCCGTGTCTTGCTTCGGCCTCGGCTCTGTCCTGAATGGCTCCGCCGCACCCACAATGAATGTCAAGACTTATGGGGACCCCATAGGGTCTTCCAGGCAACAGATGTTCAGAGGTGGTTTGCCATTGCCTGCCTCTGCAGAGTAGACCTAGAATCCCTCGCGGTCTCTCATCCAAACACTCACCAGAGCTAACTCTGCTTAAAGCCAGTTTGGTATAGTGGTCAAGTCTGCGGACTCTAATCTGGGAGAACCGGGTTTGATTCCTCCATTCCTCCACTTGCAACTGCTGGATGACCTTGGGCAAGCCATAGCTCTGTCAGAGCTGTTCTCTCAAGGACAGTTCTGGAAAGAGCTCTCTCAGCCCCACCTACCTCACAGGGTGTCTGTAGTGGGGAGGGGAAGGGAAAGGAGTTTGTAAGCTGCTCTGAGACTCTGAGTGAAGGACGGGGTATAAATCCAATCTCTTCTTCTTCTTCTTCTTCTTCTTCGAATCATAGAATCATAGAATGTTAGAGTTGGAAGGGATCTTGCAGGTCATCTAGTCCAACCCCCTGCACTCTGCAGGAGCGTAGCTGAAAGATAGCCCTACGACATACCCGAAAGATGGTCATCCAGCCTCCACTTGAAAACGTCCAGCGAAAGAGCATCCAACACCTCCAAAGGCAGTCTGTTCCACTGCTCAACCACTCTTACAGTTAGGACGTTTCTCCTGATATTTAGCCGGTAACGACTCCCTTGTAATTTCCACCCATTAGATCTAGTCTTGCAATCCGGAGAAAGAGAGAATAGATCTGCTCCATCATCATCATCATCATCTTCTTCTTCTTCTTCTTCTTCTTCTTCTTCTTCTTCTTCTTCTTCTTCTTCTTCTTCTTCTTCTTCTTCTTCTTCTTCTTCTTCT
>NW_015164988.1:2066-2168 GCF_001447785.1 Gekko japonicus
AAGAAAGTAAGGTAAACAGTGGTTTCTGGGCAGTTAGCCTGGACCACACTGGCCCACGCCAATGGCTGTCCAATGGCTGAAAGGCGAGGAAAGTTGCCAATA
>NW_015164989.1:0-2523 GCF_001447785.1 Gekko japonicus
TAGAAGGGGCTCAAGAAGGTCACCTTGGTTCAATTCTTCAGTATTCGGTTCGTCGCTACAGGGCAGAAGCTCTTTGTGTTTCCTCCCCTCCCTGTAGAATGGGAACAGCTGAAATCCCTGCTTTTTATACAAAAGTAAAGAGAATCACGAGCAAAGAGGAAAAAATGGACGCCACGTGTCCAATTATCTTTTAAAACACCCCAGCCCCAATTTTCCCTTCCCCGCGCTCTCTTCTGGGTTTATCTGATCTACTTCATGTCGGATTCTTTGTGGCTGAGGGAACACAAGGCCTCTTTCTGCGTGAGGTCCCTTGAATATGAATCGTCTCCTTTCTTTGTTCTGGGAGATAACCAATAATTAGTTCTCAATTTGGCCGTGACTGAATTTTGCGCCCAAGTTTCTAGAAGGGGCTCAAGAAGGTCACCTTGGTCCGATTCTTCAATATTTGGTTCGTCGCTGCAGGGCAGAAGCTCTTTGTGTTTCCTCCCTGCCCTGTAGAACTGGAACAGCTGAAAATCCTGCTTTTTATACAAAAGTAAAGAGAATCACGAGCAAAGAGAAAAAATGGACGCCGCGTGTCCAATTATCTTTTAACCCCCCCCAGCCCCAATTTCCCCCTCCCCACGCTCTCTTCTGGGTTTATCTGATCTACTTTATGTCGGATTCTTTGTGGCTGAGGGGACACAAGGCCTCTTTCTGCGTGAGGTCCCTTGAATATGAATCGTCTCCTTTCTTTGTTCTGGGAGATAACCAATAATTAGTTCTCAATTTGGCCGTGCCTCTTCAAATGCCACGTCCTTACTTGATAGGGCAGGGAAAGAAGAAGAAGAAGAAGAAGAGATTGGATTTCTACCCCACCCTTCACTACCCAAAAGAGTCTCAGAGCGGCTTACAAACTCCTTTCCCTTCCCCTCCCCACAAAAGAGACCGTGTGAGGGAGGTGGGACTGAGAGAGCTCTTTCTAGAGAGAGAGAACAGCTCTGAAAGAACTCGTAACTGGCCCAAGGTCATCCAGCAGGTGCAAGTGGAGAATCAAACTCGGTTCTCCCAGATTGGAGTCCACGCACTTAACCACTACACCAAACTGGCAGGGCAGAGCTCGCAGGCTGGAGAAGCAGGAAACTCAGTCCTGGGACTCCTTCAGCCTTATTGCTGGTGGCGGTGGGGTTTTTGGCTTAAAGTGTGTAGGTGGGGATCACGCTTGAAAACAGGGGTGACGTTTGCATCTGAGCCACCCTCGAGGTGCAAAGCAGAGCGCGGGAGACAGTCCCAGGTTTTGATTAGCCCAGACTAACCGCAGTCGAATGCAGAGTACTTAGCCAGGTGAGGCTTTTCCCTGCGTGCCAGGAAAGGCTTCGTCTGCTACATTTCTGGGAGCCCGGCTGCTTTTGGAGTCACAGGAGTGGGGCTAAGAAAAGGAGACAGGGACGGCAGTCTGGGGTGGGTGAGTCCTGACCCCTTTGCATGATGCTGTGGGCCCTTCTGGGGTCTGTTGGACTGCTGAGGCCTACAAGATGAAAGGCAGTGGCACGGCAGTATATGTAAACAAGAGAACAATGCATGTGCCCAAATTTAAACACCAAAAACCAATGATTGAATGAATTATATAGATATGACATGTATAGTACTCAGGACAAATGTTTCCTATGACACAATAAATGGATAGGTAGAAATTCACAGGTAGAGTTAATCGCAGGTAGAAATTCACAGGTGGGGTTTTCCCATAAACAATTTGTAATAATAGATTCAGAAATGTCCTTGAACTGTAAGGGTGTGGGAGTGTCTGCCAGCTGACTCGACGGACCCCCCCCCCGTTGTAAATCCGGGATTCAACATTTCAAAGATACATGTAGATCCGCAAAGTATATTCAGGCCCCGGTCACACGGGAGGTTTAGGGCCGGAAGAGGGACGGATCGGGGGCGCAGCAAACGGACACAATCCCACCGCAACATCTGGGAAGCGTTGCGCACCCATCCCCGATCCGGCCCTTCAGGCCGAAAATCCGTAGTTAAAAGAAACCACCTACAGAGGTGGACTTACCAGAAAGGCCGCATCAAGCGCGGCCGTGGGATCGCCGGCGCGTCCTTCTGCCGGTGCATCCAAGGCTCCTGGCCGAACTGCGCATGCGCAGCCGGCTGTCTCGGTCTCCGGTTGGTGGCTTCCTCCCCAGCATCTGATCGTGCCGGGGAGCAACGGCACAGCGGCTCAGGGGATCTATGTGATCCTGCCGCGTGTTTCTTTTGGTGCGGCTCTGAATAGCCACACTTTGCCCATGTTTTTTTCTGCTGTGTGGCAGGGACCTCAGATGCAGCAATCCTCAGTGATTCCCAATGGAGAATCAACCAGTTCTTGGAACCTCCCTTCAAAAGCCGGAAGCATTTCACCACTGCGCCTTTTTCATTAGAGAGAAAGCTTCGCCTTCTGAGATCTAACTAATGATGTGCACAGAAACAGTGGGCATTTTCCTGGCAGAGTTGCAACACGCACGGTAGGGGTGCCAGCCCTCCCGGTGGGACCTGGGG
>NW_015164990.1:0-2189 GCF_001447785.1 Gekko japonicus
TGATGTCATCATGCCGGGGACATTGTGCCCAGACATGGCTATTTGGGGGTGGGGCCTGAAAAGCGGGGGGGCCCCACTGGGACCTGAGGACTAGCAACCAGTGTTCCCTCTCAGCTGAGTTCGTGTGAGCTAGCTCACGGTTTTTTAGTCTCCGGCTCACCCATTCTTGTCTCAGCTCAGGAAGGAGGGCTCCAGAGCCAACTCATTGATGCAGGAACCAAATCGCCCGCTCACAACTTTCGATGCCAGTAGCTCACGAAGTAGAACTTTTGCTCACAAGACTCCACCGCTTAGAGGGAGCATTCCTGGCAACCCTGTGAGACACAGCTGTGTTAGTTGTCTGTAGCACAACAGCTGAAAGACAAGCAGGCCCATTGGGTTAGAGAGGAGGGAGGTCACCTGATGATCTGGCCATGCCATGCCCACCTCTTGCCAAATCTGCGCTGCCTCCTGTCCCGAAGAACCCAGCAAGGAGACCAAAAGGACTATCTTCCTAGACCAGGGTAAAGGTAAAGTGGCTTACAGTCTCCTTTCCCTTCCCCTCCCCACAATAGACACCTTGTGAGGTAGGGGGGGCTGAGAGAGCTCTTTTGAGAACAGCCCTTGAGAGAACAGCTCTGAAAGAACTTGTGACTGACCCAAGGTCACACCAGCAGCAGCATGTGGAGGAGCAGGGAATCATACCCAGTTCTCCCAGATTAGAGTCCATGCTCCTAACCCCTACACCAAACTGGCTCCTACAACTCTGTGTGATGATTTCCTATAGCTCCAGGACTCTTTCTCCAATGCAAAGAAACGTCTTGTGTAAGGAACCTTCTTCTAGTGGAAAAGGCTCTTTCTCCAGGTTCCTAGCTCCCCCTGGGGAGGGAGGGAAGCTTTCTCAGCTGAGCAGAGCTGTAGGACACAGGCCACTGTAGGATGCAGCCCGTTATCCTAAACCATGGTTCCCCAACAGGGTGCCCGCGAAGTTTTCCAGGAAGTGGGTGGGGGCTCCATAAGGCAGGGCCTGTGTTTGGCTGCCCTCTGCCTCTTGTGGCAGTCATTTTGGGGGAGTCGACCACCACCCCCTCTCAAAATCCCAAAGGACCCAACAGGCTCAAATAGGTTCTAAACCTTCTTAAGGGGGGGGGAATGGCTTCGTCGGGTCACTGCTTTCCTGATATCCCGCAAGTGGGAGAAACGACATTCCCTCTCTGTGTGTGATGTGTAAACGAGAAGATTATCACGGACTCTTATGGGCTATTTTTGGGCAGGAACGCACAGGAACGGAGTTCCGGCTGGCTCCCAAGTTGGCCACGCCCAGCAGGAACGCATTAGCATAATAGGCCACACCCAACAGCAGGAACGCATTAGGATTGGCTACATTAGGGGTGTGTGGCCTAACATGCAAAGGAGTTCCTTGTACAAAAAAGCCCTGGGTTTTGACCACAAACAGGGTCAACAGAATAAGAAGCAAAAGGTGGGTGTGGCTGGGTAACCACACTTCTGGTAACATGGGGGTGTGGCCTAATGTGCTAATGAGCTGTGCTGGCCGGGGCGTGGCCTAATATGCTAATGAGTTTCTGGTGTTGGGTGTTGCCTATGCTAATGAGTTCCTGCTGGGCTTTTTCTACAAAAAGAGCCGTGCTTATGCCATGCTGCAAGTGACGGTGTACAAGTATTCTTTCCCCCAACACAGGGCTGGTCTCCACGCAGGGGAAATGTCATGTGTGAAGTGGCCCTTAAAGACCTTTGGGAAGCAGGTAGACAGAGAGCTTAGATGTGGAGGGACCCGCATGATCCGGAGACCTTCCCAATCCCTTGGATGTCACCAAGGGTGAGTTCCCTCCGTGTCTATTACATTTCACACCAGGCCCATAGCTACGGTGGGGATCTGGAGGATCCCCCCCCCCTTTCTGAAAGGCACAGCCCCACAAGAATTTCTCCTGTAAATGCTCCCCCCCCCCAATCATTTTAAAACTTTTTAAAGAGGCGTGTACTCCTTTAAGCAGAGTCTTCTCACATGACATTTCCCCTACATGGAGACCAGCCCTGCATGGGGGAAAGAACACTTGTACACCATCACTTGCAGCGTGGCATAAGAGTTCGTGATCATCTTCTCGTTTACACATCACACAGAGAGAGGGAATGTGTAGTTGCTGTAGTTGACTAATTCCTGCCTTGAGCAATGGGGTTGGAGTAGGTGACCT
>NW_015164991.1:0-2218 GCF_001447785.1 Gekko japonicus
ATCTCAAAGAATCCCCACCTCCAGCCGTGCGGAGACTCCACTGCCGCTGGGAATGCCTCTGCGGCGGTAACGAGAACACAACGCAGGAATTGCCCTCCAGTGGCAGCAAACACTTTCGTTCCACATTGCAGGAAATTATAAGTATTGCGACACGTTGGGTTGATGACCTTTCCCATCACTCGCTAGCCTCTTCTTCTTCTTCGTTTCCCTCCCACCCATTTCCTCCCCCCCCCCAACCTGGCTGCGCCCTCACATATTTACACCAAGCAGGAAGAAGGGTCTTGTGCAAAGGTGGCCGTGAGCCAGAGCTGTGAATGCTTAAATTTACAAAACCCCACTCAATACCAAAAGCGAAATTTCCTTGACATCAGCTAATCCCCAGCTGTCATTACTTACCGAGTTGTGCAACCCAAGAAAGCTTTACCCCACCCAAACTTCTCCTTTCGTTTCCAACTTCTTCAAAACGAGTGCTGGAAGTAACCATATGAGAACTGAGATAATCCCATCTCCAGATACAGGATACTCCTAGGGTGGCCAGGACCCCCCTGGCCACCGGTGGAGGGGGGGGGCGTAGGGTGGCCACATCCAGGTTGGGGGACTCCTGGATATTTCGGGACTGAGCCCGGGGAGGTCAGGGACCTTAGTGGAGTACAATGCCATCCACCCTCCAAAGCATACACTTTCTCCAGGGGAACTGACCTCTGTAGTCTGGAGCTGATCTCTGTAGTCTGGAGACGAACTGTGATTCCGGGGGATCCCCAGGTCCCACCTGGAGGCTGGCATCCCTAGATACACCCTATTTTATGCAGCATTTCATGGCCACAAAAGAGGAGTTCACAGCAATTTCCACTATGTCAGCTAAGCTGCCATGGGGGTTGGGGAGGCCAGTTGTATTCTAATTGCCATTGCATTCCTTCTGTGCTTCTTCACTGCTGTAACACTTATCTCTAAGTTCTGCAGGTGGTGGGATGTTGATATCTAGTTTCAAGGGAGCTATGGGAGCGAGCTTGGTTCCCAGCTTCAGCGCAAATGGCCGGAGCGCCTTCTCACTCATGCGGGAGTGTGGCTAATTGGCCAGGGCAGTGGTGTGTGTGTGTGCATACAAATACCCTATATCCTATTATGGTCCATGGCAGCCGCCATTCTTAACAGTGCCTATGTTAATGCATCTATAGCTCTTCAATAAAGAAGAAGAAGAAGAGAAGAGATTGGATTTATACCCCGCCCTTCACTACCCAAAGGTGTCTCAGAGCGGCTTACAAACTCCTTTCCCTTCCCCTCCCCACAGCAGACACCCTGTGAGGTAGGTGGGGCTGAGAGAGCTCTGACAGTAACTGCTCTTTTTTCAAGAACAGCTCTTATCAGAACTATGGCTTGCCCAAGGTCATCCAGCCAGGTGCAAGTGGAGGAGTGGGGAATTAAACCCAGTTCTCCCAGATTAGAGTCCGCGCACTTAACCACTACACCAAACTGGCTACACCAAACTTACCTTTCTGATAAGCGTGTACTACGTTGTTGGCTGTGGGTTCTGACATTCTGTTAAGAATCCTTCATTCTCTATCTACGTGCCTCTCTCCCCAACCGAGATGAGTGACGGAGAGGAGAAACCAATTCCTTCAGAAAAGGAGGAAGAGGGAGAGGACGAAATACCTATCCCTACCACGTCTGGGGGGGAGACTCCCACGACCCAGGCAGCGGCACCAGTGACCACCACTTTGGGAGCTGTCCCAAAGACAACATCGACCCTGGTGTTCCTGACCCTTTCAGGGCCGTGGCAGCCGCTCGGTCTGGGATACCGTCTGAGCTCCAGGTGGGGCCAATTCAACCCGAATTCCACTGCTGAGACTTATATGCTTACGCAGGGGCCCCGGAGAGACAGCAAGTTCTACCTGGGATTTACTTCAGCTGGAGGTTTTCCCTCATATGGGGCCTCCTTCAAACCACTGCCGGCCCCGTGGGTGAAGGAGAGATCGAAGGCGAGGAGTGGGTGCCTGTCCCCAGATGAGGGGCTGGAACTGGCCCACAGGATGGAGGTGGCGGATCCAGAGAGGCAACAGCTTCAGCGGGTTCTGGAGAACATTATTCATGCAATCCAGCAGTTGGTGATCCAAGCCATTAGAGAGGACAGGGAAGCCCACCCGGTGGCACCGGTAGCACCTGCAGCCCCACCGGCTACCCCGCCGCCGTCCCGGCCTGGAGATGTGCCCAGGCTGGGCCC
>NW_015164992.1:0-848 GCF_001447785.1 Gekko japonicus
AGCTTTTTGTGGATTTCCTGCATGTTTTAACAACTAAATGTGGCTCAGTTCCTCAGTTCCTCAGATTTCCCAGGTTGGTGCGACAGGGTCAATGAGCACAAGTCATAAATCATTATACTATTGTTTGTTCCACAGGGCAGACCTCCTGTTCTTCATCCACATCTAGAGAATCAAACCTGTTCGGATGCTTAGATGGGGGGATAAAGTCCTCCACCCTAGTGTGTTTATGTACAGGAGTTTTTACAGTCAGTCCTTGAGCATTTAGAAAGGATGGCTGTGATGACTAAGAGCCAGCATGGGTTTCTCAAGAACAACTCATGCCAGACTAACCTTATCTTTCTTTTCTTTTTTTGAGAAAGTTACTACCTTGCTGGATCAGAGGGATGCTGTAGATATAGTATATCTTGATTGCAGTAAGGCTTCTGATAAGGTTCCACATAATAGTCTTGTTGACAAGATGGTAAAATGTGGTTTGGAACCCATTACTGCTAGGTGACTCTGTAACTGGTTGACAGATCGCACCCAAAGAGTGCTTATCATAGAATGTTAGAGTTGGAAGGGACCTTGCGGGTCATCTAGTCCAACCCCCTGCACTCTGCAGGAGCATAGCCGAAAGATAGCCCTACAACATACCCGAAAGATAGCCCTACAACATACCCGAAAACATCCAGCGAACGAAAGATAGCCCTACAAAATACCTGAAAGATGGTCGTCCAGCCTCTGCTTGAAAACGTCCAGTGAAGGAGCATCCACCACCTCCCGAGGCAGTCTGTTCCACTGCTCAACCACTCTTACAGTTAGGAAGTTTCTCCTGATATTTAGCCGGTAATGACTCCCTTGTAATTTCC
>NW_015164992.1:1816-2113 GCF_001447785.1 Gekko japonicus
TCAAGGATATCATGAGAAACTTTGTCAGATGCTTTACTGAAATCTAGATACACTATGTCCACAGCATTGCCAAAGTCAACCATTTTGGTAACTCTGTCAAAAAAGGAGATAAGGTTGGTCTGGCATGACTTATTCTTGATAAACCCATGCTGGCTACTACCAGTTAGCTCATTCTGTTCAAGATGCTCACAGACAGAGCGTTTAATAATCTGCTCTAGAATTGTTCCAGGTATTGATGTGAAACTGACAGGCCTGTAACTTCCTGGGCCCGTCTTTTCCCCCTTCTTGAAGATCGGG
>NW_015164993.1:0-2096 GCF_001447785.1 Gekko japonicus
CCTGCCTGGAGATTGGGAACCCAAGTATGCTCCTGCCTGGAGACTGGGAACCCAAGTATGTGAGTGCTAATTGCATAAGGTAAAAACATCTTGCTGAGATCATCATGAGAAGCTAAGCTTGGCAGAGAGCCAGGGAGAGATAAGAGTGAGGCTGTCTTCAGAAGCACATTCCATAGAATGCTTGTAAGGGGGAGGAGGGAGGGAGAAGGGGGAGATAAAGGGAGAAGTTTTTCTTAATAAATACGCTGGAAGCTGAGACAGCTTCACACCACTTCTGCTTTTTTTGTGTCCTGACGTTCTTCTTTTGAACCCCCTGCAACCTTCAGCCAACAGGTCCAAGAACAACAGTACTGCCGTGCCGCCTCAATCCAGATGCCTCATCGTTTGTGAGGGCAACTAGTGCGGTCTCCATCCCATGGCCTGGCTGAAAAATGAACTGGAATGGGTCAAGCATGGAAGTGTCATCCATAAAGCTCTGCAACTTTATGGAAGAGCTGAGTAGCATCAGCATATTGATGGCAAGCAACCCCAAACCTCCTGACAAGCTTGCTAGAGGGCACATATAGATGTTAAACAACATCAAGGACAGGACTGATCAAGGACCATATATAACACCCCCTGCCCTTGAAGAACATCCTCTGATTGCATTCACCTCTGACTGGAGAAATGAGGTAAACCAAGATAAGACAGTGCCGTGTATCACTAGGGAGGCCAAGATTAGAGCTCTTCTTCTCCACAGCTTCAGTCAGCCAGATTCACTCATCTCTCTTAACTACTGTCTTCTACTCTCTTCATTGCTGTTTTTAAAGTGCTATCTCACTAACATTCTGTCAGCTCCCATCAGTGGCTCTTAGGGAGTGGGGGATTCTAACATGTCCATCACAACATGTTTGAGTTACCATGTTTGGGGTTTGGTGGAGACTGTACTGTATGAACCTGCCCAATATTCATGTGATATCATGCATGTGCTGAATGGAGGTAAGAATGTGGAAGAACGGAAGACATTAGATAAGGAAAATCCAACCCAGTTAATGTCAAGGTCTACCCAAAGATCAGGGGTTTGGCCTCTTTACCACTGAGCTCTATCCTTTGAGACCTCTGGCCAGTGTCCCCTCTAAGCTGAGTTAGTGTGAGCTAGCTCACAGTTTTTTTTAGCCTCCAGCTCACACATTTTTGTCTTAGGTCAGGAAGGATGGCTCCAGAGCAAACTAATTTATTATTATACAACTTTAATGTCAGTAGCTCACAAAGTAGAATTTTTACTCACAAGACTCCGCAGCTTAGAGGAAGCGCTGCTTCTGGCCTCAATCCCTGTAGCCCACCTGTAAGATTTCAGAAAAGAAGACTGCCATTATGAGGAACAAGTGGAGACCCGCAAGAAACTTGCATGATGGTTATCTCATTCGTCACACCTTTGCTTCCTTTCCTTACCCCCTACCTCTCTCACACTATTTCTCCTCCCTGCATGTGACTTCCTCTCTCTTTCTGACCTGTCCTCTTTCTCTTTGTTTTTCTGCCTCCCCACTTCATCACTCTTTCTCTCTCTTTCTGCCCCCACCCCATAATTCTTTCTTTCTGCCCCCATCACTCTCCCAGCCTCTTGCCTGCTTCCTCCCCCACTACACAGAGCAGCAGCAGCAGTGGTGGCAGTCTGCTTCCTCTCCCCCCACAGCAGCAGTGGCAGCGGTCTGTGAATCACAACGAATCTCCCAGGTACAGAGATCAACCCACCTTAGGGCTGCCAGCTCCAGGTTGGGAAATTCCTGCAGATTTGGGGGTGGAGCCTTGGGACAGTGAGGCTTGGTGTGGCAAGCAGCCTCAGCAGGGTATGATGCCATAGACTCAACCAAAACAGCCATTTTATCCCGAGGAACTAATTTCTGTCGCCTGGACAACAGTTGTAATACTGGGTGATCTCCAGTCCTCACCTGGAGGCCTGCAATGGTGGTTCTCATGGAGGAAATGGCTGGAGGGTAGAGTCTATGACATTACACCAGTCCAAAGTGCTTCCCCTCCTCAAATCCCACCCTCTCCAAGCTCCTGGAGTTGGCAACCCTTTTTCCTTCACATCCAACAGCCAGCCTACCTTTATCTGT
>NW_015164994.1:0-2099 GCF_001447785.1 Gekko japonicus
TGGGAAGGTAACAGCATTCCGTGCGCCATAGTGTCTAGTCATGCCGGCCACATGACTGTGGAGAAGTCTTCGGACAGCGCTGGCTCTTCAGCTTGGAAACGGAGATGAGCACCGCCCTCTAGAGTCAGATTCGACTGGCTTTCAAGCAAGGGAAACCTTTACCTTTATTTAAAGATAGAGAACTGCTAAATGTGCAAGCCCAGGTGTCACGGCTACGATCGGATACAGATGATTGTGTCACCCTTTCAGTGGCAAAATTCATAGGCACAATAATCAAATGTAAGAGAAATGTAATACTGAATACGGTCTTTTTTTTTTTTAAAAAAAAATTGGTTCTAATTTCTAATTTCTGCTAAAGGTGATAGCCATATTAGCAGTAATAGACAGACAGACAAACAGACAGACATATCGTTGAGGAGGAGTGGGAAATCAAACCCATTTCTCCAGTTTAGAGTCCGCCACTCTTAACCGCTACACTCAGGGCTATTTTTGGGCAGGAACGCACAGGAACGGAGTTCCGGCTGGCTCCCGAGTTGGCCACACCCGGCAGGAACTCATTAGCATAATAGGCCACACCCAACAGCAGAAACTCATTAGGATTGGCTACATTAGGGGTGTGTGGCCTAACATGCAAAGGAGTTCCTGCTACAAAAAGGTCCTGGGTTTTGACAACAAACAAGTTAAACAGAATAAGAAGCAAAAGGTGGGTGTGGCTGGATGACCACACTTCTGGTAACATGGGGGTGTGTGGCCTAATATGCTAATTAACTGTGCTGTCATGTGTGTGGCCTAATATGTGAATGAGTTCCTGCTGTTGGGTGTGGCCTATTATGCTAATGAGTTCTGGCTGGGCTTTTCCTACAAAAAAAGCCCTGGCTACACTACTCTGGCCAAGTCAGCCATGTGAACCAGCCCCATCCCCGAGACAAGGAGAGTGGATTGGGGCCTATTTGGATTTGACCTCCCCGTTTCCATCTGGCAGGTTTTTGCGGGGATTTTTACAGCAGAGATGGTCCTGAAAATCATCGCGATGGATCCTTACCACTATTTCCAGCAGCGGTCTAATATCTTTGACAGCGTGATCGTCTTCCTGAGCCTGGTGGAGCTGCTCATTCCCAAAGAAACGGGCAAAGGGAAAAGTAGGGGGAAAGGAAGCCTAACGGTCTTGCGGTCATTGAGGCTGGTAATTCTTCCATTCTTTTTCATTACTTTCCACTGGAGATCTAAGATCTAAGATGACTGAGGTGTGACGTGATCGAGGTTTAGAAGATTATGCCTGGGATAGACCAGGTAGAGAAAGAAATCCTTTTCTCCTTTTCTCACAATACTAGAACTCGTGGGCACTCCATGAAATTGCTGAGCCATCAGGTTAGAACGGATAAAAGGAAGTCCTTCTTCACCCAAAGAGTGATTAACACATGGAATTCACTGCCACAGAAGGTGGTGGCAGCATATGGAGCAAAGGTCCATCAGTGGCTCTTAGCCACAAGGTATAGATAGGAACTCTCAGACTGGGGCAAGGGATGCACTGTATTCTTGGTGCTTGGGGGGGTCAACAGCAATGTTCCCTCTAAGCTGTGGAGTCTTGTGAGCAAAAATTCTACTCTGTGAGCTACTGGCATTAAAGTTGTGAGCAAGCGATTTGGCTACTGAATAAATCAGTTTGCTCTGGAGCCCTCCTTCCTGAGCCAAGACAAAAATGTGTGAGCCGGAGGCTAAAAAACTGTGAGCTAGCTCACACTAATTCAGCTTAGAGGGAACACTGGTCAACAGTGGGAGGGCTTCTAATGTCCTGGCCCCATTGGTAGACCTCCTGATGGCACCTGGTATTTTTGGCCACTGTGTGACAGAGTGTTGGACTGGATGGGCCATTGGCCTGATCCAACATTGGCGTCTCTTATGTTATGTTCTTAAGATAGGCTTTCCCGCACGCAGCAGACGATGAGAAGCACCATTATTAATTATGAGCATTTTGAAAGAATCGCTTCACTAATTTACAGAGGCGCCACATGAGGACGTTCAGTTTCAGACCGAGGAAACTAAAGCCAAGAAGTCATAATTTCTTCAAGGCCAACTGTGCATTTGCAATAGGGAGCAAC
>NW_015164995.1:0-1051 GCF_001447785.1 Gekko japonicus
GCTCACTTACCCTCAAGAGAAAGAACCGGTGGACGAAATGGGATGAAAGCGTCTCGGAAGGAAGAGAGAGGGAGGCCCGCTGTGACTTGTTTTTAGCAGGGAGGGCTTGGAAATACACACCAGAGAGAGAAAGGAGCTCCGGCCCAGCAAGGGACCCAGCTGGGGGCCTTGCGTTTGATCCAGAAGGATCTTCTTGCATTCACAAGAGAGCTCTGCATGCGCACGGGAGATTCAGAGAGCAAGTAGTTACAGGGTGGCCGGATACGGGTTGGGTAACTCTTGGAGGTTTGCGGGTGGAGCCTGGGGAGGCCAGGGACCTCAGTGGGGTACAAGGCCACAGAGTCCACCCTCCAGAGCAGCCATTTTTCTCCAGGGGAGCTGATCTCTTGTCACTTGGAGATCAGTTGTAAAAGCAGGGGGGTCTCCAGCAATGTTCCCCCTAAGCCATGGAGTCTTGTGAGCAAGAATTCTACTTTGTGAGCTACTGGCATTCAAGTTCTGAGCAAGTGATTTGGCTGCTGCCTAAATCAGTTGGCTCTGGAGCCCATCCCTCCTGAGCTAAGACAAAAATCTGTGAGCCGGAGGCTAAAAAACTGAGCTGGCTCACACTAACTCAGCTTAGAGGGGACACTGGACTCTCCAGCCACAACCTGGAAGTTGAGTACAAGGAAGGGACCACAGTTGTAGGCACATACCAACAAACAAAGAAACACTGTGATAAGAATAACATTTAACGATTCATGTGAACATCGATATGTATCTCTATTCAAACGTGACAATATTGCTTAGGAAATCCTGACATATTCAAGGAAAAGTCCAACATCATGATATCCTCCATGAGCACCCGGGTTTATACTCATTTTATTAGTCTTCCTCAGGAGTAATCCTCTAAGGTTGGAAGGTGTAAACCTCTCGAGACAGCTTAACTTCTTTTGAATGCAGTTTAACTTCTTTTTTTACTGCCTTGCAATTGTTGCAGCTGAAATTCTTTTTTCAAAATGTCCGGAAACAAACATGGTTATTGAGATTGGAAAGAGGCATGCTATATTCC
>NW_015164995.1:1107-2104 GCF_001447785.1 Gekko japonicus
CCCCCCCGCGATATCCGGCCCGTGTGATCGGGGCCCAAGATGAAGAACAATGTTTAGTCCAGTGGCACCTTTAATACTAAGAAGTTTAATTCTGGGTATAAGCTTTCATGTGCATGCAAAAAAGCTTATACTCAGAATTAAACTTTGTTGTTCTTGAAGAACAAGGAGGAGGAGGAAGAGGAGGAGGAGGAGGAGAGGGGGAGGAGGAGACTGGATTTATACCCCGCCCTTAAGTACCCAAAGGAGTCTCAGAGTGGTTTATAATCTCCTCTCTCTTCCCATCCCCACAATAGACACCCTGCGACTCAGTGGGGCCAAGAGAGCTCTTTTGAGAACTGCTCGTGAAATAACAGCTCTGAGAGAACTCGTGACTGACCCAAGGTCATACCCACAGTTGCATGGGGAGGAATGGGGAATCAAACCCGGTTCTCCCAGATCAGAGTCCGTGCTCCTAACCACTACACCAAACTGGCTCTTAAAGGTGCCACTGAGCTCAAACCTTGTTCTGTTGCTTCCGACCAACACAGCTACCCACCTGAATCTATGACCAAGATGAAATTATTCTGATAATAATTCTCTATTCTCGAGGGAAAGGATATAGATAAAAAACTAATTTGTGAGAATTCACAGCCATGGTCAGGTTCCGTTATTCCTATAACCATGATCCAGTTGTGTACCTTTCTCGCTTGGTCAGAAAAGTTCTGTAAAGCCAGGAGCCGATAGTGACGAGAGATTAACACTGTTCATTTATTTGCGTTTGTACCCCACAAGGCTGCCTTTTCGTGGGACACTCGAAATTGGGTTGCCAACTTTGGGTTGGGAAATACCTGGAGATTTGCGGGGTGGAGCTTGGGGAGGGTGGGGTTTGGGGAGGGACCTCCGCAGGGTACAATTCCAGATGCAGGAGGCAGCATCAGGGGGAGGCCTCGGCCTCTATGCCCTGTGGCTGCCCCTCCAGACAAGATACTGGATGGACCACTGCTCTCATCCAGCAGGG
>NW_015164996.1:0-1413 GCF_001447785.1 Gekko japonicus
AGAAGGTGACCATAGTGGTAGTGACAGTGTCACTCTGACTGAGGGGAGCAGGTGGAGAATAGAAGAGATATGTTGTCACCATCGTGGACCGCCATGGTCAGGACAGCAGCACAAGTACAGGCCCATTAAGGGAGGGAGGAGGTTCAAATCCCTTCGGTAGGCCCAATCCCGCCATTGCTGCCACCACCCCAGAGAAAGAGAGTGTGCTCCATTGGGTAGACCTACATACACCCATCATTATACACAAGTCTTCTGAGAGAGCAGGTTCTTGTTCCCTGAGGAGATAGAGCCACAGGAACTGTGTAAAGTGCGCTCAATGTTTCTATAATGATAGCAATAATGTTATAAATATGAAAATTACAAAAGTGATACTAATACATTCAAATTGTAAATCCAGATAACAATGACGGCGGGACGTCTGAGAGAAATTTTCTCCATTACTTGTGCAATGAAATAGATGAAACTGTTACTGAACTCCATGTGAATCGGGTAGCTTTTCTATTGAAGTGCAATTTTCCACACATCATCTACTTATAGATTCTTGGTCAGAAGAAGACGCTTGTCGAAACGGCATCACATTCCGGAGACCACCGTCCCGCCGTCATTGTTATCTTCTATCTTATGTAACTGGATTTACAATTCAAATGTCTTAGTATCGCTTTTGTCATTTCCATGTTTATAACATTATTGCTATCATTATAGAAACATTGAGCGCACTTTACACAGTTCCTGTGGCTCTATCTTTTCATGTCTACGGACTGTGACCATATTTGTCTTTGTACATCTTGTTCCCTGGGGCCCATATGCCCTGGGGAAGCAATGAACTCCTAGCGCACACATGATCCAAAGTCCTCATGGTGGCTACGATGACTCTGGTTCATACAGTGAGACCCTTAACATTTTTGCACCTAAAGATTGAGGATGACAGTACTTCAGCTCTAGACTGGAGCTCATTGTCTCTGATGTAATATATAAAATGGAAGAAGGACATCAGCCAACCTCTGGACTCCGGGGCCTCACACAGATTGCTCTTAAGTAGAGTAATAGAATCACAGAGTGGGAAGGGGTCCTGCAGGCCATCTAGTCCAACCCCCTGCTCAATGCAGCACCAGCCTAGAACACCCCTGACAAGTGTCTGTCCAGACGCTGCTTAAAGACTGCCAGGGAGGGGGAGCTCACCACTCCCTAGGCAGCTGATTCCACTGTTGCACAACTCTGACTGCAAAAAAGTTTGTTTGTTACTTGAGAGCCAGTTTGGTGTAGTGGTTAAGTGCGTGGACTCTAATCTGGAAGAACCGGGTTTGATTCCCCACTCCTCCACTTGCACCTGGCTGGATGACCTTGGGCAAGCCTTAGCTCTGATAAGAGCTGTCCTTGAAAAAGAGCCGTTTCTGTCAGAGCTCCCTCAGCCCC
>NW_015164996.1:1734-2089 GCF_001447785.1 Gekko japonicus
CCTGGGGCCAGGGAGGGCCTTGGCAGGGCTTCCTCGCACTCCCGCTAGCCTTGCAGGTCCACCGCCGGGCCCCTGATGTCAGGGGGTGTGGCATATGCTAATAAGTTATGCTAATGAGTTCCCCTAGCTCTTTTTCTACGAAATGACCCCTGATCCCATCTCTTCTTCTTCTTCTTCTAAAAAAGTAATGCCAGTCTTGTGTTCAAGTCTTCCTGAGCTGCCAGTCAGTCTCAATGCATGGGAGAGATACATGAGGTGATACTGGAAATCACATGGTACAAGATATTTTTTTTAATCTGTTTAACAACAACAACAACAAAAAAGGAACTAAGGCCGAATCTGCATCTAGCATTTG
>NW_015164997.1:0-222 GCF_001447785.1 Gekko japonicus
ACACAAAATGGTGACCCCCAGGTAATTACTGAGAAAGCAGTGGTGTCCCAAACGTGCAAAAATGTAACCCACTCATATCTCCAGCCTACTTTCTCTTGTGCGAATCAGAGGTCATTTCGGAGGGGATCGCGGGGGATCGCAGTTCCACCGGGTGAGGTACGGGGGCAGGGCACATGATGAAGCCCCGCCCCCTGCTTCCGGCCGCTCTGTTTCCAGCCGCCC
>NW_015164997.1:503-2069 GCF_001447785.1 Gekko japonicus
GTGTGGCCTTATGACACACTTCCAGTGATGTCAGGGGGTGTGGCCTTATGACAAACTTCCAGTGATGTCAGGGGGTGTGGCATATGCTAATGAGTTATGCTAATGAGTTCCCCTAGCGCTTTTTCTACGGAACGACCCCTGGTGCTAATACCACAGGTAGGGTAACAACTGATGCGTCAAGGTTGACAGGGCCCTTTTATCGCCCAAGAGGCCCTACGGAGCACAATATATATATATTTTTCCAAAACAATTTATTAGGATATAATAAAGAAAAAGTTCAAACATATATCAAAACTTATACAATTATATATCCTTCCCTCCTCCCTCCCCCCCCTTCACGGCTTCCCACAGTGCTCCAACCTCCAGCCCAATTTTTAAATTTTCGTCATACCTCCCTTTCTTCCTATTCACATCCGTAGGTAACTTATCCTTCAACTGTTATTCTTATACCTTTATCTGTTTTCTATTATCCTTTAATAATTCTCAAAGCAAAGTAAATTGTCCTTTACACCCCAGTATTTCTCCAAATAGTCTTTAAAGTCTTTCCAGTCTGCAAAAAAATTCTTCCGCTTCCAAATTATTAAGTTTCCTTGTCATCTTATCCATTTCAACCGTAAAAAGTAATTTTTTAATCCATTCCCCAATTTCAGGGACCTTATCCTGTTTCCAACATTGAGCATATGTCATTCTGGCAGTTGTGATCATGTACCACATCAATGTCCTTTTTGCCATGTTGACTTCTTCCATTTTAAGTCCCAAAAGTAGTATTTCCGGTTCTTTCTTAAACTTACATTTCACAATTTTTTTTCCATTTCTGCATGTATCTCAGCCCAAAACATTTTTGCCTTTTCACATGTCCACCACACGGAGCACAACATTTTGATGAGGGTGGCAGTGTGGCAAACCAAGCTCCAGAGGGATTGGCAACACCAGCCAAGCTCACCTTCTCCCAGCTGGGGACCAGAACCCTGTCCCACTGCTGTCCCGCTCAGGCCAGGAGGGTCGCCAGGTCTGGGTTTGTAAATACCTGGAGACTTTGGGGGTGGATCTGGGAGAAGGCGGGGTTTAGGGAGGGGAGGGGCCTCAGCATGGTACAATGCCAAAGAGTCCACCCTTCGAAGCAGCCATTTTCTCCAGGGGACACTAAATACAATGGGACCATGGAGACACTAAGAACAGTAACAAAAAACAAAATACACCGTGGACAGAACGTATTGCTCAAGGTCAAATGCCACTAAAGTGTTACTTAAAGGCAGATGCCTCAAACATAATAAATGAGGAAAATCATGCATGGAGATTAAACTGCAAATCTTTTAGTATGATCCACATGTACTTATTGCTTATTAAAACACAAAAGCTATGAAACAAATACACAAGTATAAAGAAGCCTTCCTAAAGCAAGACCAGTAAATGGGCTGTATACAGTCCTTGAAAACACTGTAATCTTCTTTGCTGTTTTTTAGTTTCATTCAGGTCTGCTTTATCATACTCCCACATGCTTTGCTGTAAGGAGTGTAATGAGCCATTGTGGGAATATGACCCGGTCACACGGGTCGGATATCGCGG
>NW_015164998.1:0-2054 GCF_001447785.1 Gekko japonicus
ATTCCAGTTGCTGATATAATTGAACAGTCCTCTATCTAATGGCCATGAATGGATCACCGCACCCGATCCCATACAGATTTTTTTTCAAAACAAATCTGCAGTATGGGTTTCCAAGGGCTCAAGTATAGGTTTCTGCAGATCAGGAATAACTTCCAGGTTTGCACAAAAAACCAAGAAACTTAAATGAGATTCAATAAAACAAAAGTTTTTGAAGGTCTTGCGCACCACCTTGTGAGGTTTCAGTCGCCCTTGTGGGTTGCCTAGACAACCAGGAAAGCCAACCAAGATCTCATGAGACTGCAAACTGGGGTTTAGCACCGAACCAGAACTTCAAACTAGGGTTTTGTTGCTGGTTTGTTCACCATTGGAAGGTGGGCATCTGACCAGAAGAGGTCTGCTCCTCCATCGGTATGCCCTCGGATGCTGGCATTAGCTGCACCACTGTGACATCAGCGGGGCATTGCACCGACGCATCTCCAAATATGCTAGCGTGTCTCTGCATTATTCCTGTGTGGGGTCCATTTGCCATTCTAAGCCATTCGTAGGCTGGCCTTAGGATCCCACAGTCAATGTCTCCCTTCTGAAATAAGTGGGACATGCTTCACTTTGGCTGGATCATACCTTTTAAGAGCTTTGGAAAGCCTCGTTGATTTTCCCCGAGTAAGAAAGTGTATGTTTCATTGGCAACCAAAGCCTTTTTTGGCCAGTTGAACAGACACATTAGGCATACGGTATCCACAGGAGGCATACGGTATCACAGTCACGTGATAGGGATGCTTTTGTTTGGAGAGAAAGTAGCACGGCATAGCCCGCTCCCGTCAGATCTTGGAAGCTAAGCAGGATCAGTCCTGGATAGTCCTTGGCTGGGAGACCTCCAGGGAAAACGGCAGAGGAAGGCAATGGCCAATCACCTCTGCTTCTCACTTGCCTTGGAAAGCCCCTTGCGTGGGGTTGCCATAAGATAGCTGCGACCAGGGCTTTTTTTGTAGAAAAAGCCCAGCAGGAACTCATTAGCCTAATAGGCCATACCCAACAGTAGAAACTCATTAGCATATTAGGCCACACCCAGATAGCACATCATATTAGCATATTAGGCCACACCCCATGTTACCAGAAGTGTGGTCATCCAGCCACACCCACCTTTTGCTTCTTATTATATTTACTTTGTTTATTGTCAAAACCCAGGGCTTTTTTTTTGTAGCAGTAACTTCTTTGCATGTTAGGCCACACACCCCTAATGTAGCCAATCCTAATGAGTTTCTGCCGTTGGGTGTGGCTTATTATGCTAATTAGTTCCTGCTGGGCGTGGCCAACGTGGGAGCCAGCCGGAACTCCGTTCCCGTGCGTTCCTGCCCAAAAATAGCCCTGGCTGCGACTTGACAGCAATTGACACACACACGCTTTCGATGCTTGGGAGGGCTTCTAGTGTCCTGGCCCCACTGGTGGACCTCCTGATGGCACCTGGTATGTTTGGCCACTGTGTGACAGAGTGTTGGACCGGATGGGCCGCTGGACTGATCCAACATTGGCTTCTCTTATGTTCTTGTGAACTAAAACTCTGAGCGCTTTTAGATCCAGCTGGGTAGCCATGTTGGTCTGAAGCGACAGAACAAAGTTTGAGTCCAGGGGCACCTTGAAGATCAACAAAGTTTAATTCTGGATATAAGCTTAAGTGTGCGTGCACGCTTCTTTCGATACTCTTCTTCAGATACTCCAGGTACCCGAAGACGTGTGCATGCACATATGAAAGCTTCTACCCAGAATTAAAACTGTGCTGGTCTTAAAGGTGCCCCTGGACCCAGACTTTGTTCCGTGTGCCTTTTGCATATGAAATCACCAAGAGCTGTGGGAGAGCAGCAGAGGTGCCTTTCTGAGATCCCTACACAGCGAGAGTGGCTGCTGAAGGTCAGGAGACCTGCTGACCTTGTCTTGGCCCATTCTGATAGCTGAGACACGCTCCCCCCCCCCAATTAAAATGAGAGGCATGCTCCATTCCGTCACACAAAAGGGGTTTACTTTAGCTTCTGCAAGAACAGGGCTGCCCCCCCCATTAG
>NW_015164999.1:0-154 GCF_001447785.1 Gekko japonicus
TTCAATTTCGCCAGAATTGCACAGACAATTGCACAGAGTTACCATCATTGGAAATACATTTAAGCAGGCCAGCATAAAGACGTGGCGGTGAGATGGAATTGATAACGTTGAGTAAAAGTCAGGAAATCTCTCTGGAGGGGACAACCCCAAAGCC
>NW_015164999.1:833-2003 GCF_001447785.1 Gekko japonicus
AGCCCTAAGCCCTACAGCCCTGGGGCCATTCCTGATGACCCGCTGGTTCCCAACCGGAACTGGCTGAAAGTGCTTACCGGTTCTGCATTCTTTCCCACCCTACTCTGCCACAGGCAAGGCCAAGCCTCTGCATTGGCTGCCACAGCCACCTAACAGCCCAAGGCTGTCCTAATCTCTTGCTGTAATTCCTCCAGGAATATGTCGTTGGCCTTGTTTGACAAATGTACGCCATCATCCCTGTATAGGTCAAGCTCAACCCGAATACCTGGATGAGGGAGAAACCAACCCAAACCCACCTCCAGTGCCTTCTCCATATGTCGGTTCACCTTCTTCCGGGCCCTGTGCCAACCCCGGGGGTCCCCAAGGCCATGCCAGAGATGACGTGGCAAGATTGCCGACCACATAATCTGCGTACCCGGCCACCTTGCTTTAATGGTGATGAGGTCACCTTTGGCCTGCAGTGCCAGTGCTATGCCCTTCAGCAGGCCCAGGTCATTACCTCCAAGGTGGGGAACCAAAACCTGCAGGGGAGGTCCCTGCCATTCCCCAAACAACAACGGGAGGAGTCTGGGCCATCTCATGCCTCTCCTCCCTAACCATTCAACATGGGCCCACCCGCTGAGGCCCAGCTGTGATCCCACAGGGGTTCTCCTGGCGTGGTGGGCTGCCCAGAAGATTATGCTGTGGCCAAAAACCAGAACGTCGTGCCTCGCCGGCCTGCTGACAACACCTGTAATGAGAGTTCTGTCAACATCTGAACTCAAACGATACTCTTTTGAACATCCAAACTCAAAACTTGTTCTTTTGAACATAACTCTTATATGTGCGGGAACGATGGTGGCCGATCGTCCAAATATCAGTGGGAGAATACCCCATGTCTGCTGCGGCGGATGCAGCCCCAATCCTGAAGGAGTGGGTTCCAAAATGAAAGCCCCCAAACCCAGTTCCTTCAGTGCCTTCTGGGTCAGCGACCAGAACTGAAACTTGGTAAAAGGGGAACCATCTCTATGGCGAAATAAAATGCCAACCTCTGACCCCCTCCAAGCAAGGTAATGCCGCAATGCCCGTACCGAGCATAGCTCCTGATCAAAGCACTGACCAAGCTCCAAGACCGAGCCTTTCCCCCGCTGGTCGTTCTTGGAATGTCACTTAAAGCAAGGGCCCTCCCAG
>NW_015165000.1:0-1316 GCF_001447785.1 Gekko japonicus
TTCCTTGTGAATTCTGTACACGATCTATAGACCGCATCAATATCGTTTTGCAACGTATCCACTGTAATATCTGCCATTTGCTCCAATGCTTCGCACATTGACTGTGTGAGATTCTCCCCTTTTTCCTCAGAAATTCCCTGAAACCTTAGGGCATGGCTTGCCTTTTCCATTTGTAACTGTAGCAGTTGGGACTAGGGTTCCCTCTAAGCTGAGTTAGTGTGAGCTGGCTCACAGTTTTTTAGCCTCCGGCTCACTTGTTTTTTGTCTCAGCTCAGGAAGGGACGGCTCCGGATCAAACTAATTGATGCAGCAGCCAAATCACCTGCTCACAGCTTTAATGCCGGTAGCTCAAACAGTGGAATTTTTGCTCACAGGACTCCACAGCTTAGAGGGAGCATTGTTTGGGACTCATCTTGTTGGGACTCGTCTCTTTGTCACTTCTTCTCCATTGTCTGCGTTTGTTTTTGCAGCTTTTTGTTGTTGGTGTCCACTTCTTTGAGTTTCTGGTCCGTTTGGTCTATTTTTTTGACAGTCTCGTTAATTTGAGCTTCCTGCATATCCAGCTTTCGATTGATCTCCATCACTTGTTCCAGCAGAGGGCGTAGTGCTTCATTTAATACCCTTTGAAGGTCCGAGTTTGTCTCCTGTCTGGGCACAATACTCGATGGGCTGGCACTTCCGGTAGCCTTGGCTTTCACGATCTTCTCCTTCTCCTCTTTCCTGATGGGAGGCGCCATTTTTTTTAGGAATTGTTCACTTTTCGTCAGAAGTTATCACAGTCTCTAAAGTTCTCAATTATGCTTGGTAAGTTCTTAAAAGCCTTTTATTTCAGTCTTTTTCGCATTGAAAGCCTGCTTTAACGATAGAGTTCGTTTTAAGTTTGTCTAATCGGAGGGGAGTCCCCTCCCCCCCCTTGCTTCCCGCGGGGCAGCTTTTAGCACTTTTCGATGTTCTCGCTTCAACTTCACTCACAGTTCACTGGTTAAACGGTTTTCATTTTGCTAGATCACCCGGCGCTTGATCCAGTGTGCGCTTCTAGTTCCATCAGGAAACTTTGCGGCGGGACCGTTGGGGCATGAATACCCCCCTGTGCACTGGCAGGATCACTGACAGAGAAGCCACTTAGCACCCCATGGCTTGGAACCCATCAGCAAGGGTTCCGTGGAGAATGCGGACAATCACACCCCCTCCGAGCCACGGGTTCTGGCGAACGTCTCCTTGAGGTCCAGGAGAGTGACCGCCATAGCAAGCGCCAAGACCAGAAGCCTCTCCGAATAGATATTTTAAGTGTTGTGAGTGCCAGCTGCCTTTAAAAT
>NW_015165000.1:1720-1967 GCF_001447785.1 Gekko japonicus
GGCTGGAAGAAGAGGAAGGGCTGTTTCTCCCAGGCTCTGATGAAGAGGAGGGATTGGCAGGTAGGGGCTGAAGATCTCTGTCTTGGGACGGTGTGTTGCCTGCGCCTTCCTTGGAATGTCGGGAGAATTTCTGTGGCCTCGTTTATCCTCACAGTTTTCCCTGAGAAGAGCTTGGATGAACTGTGGGTGATGAAATGGTGCCTGTAGATCTTCAGCCGAGGGCAAGAGGCAGTTCTCTTCTCCCTAG
>NW_015165001.1:0-1953 GCF_001447785.1 Gekko japonicus
GGAAAGGGGGCACATATAGATGTTAAACATCGGAAAAATGACCGCCCCTTGGGTGCCTTCGGGATAGGTGTTCCCCTAGTGTACCTTTACCTTGTTGTTGTTGATGATGATGTTGTTCAGTTGCACAGTTGAGTCCAACTCTTTGCAACCCCATGGACTACATCATGCCAGGCCCTCCTGTCTTCCATCATCGTCCTCTGAAGTTTGCTCAATTTCATATTCATTGCATCAGTAACACTGTCTAACCATCTCATCCTTTGCTATCCCCTTCTTCTTTTACCTTCAGTCTTTCCCAGCATCAGGATCTTCTCCAGTGAGTGCTCCCTTCTCATTTGGTGGCCAAAGTATTTGAGCTTCAGCTTCAGTATCTGGCCTTCCAGGGTTGATTTCCTTTAGGATTGACTGATTTAATCTCCTTGCAGTCCAAGGGACTCTTAAGTCTTCTCCAGCACTATAATTTGAAAGCATCTATTATTCGGCACTCGGCCTTCCTTATGGTCCAACTCTTGCAGCCATACATTACTACTTGGAATACCATCACTTTGACTATGTGGACTTTTGTTGGCAGGGTAATGTCTCTACTTTTTATTATGCTGTCAAGGTTTGCCCTAGCTTTTCTCCCAGGGAGCAGGTATCTTTTAATTTCACGGCTGCAGTCACCATCTGCAGAGATCTTGGATCCCAGGAACGTGAAGTCTGTCACTGCTTCCATGACTTCCCCTTCTGTTAGCCAAGGAGTGATGGGGCCAGATGCCATGATCTTAGTTTTTTTTGACATTGAGTTTCAAGCCAACTTATGCACTCTGCTCAGCAAGAGGCTCCTTAGGTCCTCTTCACTTTCTGCTATTAGAGTGGTATCGTCTGCATCTGTTAGGTTGTTGATTTCTTCCCAGCAATCTTAATTCCAGCTTGTGATTCATCCAGGCCATCATGTCACATGATGTACTCTGCAAACAAATTAAATGGTGATGAGAGTGGGCTGCCGGATGAAGCAGGCAAGCAATCCAGTGTGAATATGCTCTTACTACAAGAGAAGCATAATAAACTTTGAGTCAAGCGATTTTTAAGCTGCTGAGCCAAGAATGAGTGTGGGACTATAATATGAGTTGAACTAGTGGGTGGGAAGGAGCTGGATTCCCCCCCCCTGATGGCAGTTCCTAAGCGTTAATTTGAAAGGAAAAGTGATACTGACCTGAGAGACTTTAAATAATGTGAAAGGAGCAAAATAAGCCAAAGTGCATCCAAACTGAAGAACTTTCATTCTAATCTAAAAAACTTTGTTCTGGTGTAAACAATGTCTGGCAGAGGGAGAAAAATGGCGCTGGAAAAGAAACCTTCAACAAAAACTACCCAGACAACAACTACCAGATACCAAAAGCAGCCACTAATCTCTCCAGTATGCTGGCAATGGCACTGCGCCCTCTGCTGCAGCAGATGTCTAACATCAAAACCTGATGGAGTTCAAAAGCAACTGATGGGAACTGACAAAATAACAGCTGAGGCCAATAAAGCCATCAAGAAAATTGAAGAAAAAACAAAGAATATTACACAGAAACTGGAAGAAGTGGGAAAAGAGCGGGTTTTTGACAAAGGACAATTGTTACAGCTTCAGATTGAGAAATCAATGTATGTCTTAAGCTTCCAGGGTATCCCAGAACAGAATATTAAGCGAAGCTTTAGCACCAGTGACAAAGCTTAAGCAGGATTTACTACAAAATGATATGGACTTGGTTTATCGAACCTATCCAGACTTTATCAAGAAAAATAAGCTGCCTGGTGAAATATTTGTGAAATTCTCCAAGAGATCTACTAGAGATGCAGTCTTAAAAATGGCATCTTAAAAAAAACCCTGAAAGTTAAATATGAAGAAGTGAGAATTTTAAAGGATATTCCATTTGAGGTGAGGAAACGAAAACAGCAATACAAGGATTGATATTTAACTACAACGATAAG
>NW_015165002.1:0-1927 GCF_001447785.1 Gekko japonicus
ACGGCTACCTCCGAGACCTTTCCAGATATTTGTGCGTTACGGAAGGCCTGCCGTTTGTACCATTCACCCTTGAACTGCAAGCAAGCTACTGCATCATCTTAACAGAATGTGGATTGCACAGAATAACAGCGGTTTAAGGCAAAGATAAACACCCTGCAGAAAAATTTCTTACTCGTGTGTGTGCGGGAATTATTTATCTACAATAAAACAAAAGCCAGGAGCTTCAAAATTTGGCTTCAGGACAGCTGTTGGAGTTGCCATGCTGGAAAAAAATGGAACGGACCAATCCTGGCCCAGATTAACAACCAAAAATACCCTTATATTATATGTCCTGATGATTATGGTCACGGCACCAAAAAGCATAATAGCAATAAAGTGGAAAGACAATAAGCCTCCTACGCTCCATCTTTGGTATATAAAACTGTGGGATTATTTTGTTATGGAAAAAATTTCAGGTGACAGACAGCGTTCAGAGTTACAGGTCAATGAGTCATATGTAATTAATAAATGGGCTCCTTTTCTGAAATGGAAATCCAAACACAAAGGTCCTTTTGATTCAGATGCTTTAGCTAATTTTAACTTTGTGATGACAATTGAATGATTACCAAAATATTGAACAGTAATTATCTGATATGTATTATTTGGATGCAGCTTTGTTGAATGTTGATATATATTGTTAATTGTACTCTTATTGTTTCTCAATAAAATATATATTTCAAAAAAATGTTCTGATGATGAATGATATGTTCTGAGAATGGTTTTTAAAATCTTCACATTGCCCAGAGCCCCACATTCATGGGATCAGGCGATTCAAAAATGCAATTCAATAAATAAAATAGAAAAAAATAATATTGTGCGATGGAAGAGTGGCATGGATTCCCTCCTTCACGGAACAAACCTTCAGACCAGTTTCCAGTTCAGAGATTTTGAGAATGACGCTCGCCGGCATCGCTCCCGCCAGAGAAAGCAACAGTATATATTGCAAAGGCAATCCCAAGATGGCAAAATGTGGCCAAGCGCCCCTGCAGGTGTTGCCCGCGGAGTGTGCAAAAAAGAACCCTGCCAGGGCAGCCCGCTAAGGGGACCCGGCAAGGACAGGCCACAAGCCCTGCTGGATCGGACCAGGGGACGATAAGAACATAAGAGAAGCCAATGTTGGATCAGGCCAAAGGGCCATCCAGTCCAGCACTCTGGGTCACACAGTGGCCCACAACACCAGGTGCCATCAGGAGGTCCAGCAGTGGGGCCAGGACACTAGAAGCCCTCCCACTGCTCCCCCCGACCCTCCCCCAGCACCAAGAATACAGAGCATCCCTTGCCCCAGACCGAGATTTCCTAGCTATCCCTTGTGGCTAAGAGCCACTGATGGACCTCTGCTCCAGATGTTTCTCCAACCCCCCCCCCCTCGAAGCCGTCCATGCTTGTAGCCGCCGCCACCTCCTGTGGCAGGGAATTCCACGTGTTCGTCACTCTTTGGGCGAAGAGGGGCTTCCTTTTATCTATCCGTCTGAGTGTTAAGAATGCAACAAAGGCCAGAGTGGTTGCAAAGATCCGCCGCCCTTGCAGAGCTCTCTTGCCCGGGGCAACCTCAACCCACCTTTCCTGCAGACCTGCAGAAGTCGAATTCTCCCTCCGGCCGGGGGGAACGGGAGAGCGGACAGGCGCCGGCGAGCTCCATAACCCTCCAGACTTCCTTCCCCACCGCGATGAAAACCCGGCCGTCTCCACACCTGGAAAAGGATATTGACTCACCCCTGGTGCTTGCAAGGCCTTCTGGGAGATGTAGTTCCCCGCGACCCACCGAGCCACGTGGAAGGACAGACCAGAAGCCCTTGGAAAGAAATAATTTGTACCGGGAAGGTTTCCTTCGGTCTCTAGTGGCCGCTTCCTATGACGGCCCCACTCCATGAGAGCATAGCGGGGAGTG
>NW_015165003.1:0-1918 GCF_001447785.1 Gekko japonicus
TGGAAATATGTTTAGTAGTAATATTTCTGTAATGGGTTTAGTTAAACAAGTATAAAGCCAACAGTCGTGATAGTCTGACCCACAATCAAACAGCCCGGGATCCAGAAGAAACATAGCAACATATTTTGAGCCTGAATGTTAATTGAGATCAGCATCCTATCTGAATTTAATATTCTTAAGACTTGTTGTCTAACATTTATGAAACTGAGAGCTTTGGCACCACTATAATATCTCCTGAAGAAGATTCATTTTTTGAAACGTTGTTATGTAATCCGGAGACGACGTTGTGTATCATGTTATAGTGCTTTAGATTGCAACGACGTTGATTATGTACCTTGGTTCAAAAATTTTCTATTGAGTTGTGTATCATATTGTAGTGCTTTAGATTGCAATACATAAACAGCATTCTTTATAAGTCTTATGACTGTTTGATTGTGGGTCAGACTATCACGACTCCTAGGGTCCTTACAAGTCGGAAGCAAAGTGATGGCAGTTGACACACAGAGAAATATCTGACAGGAAGCCTTAGGATAAGGTCACTGCTTGAACTGAGTGAATGAAAACCCCTCACCTGCTCTGCCTGCCTCTTCTCCTCTGCCTGACTCAGGAGGAAACCTTCGGCCAGGGCCACCGCCTGCAAACTGGTCTCCGTCCCACACCCTCTGACCCAGCACTGCATGTCCTGGGGCAGGACGGCCAGGAACTGCTCCAGGATCACCAGGTCCAGGATCTGCTTCTTGGTGTTCCTCTCCGGCTTCAGCCAGTGGTTGCCAAGTCCATGGAGCCGGCTGCAAACCTCTCGGGGCCCATCGGCCTCCTGGTAACAGAACTGCCGGAAGCATCGGCTGCGTACATCTGTGCTCATAGTGTCCTCAGGTATGGTCTCTGGCGCACCTCTTTCCCAGAATTCAACACCACTCCCAGCTGGGATGGGATGGGGAGGTTTTCTTCAATCTCTTGCCAGTTCCAGGGCCTTCTGGGTCCTCCTCTTCCATCTCCTTCCCCTTTCTCTTGGGTTTCCTCTGACTGTGGAAAGACAGTCTTATTCACTTGCCTACAAAGAGGGAGAGGGAAAGACATCCAAAAGGCAGAAAGCAAGCAAGAGAGAAAGGAGTTATATCTCTGATCCTGGACAAGCGACATCTAAGTGGATCAGAAGGAGTGCCCGTGTTGTAGTTTGCGAATCAGGAATAATGTCACTGGGTCATATTAAGTATCAAGCTTTTTAGGATACACTTGTTTGGGTCCTTCAGGAAAGAAAAACCTCTCTGTTGGGCTCTTTAAAAAACTACAGTGGATGTTATAAGCTTGGACTCCGATTTCTGGGGACCAGTCTGTCTAGTGGGTGCAACTCCAGGTAAACTGGAGCCCAGGACAAAGCGAGTGGGAAGGGCTTAACTGTTGCAGCCAGCTGAGGGGGAGGGGCAGAGGGGCTTCTGGGGGCAAACAGGAGCAGGAGCAGGCAGGGATGCGGCAGAGGCCCTCAACGGCTTCCTGGCTGCTGCTGTCAAATGGCTAAGAGTGAACGAGTTGAAACTGAACCCTGGAAAGACAGCTGGCTGGGAAAACAGAAGTCTTGAAGGACGTTCTGTTCCTCACTTTCCGTAGGGTTCAACTAACCATGGCTGTGTCAGTTAAGAGCCTCCGCATTATACTGAACCCAGCCTTATTGCCTGGAGAAGCAACTTAATGCAGTTGCAAAAAAGGGCTTTCTCCCAACTCAGCCTAGCAGGAAAAATGACCCCTTCCCTTGATATAGTTGATCCGGCCAACTGCATCCATGCCACAGTGACGTGGAGACTCAACTAGATCAATGCCCGGTTGAATAAAACCAATTCAGAGACTCCATCTGGTGCAGAACGCGTGGGCTTGGCCAGTATGAGGAGCTGGATGGAGCAGGTGAATCACTGCCCTTCTG
>NW_015165004.1:0-283 GCF_001447785.1 Gekko japonicus
TTCCCCCAGTGTGACCGGGGCCATAGATGCTCCACTCATCAGCACAGGAGTCCTGTTCTAGCCCAAAGCAAAGACGGGAATCTTCCTAACTTTTGGGGTGATGCATGGATCATATTCACCCCTCACATACGCCAGTGGGAACGCACACAACATTCAAGCCTCTCTAGGCTCTACCTCAGTGAGCTGCTGGAAGCCTTGAGGCCAGGCTGCTGCTTTGTGGGGATCTGTGGGGTAGGTGCCCAAAGGGGATCGGTCGCCATGGCGATAAACCTGAGGAGGAAGA
>NW_015165004.1:309-1848 GCF_001447785.1 Gekko japonicus
TAGGGAAATCACAGTGTATAGAAAACCCAACACCAACTGAGGAAACAACAGCTCCTTGACTCTAACCTACAAGACCAGCCTGACTAGACCAAAAATCCTTTCACATGTAAAATGGGACCCTTGAGTGTTTTCCTTCGATGTAATGTGTCCTTCCCTCCTGTTTCCTTCTCTCTTTTCCTCTTTTTTCACTCCGCCCCTGACCAGTGTTCCCTCTAAGCTGAGTAAGTGTGAGCTAGCGCACAGATTTTTAGCCTCCCGCTCACAGATTTTTGTCTTAGCTCAGGAAGGAGGGCTCCAGAGCAAACTAATTTATGCAGTAGCCAAATTGCTCACTCACAACTTTAATGCCAGTAGCTCACAAAGTAGAATTTTTGCTCACAAGACTCCATAGCTTAGAGGGAACATTGCCCCTGACACATCTGAAGATCCCCAGTTAACTTTCCCCTCACTACCAATTCAACTTTCCTCTTCAATCTCATACAGCCCATACAGCCACTTTGTACATTCAAACTGTTCAAACTGACTTTTGGTGGTCTGGGATACAGAAAGATAGGATAGAATAATCACTGCGGTATACCACCCCCCATATTTAGTCACTGAGAGGATGGAGGGTATTAGTCCAGTCAATCAATCGATCGAGGTGCAATGTGCAGAGCATACAGAGACACACTGGGCCCTCTCTTAAGGCCCTTGGCAATATATTGGCCCTGTCACTGCCCAGCTGATCATCATGTTGATCATTTCTCTGTATGCAGCTTACCAGGACCCTAGGTAGGGATGCCAGCCTCCAGATGGGGTCTGGAGATCTCCTGGAATTACAAATTATCTCCAGACTACAGAGATCAGTACCCCTGGAGCAAATTTAGAGGGTGGACTCTATGGCACTGTACACCAATGAGGTCTCGGTCCTCCCCAGGCTCCACCCCCAAATCTCCAGGACTTTCCGAACCAGGAGGTGGCAACCCTCCCCCCCGTCCCCCACCATTGGCCAGGAGGGACCTGGCAACCCTACCCCTAGGCCTTCACTCATGTTTCAAATCATCCGGGAACCCTGGCTCCCCGTCTTTCCTTCGGTAATCCATTAAATTCCATACGGTCCTTCCAAGGAACAAAAGAGACCCTCTTTTGTGCTAAGGTATTACGTCCTTCTCCATTCCCAGAGAACCCAGGCGCTCCAGCCCCAGGAATCACCCCGCAATCTGTGTACCAAGGTAACGAAGCGCAGAATCCTTTCCTGGCCTGCTGTAGGAGGCAGGATGTTCTGGAGGAGAATAATCAGGGGGCCCAAAGTTGCAGACAGCCTCATGGTGATGAAAAAGCTGCACCATCTGGACGCAAGTTGTCCGAGGGCTGGCAGACAAACTCTTCCATTATATAGGCCTCTTCTCAGACCCTATAATCAACCCTCATTTTCCTTTGCTGACAGGTCAGATTAAAGAGGCGCCACCACAATTGAAGTGTGCAAAGAGGGAGGGGGACCTGCTTCTTGTGTAAAGACACCTCCCCCCACACACACACCTGCCCATCTCTGAAGGGGGG
>NW_015165005.1:0-1469 GCF_001447785.1 Gekko japonicus
TTCTGCTCCGCCACAGAAGCAGAGTCAAAAATCGCTGGCGGAAATCCAGTTGAAAATGGGTTGCGACGGGCCACGGACGGACTTCCCCCTGTCTGATCGCTCCAGCGTGCTCTCAAGTCACCGGGATGGTCTGATCAGGAGCGCACAGGAATGGAGTTCTGGCTGGCTCCCAAGTTGGCCACGCCCAGCAGGAACTCATTAGCATAATAGGCCACACCCAAAAGCAGAAATTCATTAGGATTGGCTACATTAGGGGTGTGTGGTCTAACATGCAAAGGAGTCCCTGCTACAAAAAAAGGCCCTGGGTTTTGACAACAAACAAGGTAAACAGAATAACAAGCAAAAGGTGGGTGTGGCTGGACAACCACACTTCTGGTAACATGGGGGTGCGGCCTAATGGGCTAATGAGCTGTGCTGGGAGGGGCGTGGCCCAATATGCTAATGAGTTTCTGGTGTTGGGTGTGGCCTATTATGCTAATGAGTTCCTGCTGGGCTTTTTCTACAAAAAGAGCCCTGGCAGTGCATGGGAAACAAACGGCACAAAAAAAGAAATGACTCACCCACAGTTGCGTCTGATCACACACTGACGGGCTGTGCCCACAGCTTCAAAGGGAGGTGTGATCTTGCAACTGCGGGTCAAATTCCTCCGGAGGAAATAGCCTCACTCCACCACCACCACCATTTTATCTGGCGCGTGTGACCACACCCTCAGTTGACTTATGGCAACCCCATAGGGTTTTCAAGGCAAGAGGTGTTCAGAGGTGCTTTGTTGTTGCCTCTGTCTGTCTCTGGAGCCCTTCTCCCTCCTCACAAACTCAAACGAGCAGAGGCGCACTCAGTGCTGATTCTGTGAACTCAGGCACATCAAGAGACGGAGGGCAGGAAGGGTTGCATCAATGCTTAGTCCTCGTGGCTCTTTCTTTCACGCCCAGGGAAATACTGATTGCCACTTTGGGGTCAGGAAGCAATTTTTCTCCAGGCCAATTTGGCTGGGGATCCTGGAAGGATTTTTTTTTTTTTTGGCCCTCTTCTGGGTATAGAGCAGGGGTCACTGAGTGGGTGTGTGGGGGAGGTATTTGTGAATTTCCCTCATTGTGCAGGGGGTTCGATAGATGATCTTGGAGGTCTCTTCCAACTTGATGATTCTATGGAAATTTTCTGCTTCAAGGTAAGATCATGGTAGGTGTGCTTCACACTAGGGGGTGTGGCCTTGCTGTCACTGCCATCTCCCAGCTCTTAGGGTTTTTCCGCATGTGTTATTTCAGTCCGTTGTGTGCCTTTACTGCATTGGGGTTTCTTTTCCACTCATAATTTGATCCCTCTAGTGGCTGCTCCAGTCTTTTATAGGTGTTTCTCCAGTTTATTTATGCACATTCTTAAAATACAGAAGAAGAAGAAGAAGAAGAAGAAGAAGAAGAAGAAGAAGAAGAAGAAGAAGAAGAAGAAGAAGAAGAAGAAGAAGAAGAAGA
>NW_015165005.1:1550-1844 GCF_001447785.1 Gekko japonicus
TTTGCTTTATGGACTATATTTATTGCTACACACAATGGACTGTGCACACACACACACAGGCTCAGAGAACTGTACATTTTAAGTCACCTGTTGTGATGTAACACATAGAAGGTGCCTGCACAAGCCTTACATGTGTAGATAAGGTTTCAGTTACACAGTTACCAGCCTGGTGAAGAAGCACACACCTCCATTATTGTGAGCGGTAAGAAACAACAGCTTGAGCAGAGACAGCCCCTATTGCTGAATTATTTGTGGTCACGTATGTCACATGACTGCTTTGTTCCTGCATTGGTA
>NW_015165006.1:0-362 GCF_001447785.1 Gekko japonicus
TCCCACCAGGTTAGTTTCACTTTTTGTTTATCTAATTGTTCATCAGTTCTTAAGTTATATTTTGCGTCTAACAGATCTCCATAAATTACTTTCCTACTTTTCTCCATCAATGAAGGCATTGTTGCCGCTTCTATTGGTGCTACCCATCTGGGTATTTTTAAATAATATCTCATTTTTACCTCTTTCCAAACTTCATTAGCGCTCCTCTTATAGTGTGTTGTGAAAAGTTTTTTGGTACTTTGCCTTCTTCATACCAGACATATTTATGCCAACCCAGTACCAAATTATGGCCTTCAAGATTTAGTAATCTGGTGTCCTCCAGTGTTATCCAGTCCCTTATCCATCCAGTGCCCTCTTTCACT
>NW_015165006.1:377-1830 GCF_001447785.1 Gekko japonicus
TTTCCCTTTCCTGAAAGCCCCCATAGCCTCTCCTCTTTTCCTGCTTTCTTCTCTCCTTCTAGAGTTGCCAACTTCTGTGTGGGGGCTGGAGATCTCCTGGAATCACAACAAATCTCCCATCTACAGAGATCAGTTCCTCTTAGGGTTGCTAGATTGAAGTTGGGAAATCTCTGGAGATTTGGGGGTGGAGCCTTGGGAGGGTGAAGTTTGAGGAGCGAAGTGACCTCAGCAGGGAATAATGCCATCAAGACCACCCTCTAAAGCAGCCATTTTCTCCAGGGGAAATGATCTCTGCCATTTGGAGAGCAGTTGTAATTCTGGGTGATCTCCACCCCACCTGGAGGTTGGCAGCTCCAGTTTCCCTGGAAGAAATGGCTGCTTTGGAGGGTGGGGTCTATGGCATTGAATCCCTTTGAGGTCCCTCCCCTCCTCAAATCCTACCCTTCCCATGCTCCCCCTACCCTGCTTTCTAAGGCTTTCCTAACCTCTTTCTCTCCTCTTGTCAGTCCCCATATCCTCTCCCTGCCTCATTCTCTCCTCAGCTATTCACCAACCTACCTTTTATCTGTCTCCCAGCTTCAGCTATACTTATCCTTTATCTACTTCATTTATACCCCACCTTTCTCCACAGTGGGGACCAAAGCAGCTTATATTATCTCCTCCTCCTTTTTATCCACACAACAATCTTGTGAGGTAGGTTAGCCTGAAAGCAAGTGACTGGCCCAAAATCACCCACTGAGCTTCCACAGCAACATAGTGATTCAAATCTGGCTCTCCTAAACCCTACTCTGAAGCTCTAACCACTGCAGCACACTGGCTTTCAGAGGGTGGCTGCTGTAGAACAGTAGCAAGCAGCCAGGCCTAGTTGAGTCATGCAAGTCAGGTAGTATCAAGTGATCCAGGGGTTGCTTCTAGGCCTAAGGCTGCCAACCTGCCAGTGGGGGGTGGGGGTGAACTTACTGGGAGCAGGGAGGAATGCTGAAAATAAACGTGACATGCCTATATGACCTGGAAGTTACATAGGCATGTCGGGAATGTCAGGGGCGATGCTCTGGGTTTTGGACAAAACTCTATGGTAGAAGATAATTCTACCATAGAGTTTTCCCAAACATAAGAACATAAGAGACGCCAATGTTGGATCAGGCCAAAGGCCCATCCAGTCCAACACTCTGTGTCACACAGTGGCCAGAAATACCAGTGCCATCAGGAGGTCCACCAGTGGGGCCAGGACATTAGAAGCCCTCCCACTGTTGACCCCCCCCCAAGCACCAAGAAGACAGAGCATCACTTGCCCCAGAGCCCCTATCCATACCTTGTGGCTAATAGCCACTGATGGACCTCTGCTCCATATCATATATTCTAATAGCCAACAGAGGGCGCCGTGCGGATCCTTAGTCTGAGGAAAAGAAGAGCAAGAAGAAGCTTCACTCTCCATTAGCCTGAGGATGACTTA
>NW_015165007.1:0-224 GCF_001447785.1 Gekko japonicus
CTGAGCACCTCCCAGCTGCCGGGCCCACCAATCTCTCCTCCCCCCGAGCACCTGCAGTAAGGTCTGAGCACCACCCAGCTGCTGGGCCCATCAATCTCCCCTCAGGGCACCGGCAGGGAGGCCTGAGCGGCGTCCAGCCACTGGGCCTGCTGCAGAGTTCCCAGAGCGTTCTCTGTGCATGCGCAGGGAATGCTCTTTTACTTTTGGGGGGATTTAAATTTCCC
>NW_015165007.1:273-1802 GCF_001447785.1 Gekko japonicus
GGACTGCTCCAAGTGTGCAGGAAAATCTCTCTGCCCCCCAAGTGCCCCCGATGTGTGGATTTATATATCCACTGGGAGGGGATAACTTGGTCATTAGATATATAGATGGTGGCAGTTTGTTTCCTATGAGATACTCGTCTTCATTGCCTCTTCCATTGCTTTGCAATCCAGCTGAGACTAGTGCCCCCAAACCAAAATTGGTCTGGTTCTTTCAAATCAACGGGTTTTTATGCATTCTTATTTTCCTTGATTGTAAGTTTGTGTTTCTTTAGGGTTCCCCCCCCCCGTTCTGTGCATGTTTTGCTTCTTCTAGTGGTTGATTCTATATTACACCAGTTTATGTCCATCATAAAAAACAACAGCAACTGCAGTTTAAATTTGCAGGGAGAAATGCCAGACATAAAATGGTGTCATGCCAACTTGACCACAAGAGGGAGCCAAACACAAGAGGAACGGGGGGGGGGACCCCTGGAAGAAACAGGAGCTTCCAGGAGGATAAATAAGAATGTGGAAAAGCCCCAAACCTGCATTTCAGTTCTTTTTTGCATAAACTTTTTTATGACAGGATATATCAACAATCTTGCAATTGACAATGTATATTCATTTACAATATATCCCTTTTTAGATTTCTATCCTCCTCCCCTCCCCCAAACTTGACTTCCAACAGTGCGGTATCCCCTCCTTTCCTCTTCATAATCTTTTATTACAAAATTCTTTCACACACAATTTCTCGTTAGGCAACATTTTCCGTTACATAAAATCAGATTGTTTCAAAATTCCATTCTAATAACCATCAAAACTAATTAAATTATTCTTTACATCATATCTTTGTTCAATATATTCTTTAAGGTCTTTCCATTCTTCATAAAATTCTTCATCTTCTTTGTTAATCAATTTCCTCGTCAATTTATCCATTTCATCCATATATAGTACCTTTTTCAACCAATCCCAAACCTCAGGTATTCTATCTTGTTTCCAAAATTGAGCATAGGTCATTCTCACAGTTGTCAGTAAGTACCATAACAGAGTCTTTTTTGTAACATTAACTTCTTCCATTTTCAGGCCCAGAAGCATAATTTCTGGTTCCTTTTTAAATGACGATTTCAGGATTTTCTGCATTTCTGCATGGACCTCTGTCCAATATTTTACTGCCTTCTCACAGGTCCACCACATGTGATAAAAAGAGCCTTCATGACTTTTACACTTCCAACACTTATTAGACAAAGTATTATTAATATTTGCAATCTTTTTGGAGTCATATACCATCTATACATCATTTTAAAACAATTTTCTTTTAAATTATTACAAGTTGAAATTTTCATTGATTTTTTCCACAAATATTCCCAAGATGACATAGTACTTTCCTTATTCATATTTATCACCCACTTAATCATTTGCCCTTTTACAAGCTCATCTTCCGTATACCACTTTAACAATATTTTATATATCTTTGAGATCATTTTCCCCCCTTTTCCACCCAAACACATTCCAGCTCATTATTTTTTTTCCCTGAAACCATACCTTTTTTT
>NW_015165008.1:0-1536 GCF_001447785.1 Gekko japonicus
GGCGGGGTATATATCCAGTCTCTTCTTCTAAATATTGACCCGCAACCGGCCGGGGCTGCGACCAAGATATTTTGTGATAGAGATTCAGTGTGATGATTGTGTCCTACAAACTAATTTTTCCAGTTGGGTTACTACCTGTCACTGCCCTCCAGACAGGACTTCTGTGGTTTGTGTGGTAAGCAAAAGAAAATTAGTTGGGGCATGTAAGAAGAGCCCCACTGGATCTGACCAAAAGTCCATTTAACCCAGCTTCCTGCTTCTCACAGAAGCCATCCAGCTACTTCCAGAAAGCCTACGAGTAAGACATGGAGGCCAAGGGCCAGCAACAGGTATTTAGAGGTACACTGCCCCTGAGTGAGAGCCAGTTTGGTGTAGTGGTTAAGTGCGCGGACTCTAATCTGGGAGAACCGGGTTTGATGCCCCACTCCTCCACATGAAGCTGCTGGTGTGGCCTTGGGTCAGTCACAAGTTCTCTCTGAGCCCCCATAATAGAGATAGATAGACAGACAGACAGACAGACAGACAGAAGCCCCAGTCACACTAGCGGCAAAAGCTGCGGCAGAAGTGCGGCTTTTTAGAGCCGGAACAAACAGAAGTGCAGCAGGTCCCCCGAGGCTCTGCGCTTCTGCCGGCAGCCGCGATCACATGCTGCAGGGGAAGCGACTCTAAGAAGGGCAAGGAGGGCCAGCTGCAGCAGTTGTGCGCATGCACATTTTGCCATTACTACGCATACCATGGGATAACTGCGCATCGGCGATCCCACGGCCGCCGTTGCTGCACGTCATCCGGTAGGTAATGCCATTTCACTACTCTCTTTTAGATCCGCATCTTCGGCTGGAAGGGACGGGTTGGGGGCGGGACGCTTGCCAGATGTTGGCATCCGATCGCGCCGGTTTAATTCGCCCTCAACCCGTCCGTTTCATGGGGCAAATCCTCCCATGTGACCGGGGCCATAGATATATATGCTTCCTCACATTTATTTATTTGTTAAGAATATGTATAGGATGCACTTTCCTTAAAACATTCTCAGGGTGGCTTATAAAATTAAAACATAAACACAACAAGAATTGAATATCAGAAAGAAATAGCACACAGCCCTGACCTGGATAGGCCAGGCAAGCCCGATCTCATCAGATCTCGGAAGCTAAGCTGGGCTGACCCTGGCAAGTACTTGGAAGGGAGACCTCCAAGGAATACCAGGACTAGGATGCAGAGGCAGGCAATAGCAATCCACCTGTCTGAAATGTCCAAGCCCCACTAGGGGTTGCCAGAAGTCAACCATGACTTCCAGGCACGTACACACACACACACACACACACACACACACACACACACACACACACAATACTCACCAAAAAAAGGAAGAAAAAGAAAAAAAATAGAACACAATCAAAACAACAGTAAGCAGTGGATTAACACAGCCACAAAACAAGTTCTAGGCTGCAAATAAAAATAGTACATAACACAATGGAGCAAACCCTCTGTATTGGCAGCCAGGGCTAAGGTAAAATGGATGAGAATGAACACCACTTCACT
>NW_015165008.1:1568-1813 GCF_001447785.1 Gekko japonicus
AAGGATTAAATTATTTTTTAAAAAATCAGGTGCCAAGTGAATCACCGCAGGGTGGGTGTTTCATAAACCAGGAATCCACGATGGAAAAGTCCCAGTTTGCTATCGCCATGGAAAAGGCCCACGTGCTCTTTCCGTCAGAAAGGTACAGAGAACAGAACCTTAGAGGCTGATCTCAGCCGAGAAGCAGATTGAGATGGGAGCTGGCAGTTTGTGGCGCCAACAGAGGTCATTTCGGGGGGATCGCG
>NW_015165009.1:0-877 GCF_001447785.1 Gekko japonicus
CTGCAAGGGATGTCATCTCTGTCTGACTGACTGTTTCAATGACTCCACCTCTCGCTTCTGTTTGCAGGTATGATAAAAAGTTTATTAAAATGCGTGGTCCTGCATAAGAAGCTGGGAGCAAAAGTTTCATTGTGAATCAACGCAGCTGAGGAGGCTTAGAAGAGCACCATGAAACTGAGTCAAAGATCTGTGTATTCTGAATAAAGTTTCTTGTCAACGCAGCAGTTGTGATTGCACTGTCTATCTTTGTGAGGACATCAAGGGACTGGTTTTAGCTCGCCAGTCCTCTCTTTGGGGTATCTTTTCTCTTTTCGAATTCAATGTCCTAAGTAAGTGCAGGGTTGCCCAGCGTGGTGCCCGTGGGTACCACGGTGCCTGCTGACACCTTTCCTGATTTCCACCAAGAGTTTTAGAAAGTGGGAGGGGCCAGGCGGGGATTTTGCCGAGTAGGGCTCCTGATTGGTTGTGCAGACTTTGAAAGACAGGCTTCAGCAGTAGCAGCCACTGCAGCTCTGGTTTAAAAGGCATCGTGTTCAACAGAACATCACCAGTGCCAGAAATGTTGAAGAGTTCCTATGACAGTTGTGTATGACCTCACTCCCTGACATATTGCGGTTGACCCCATAGGGTTGCCAGGTCACCCCCGGCCAGCAGTGGGAGATGGGGGGTAGGGTTGCCAGATTGCAGGCTGGGAACCTCCAGGAGACCTGGGGATGGAGCCCCGGGAGTACAGGGATCAGTACTTGGTCCACCTTTTTTTAACTTGTTCATTAACGATTTGGAGTTAATGAAAAGTCGACTGAGGGGTGACATGATTGAGGTTTACAAGATTATGCATGGGAAAGAGCAGGTAGAGAAAGAGGTACTTTTCTCCCTT
>NW_015165009.1:894-1785 GCF_001447785.1 Gekko japonicus
TTCTGGGAAAGGAAAGCAGATTGTCCCATCGCTCAGAGGGAGAACAAATTTTGTAGTGGTTTAGGCAGAATCTCATAGCAGCCAGCAGCATTGAAAAGACCAGGCCCATCACTGTGCATTTCTGAGTCTCTCGAGTCCGCCGGGCCTCGCGACTCACTCTCTCTCTCTCTTCCCACCCCCCATCCCCCGGCTCACAATATCATTGTGTGCTTCTATCGCAAAAATAAACAATAAAGGCATTGAAGAGACCAGGCCCATCACTGTGCATTTCTGTGTCTCTCGGGTTCTCCAGGATGCACCGTCCATGTCTTGCCCTGTTGCTTCCGTACCTTTCTCATCATGTCTGTCTCTACGGAGGATGAGGATGACGACTCTTCTTCACAATGTCAGGGTGAAGACGGGCGAGGCAAGGGAATGTCGTACCACATCCAGAACTGACCTTGGAAAGGAAGGAGAGCAGCCGTTGATGCGGTGGGCTCCACTTGTGTGTGCATTTGTGTATGTGAGCATAAGGATGCAAGAACATTCTCACAAGGTAATGCTAAACCATTTTGTCCCAGGATTTGGTAGCACCAAAGACCCCTGAATTCACTTGGTAAGCTCCCCTGAATGGCCAAGAGCAATCCTCCCCCACCTCCTTAGCCCCAGTGTCCAGTGCACAGAGGACTTGGACTTCTCTGCATTGTGAGTATATTTTGTTGGCGAGGTTGAAGAAGAACACGAGATATTTTCTCCTGCAACGCCGCGTTCCTATGGCTTCCCGAGAGCAATTCACTACCATATTCAGGGGAGCTTACCAAGTGAATTCAGGGGTCTTTGGTTCCCTGGAAAGATGACATGGAAATTTTCTTCTTCTTTTTTCCCCCCAACTCTTTTTATTTGATTTTTTAA
>NW_015165010.1:0-1156 GCF_001447785.1 Gekko japonicus
TCTACGAAATGACCCCTGAGCACATCATTCAACAGTTGCATCCAATGTGGATGATTTTTTAAGCCAATAGTCATGAACTTCCTCTCTCCCAGGCACTATCCAGTTCTTCGCCTTGCTTAAGTGTTTCGCAAGCTTTCCAGGGTTATTGTAAGATATCCCATTTGCTTTCCTTTCAGTAGGTTGTGGTTGTTGTTACGAATTGTCACAGTAAGATATTTGACTGGTAGATGGTGTTCTGCAATTAAAGATCTAGCCAAGTTCTTGGGCATTGCTGATGTATTTTTGCAGGATTCTTGTTGTTCCAAGCAACACTGTCTTCTAGAGGTGCTCTAACTACTCGTAGGTCTTGGTATTTTGTGATTTTCTCCTGTTCTCCCCCCCACCCATTTTGCTGTCTCTTAGGATTGCAATGTCAATGATCCAAACCCCATTTCTTTCCCCCCCCCCCTAGAATTGTGATTTCAGAGGTGCTTTATCTGTTTGTAATCAGGAGTCCCAAATAATCTTTGTTTCGTCATTCTCCAAATTATCAAAGGCATGATACACCATCACGAAGAAAGGGGGTTTACAAAGGAAGAAGACATTGCAGTAAAAAGGTGAGGTGATACATACAAGAAGCGTTGCAATACACTACAAGAAGTGGGGACTCTCACAAAACGTGTGGGAGCAGCATCGCATCACCCCACCTTTGCTTCGTCCCTTATCTCCCCTCTCTTTCTCTCAGGATCTCTCTCACTTTTTCCTCTCTCTGCCACTGCCCCATCACTATTCCTGCCTACAACAATAGCCCAGGCTAACTCAATCTCATTGGATCTTGGAAGCCAAGGCCCCAAGGGATACCAGGGATGCTATGCAAAGGCAGACAATGGCAACCCCTCTCTGAACATCTCTTGCCTATTAGGTTGCCATAAATAAGCTGCAACTTGTTGGCAATATATACACACACAAGTAGGGACCCACAAGAAACCTGTGAGGAGGGGACATTCCCCCCTCCATTTCCGCCCCTCTTCCCCTACTTCTCTGCTTCTCAGAGAGCCAGTTGGGTGTAGTGGTTAAGTGCGCAGACTCAAATCTGGGAGAACCGGGTTTGATTCCCCACTCCTCCACTTGCACCTGGCTGGATGACCTTGGGCAAGCCATAGTTCTGGCACAGCTG
>NW_015165010.1:1599-1771 GCF_001447785.1 Gekko japonicus
CCCCCCGTGTGCACTCTGTGGCTTGCTTGGAGCAGCTCTGGGCGAGCCAGCAGAGTCTTCCCTTTCCCTGCTGCTTTCAGTGGCTTGCATAGAGCTGCTCCGGGGGAGGGCCTGCCAAGGTTTTCCTCACACTCCCCTGCTTCTGGCAGCTTGCCTGGTGCAGCTACAGGCA
>NW_015165011.1:0-1755 GCF_001447785.1 Gekko japonicus
GTTAAAGAAATATTGAGCGCACTGTGCACTTGTGGATTTATTTTTGTATGTCTATGTCTATGGACTGTGACCATATTTATTTTGGTGTTTTGCTATTAGGTAACAGAAGGAATTTTTCAGAGTCCATAAAATTTATTTTACAGCTCATGTTAACATAGGCGATTAACATTTCTAAATGGAAACTTGCATGTGTTCACAAAGAGGTTGGGGGATTTGTTTTGCTTGGCTTTTTTGCAAACATGAACAGAGCACAGCAGAAAGCTTCACACATGCATTAGGAATACAAAATATTGCAAAACTAGACTCTTAGGGGAAAGATACCTAAGCTAACAGACATCACCGCTACACCAGAGATGCAGGTAAGCTGCGGCTGGGTCACGAAAGAAATGCTTGAAGGAGGAATTATGTGTGGAGAAACGGGGTAACTTTTTTTCCCCCATGCAAGACAATGAATTTGGACTGGTTCATGTTAATACAGGGGCAAATCCATGCTCTGTGCAGAATACAGACAATAGTCCAGGAAAGAAAATCTACTTTGGAAGGTCAGCTGGCTTGAACACAAGCAGTGTGAATCAATGGAAAGAACGGAAAAGCAGAAAGCTAGATTACCATGTTGTCTGATCATTGCCCTCCAAAGATTACAGATCGTTTTGCAAGTCATTCCAGCACCAAATAAAACCATGCTATTTGTTGAGCGGTGGCTCAGAGGTTAAGACACTGAACTGCAGACTGGAAGGTCGGTAGCTTGGCAGTTCGAGACCCTAGTGCCACGTGATGGAGTGAGCTCTCCCGTCTCTGGCCCCAGCTCCTGCCAACCTAACAGTTCGAAAACAAGAAATTGCAAGTAAACGAATAGGTACTGCTTTGGTGGGAAGGTAACAGTGTTCTGTGCACCCTCAGCATCTAGTCATGCCAGCCACATGACCATGGAGAAGTATTCAGAGAGCGCTGGCTCTTTGGTTTGGAAATGGAGATACGCACGACCCCCGAGAGTTGCATTCGACTGGCTTTCGAGCAACGGAAACCTTTACCTTTACTATATGTTGGACATTTTTACCGATGGGAGTTGCTGAAACCTCAATAGAGAATACAATCGAACACAAAACCTAAATTGGAATGAAATAAAAAGGAGCCATGATACTAATGGTATGTAATTAAAACCCAGCGACGGTGGACAAGAGTTCACTGCTTCAGGAATTTTAATAGCTCCAGAGCTAGCAGTGAGCAAAACTGGTTTGATTTTGAAGAAGCTGCAATCTGAGTGACCCCCCCCAAAAAAAAACCCACCCAAAATGCCTAAACTAGAGAAGGCAAAAAAATCATTATTATTATATTAGCAATAACACAGAACTTTTCACGTATTCAAATGCTTCCTGTGCATTCTCAGCAATCCTTACAACATCCCTGTAAAGTAGGACAGCATTGGTATCCTCACATTTCAGAGCAGTCGCTCCTTACCTTTTCAAGCCTATGGGCACCTTTCAAATTCTGATATGGCATGGTGGGCACCACCACCAAATGGCCACCAAATGAGGTGGAGCTGGCCACAAAATAGCTTCCACAGCTCCTCTTTAGTCATACAGTGAAGATCCTTGTGCTGTGGTGGCAGCGGCTGCCAAAGCCATGTTATTAAAAATCTGCATAGCCCATAAAATCTCAAGTGGCCAAAGCCCCCACCTGGACCAGCCCACTTTCTAAAAACACTTGGTAGGCATCAGGAAAAAAGAAGAAGGGACTTCCGGTTTATGGCGACAC
>NW_015165012.1:0-1748 GCF_001447785.1 Gekko japonicus
TAACAAAATGTGTGGCAGGGGAGGAGCTGCTGTGAGCCACCGCTCTCTTTTTCAGACAGATCAAGATGGGTCACCGTCAATGTTCCCTCTAAGCTGTGGAGTCTTGTGAGCAAAAATTCTACTTTGTGAGCTCCTGGCACTAAAGTTGTGAGTGAGTAATTTGGCTGCTGCATAAATCAGTTTGCTCTGGAGCCCCATCCTTCCTGAGCTAAGACAAAAATGTGTGAGCCAGAGGCTAAAAAACTGTGAGCTAGCTCACACTAACTCAGCTTAGAGGGAACATTGGTCACCGTCAATGTTCTCTCTAAGCTGTGGAGTCCTGTGAGCAAAAATTCTACTTTGTGAGCTACCAGCATTAAAGTTGTGAGCAGGCAGGTGATTCGGCTACTGCATACATTAGTTTCCTCTGGACTGGAGCCCTGCTCCCTGAGCTAAGACAACAATGTGTGAGCCGGTGGCTAAAAAACTGTGAGCTAGCTCACACCAACTCAGCTTAGAGGGAACATTGGTCACCGTGTTTGTCTGCAGCAGTAGAAAAGAGCAAGAGTCCAGCAGCACCTTCAAGACTAACAAAATTTGTGGCAGGGGAGGACCTTTTGGGGACTCACTGACTGCTCACTTCTTCAGATAGTTCGAACACGGCTACCTATCTTGATCTAACTTCTTGCTCTGGTTTCGATAGTGATTTATCTGACCCCCCCCCCCCCCCCCCGTTAGCTGCAACAGAATGAAGAGACGGGCAAACGGAAATGCAAGATCTGAGCTAGTGAAGGAGGGGCAGATCAAGGACCACAGGAGTGGTCTAACCCATGAGGCCCCTCGTGCTGGGCAGGCGGCCCATCTACCCGAAGAGCAACCGACACAATTCCAACGCCGCCGCAAAGCCATCATGCGCGCTCTCTACCTGCATCCATGCTGTGGTTCATCTGATGGTCGCTGGTTTCGCCATCCTCGCTCAGGTAGCCAGGCGGGGGGGTCTCTGTGAACAACGGGAAAGGACGCGCGTGAACACAAAAGCCCGAGTAAAACGCAAGGCCTTAGGAATTACCGACACATCCTTGCTGAATGAAAACACAAAGCTGCCTTCTGCTGGATCAGAGCACTGGTCAATCAAGGTCAACACTCTCGACGATCAGCGGCTCTCCAGGGTCTCCGGCGGAGCCTTTTCACATCTTACGCAAAATTATGCATGGGATAGAGCAGGTAGAGGAAGAAAGACTTCTCTCCCTTTCTCACCGTGCAAGAACTCTTGGGCACTCCATAAAATTGCTGAGCAGTAGGGCTTCAAACAGAGAAAAGGAAGCACTTCTTCAACCACAGAGTGATTAACATGTGGAACTCCCTGCCGTAGGAAGTGGTGGCAGCTACAGGCACGGACAACTCCAAGAGGGGATTGGATAGACTTATGGAGCAGACGTCCATCAGTGGCCATTAGCCGTAAGATATAGATGGAGCATTCTGTCTGGGGCAGTGGTGTTCTGTATACTTGGTGCTTGGGAGGGGCAACAGTGGGAGGGCTTCTGGAGTTCTGGCCCCGCTGGTGGACCTCCTGCTGGCACCTGGATTTTGGCCACTGTGTGACACAGAGTGTTGGACTGGCTGGACCATTGGCCTGATCCAACATGGCTTCTCCTCTGTTCTTAATTGATAAACATATGGCACAGAAGTCCATCAGTGCCTATTAGCCACAAGGTAGAGATGGAACACTCTATCTGTGGCAGTGATGTGCTGTATTCTTGGTGCTGGGG
>NW_015165013.1:0-1658 GCF_001447785.1 Gekko japonicus
GGAAAAGACAGCTGCAGTTATAGCCAGGATATGGACTGGATCAGAAACAAGCCAGTGACACCAAACTTCACCTGGGCAGATCCCCCTGAGCCAGACACTGGAAGCAATGCAAGCATCCCCCCTATGCTTGCAGAGCCCCCCCCCACCCCCGTCTACAAAGGCAGGTTCTTAAGGACAGAAAGGCAGACATCCCTAGACTTTTGACAGGGGCTCTCCAAAGTTACCCCACAACTGTTTTGTAGGCCCCCCAGCCCCACCAAACTAGTGAAATGAGAGTTTTCAATTTTAAGTGATGCAATGACAGAAAGATAGACATGACAAAAGACTTCCAACAGGAGCTCCCCAAAGTTACCCCACGATGACAGCTTGGTGGGCACCCTAGCCACACCAGACTAGTGGAAATCAGAGTTTTCCATTTTTAATGATGCAGTGACAGAAAGGCAGACATGACAAGAAGCTTCCAACTTACTGCCCAACTTACCTCCCAGGCCTTCCAACTTTTTTAAAAATTCATTTTTCACCAAGCCGTCACCCTGCCCTGCGAGCACCAGTGAAAGCCAGCAAGGCCGGTGGCTGGTAGAGATAGCTTTGTGGATAGGACATGGCTGTGCTGGGGGCCTTGCTGGAGACTTCTTACACAGCATCAAGTCTGCCCATTTGCTGCATGAGAGGCAGGTGGATGGGGATCAAGAACTCCACCTATGCCATGATAGTGTGTTTGGTGGAGCAGAAAAGTGCCACACAGGATATATTCTCCTCAATGACCATCCTGCATGGGGAAGAGGAGCTCAGCATCAGCTCCAATGACTGGCTGACCCTCTCCCAAATGGTTTATGTCCTTAAGTCCTTCCAGAACACCATTGACATGCGTGCACCTTTACAGCCCACCTGAAAGTCATCTCCCTGATTTGAGGGCTGGACTGGGCGCTGGCCTCCACATGGGAATCAGGTGGCCTCCCAAAGGTCAGGGCCTTGGCAGAGAGGTTGCAAATGGGCATCACCATTAGGTTGCATCCTCTCTGCGATAAAGGGTAGTCCAAGCTGGCCTGTATAGACTGTGAAGCCTGGATGTCTCCTGAATGCAGAGCTCTTGCAATGGAAGTGTCTGCTTTGTAAAGACTGTAGAGGCTGCCAGCCAACAGACATGGCCAGAAGGAACAGCAGGTGGAATAAGCTGGGAAGGACGGTGTTAGATCGCGCTAACAAAGGACTCGTAGAGTGATTTCAGCAGTGATTCAGCTTTAATCAGAAGTAACGAACAAGCACTCAAACGCATTAGAAACCAGAACAGAAAACATTGGAGCTGGGCTCCTTTTTAAAACAACCGGGCTAATATAGCCACTCCCACTATGTACAATAACAACCAATTAGATTGCAAGGATAAAGACAAATCAGAGGTCTTCCCGCTCAGGGAACAGCTTATCCATGATTGGTCGCTGTTTAGAAGCGACCAATAGCTTTTCAGTACAACGGAGCCTTGGCTGGCTCGAAGCTTAACATGGGAGTTGGATTAGGTGATTCATGTTATATTTGCCAATACATAACAGATGGGGAGGGAGAGTCACATGCCAGTACCTCTGCCACAAAAAGCCCAACCAGGGAGAAGAAGCCCCACTACTAATTGTCAGTAGTCCATCAGGAGGACAGCAGTGTGTGTG
>NW_015165014.1:0-1738 GCF_001447785.1 Gekko japonicus
ATTAAAATGCGAAATTTGCTACCAGAGAGTGTAGTGATGCCCTAGGCATAAACAGATTTGAAAGGGAATGGGACAGATTCATGGTCTATCGGTGGCTGCTAGCCATGGTATCTATAGGGAACCTCCAAGTTCAGAGGCAGTAAACCTTGGAATACCAGTGCTAGAAGGCAACATCAGTGCTAAGCAAAGTGAAAGGCAGCAAGAAAAGAGGACGACCCAACATGGGATGGATTGACTCGATAAAGGAAGCCATGGCCCTTAGTCTGCAAGACCTGAGTAAGGCTGTTAACAACAAGAAGTTTTAGCGGCCATTAATTCGTAGGGTCGCCATAAGTTGGAAGCAACCCAACGGCACTTGACACAAACATTTGAATGGAAAATTTTTATTCTGGGGGGTGGGATTCAAGAGTAGTTCAAATGTTATATTCAAATAAATTCAGAGCTTTCTGCAGGAATCTTAAACTGAAGAAAATTGGAGAAACTACTAGGCCATTCAGGTTTGACTTAGATCACATCCCTTCTGAATATACAGTGGAGGTGAAGAATAGGTTTCAGGGACCTGATTTGATAGACAGAGTACCTGAAGAACTATGGACAGAGGTTCGCAACATTGTACAGGAGGCAGCAAAACAGCATCATCCCAAAGAAAAAGAAACACAAGAAACCAAAGTGGCTGTCTGATGAGGCTTTACAAATAGCAGAAGAAAGAAGGAAGACAAAGGTGAAAAGGGAAGATTTACCCAACTGAATGCAAATTTCCAGAGAACAGCAAGAGGCCTTCCTGAATGAACAACGCAAAGTAATCGAGGAAAACAATAGAAAGGGAAGGACTAGAGATCGCTTCAAAAAAATTGGAGAAGTCAAGGGGATGTTCTGTGCAAAGCTGGCCATGATAAAGGACAAAAATGGCAGGGACCTAAGAGAAGCTGAAGAGATTAGGAAGAAGTGGCAAGAATACACAGAAGGACTATACAAGAAGGGTCTCGATGCCCTTGACAACTACAATGGTGTGATCGCTGACCTCGAGCCAGACATCCTGGAGTGCAAAGTCAAATGGGCCTTAGAAAGCATTACTAACAACAAAGCCAGTGGAGATGACGGTATCCCAGCTGAGCTATTCAAAGTCCTAAAAAATGATGCTGTTAAAGTACTGCGCTCCATATGCCAGCAAATTTGGAAAATGCAACAGTGGCCAAAGGATTGGAAAAGGTCAGTTTACATTCCAATCCCAAAGAAGGGCAATGCCAAGGAATGTTCAAGCTATTACACAATTGCACTCATTTCACACGCTAGCAAGGTCATGCTCAAGATCCTACAAGCTAGACTTCAGCAGTACATGGATAAAGAACTGCCAGAAATACAAGTTGGGTTTTGAAGAGGTAGAGGAACTAGAGATCAAACTGCCAACATTTGTTGGATTATGGAGAAAGAAAGGGAGTACCAAAAACATCTACTTCTGCTTCTTTGGCTATGCTAAAGCCTTTGATTGTGTGGACCGTAACAAACTGTGGCAGGTCCTTAAAGAGATGGGAGTACCAGACCACCTCACATGTCTCCTGAGAAACCTGTATAAGGGTCGAGAAGTGACAGTCACAACCAGATATGGAACAACTGGTTTAGAATACGAAAAGGAGTAAGACAAGGATATATATTGTCACCCTGCTTATTTAATTTATATGCAGAGTACATCATGCGAAATGCCGGCTTACAGGAATCACAAGCCAGAATTAAGATTGCC
>NW_015165015.1:0-1024 GCF_001447785.1 Gekko japonicus
ATAGCCACTGATGGACCTCTGCCCATATGTTTATGCAGTTCCCTCTTGAAACCATCCATGCTTGTAGCTGCCACCTCCTGTGGCAGTGAATTCCATGTGTTAATCACATGTGTTAATCAGAAAGGATGAACACCAAAGGGTAGGATTTTACTGAGCATTTATTGATCACTGACTTGTAGAATTTATGAGTGATCTAATTGTCTGTTTAAACCATTGCCTGCTGAGCAGAGCAGCTATGAAGCAAAGATGGGGGGGTAGTAGAACTCAATTGGGCTGTGTGAGAATGTGTATGTTCAAATTGTGCTGTGCTGCATGGTTAGTAAGGAATACAGTGAAACAACCTGACAAACATCCATGAACAAATCAACTATCAGTCCAGTCCTCAGCTCATCAGGGCTTTGAAGAAGCGAGCAGTGACTCATGAAAGCCCATACCCTGCCACATATTCTGTTAGTCTTGAAGGTGCTGCTGGACTCTTGCTCTTTTCTACTGCTATAGACAGACTAACACAGCTACCCATCTTGATCCATCAGGACTCTATGCGCAACCATGTGAAAATATACAAGCCAAACTGGCAGGTGTTTGAGGATCTGTACTGTCAACTATGGAGCTGCGGTGGTTCAAGTGGTTAAGGTGCTGAACTGCAGGCTGTGGAAGGTCAGTAGTTCAGCAGTTCAAGACCCGTGGTGTGCCGCATGATGGAGTGAGCTCCCATCTCTAGTTCCAGTTCCTGCCAACCTAGCAGTTCGAAAGCAAGAAATTGCAAGTAGACAAATAGGTACCACTTCAGTGGGAAGGTAACAGCGTTCCATGCACCTTGGTGTTTAGTCATGCCGGCCACATGACCACGGAAATGTCTTCGGACAGCGCTGGCTGTTCGGCTTTGAAACAGAGATGAGCACCACAACCCTAGAGTCGGATTCAACTGGCTTTCGAGCAAGGGAACCTTTACCTTTAACTTACTGTCAACTGGCTTTCGAGCAAGGGAACCTTTACCTTTAACTTACTGTCAACTATAGCCACT
>NW_015165015.1:1042-1700 GCF_001447785.1 Gekko japonicus
TATTGCTTTCACCTCCTCCATTTCTGCTCTTTGGGAATGAAGAACCCCACAGTTGATAGCCTGAGAAGGGAGGAGGTCATGGCCATGGCATGGTTCTTCACTTGCAAAATGAAAGTAGGACAGACCTTAGTCACTTCTTTTTTCCATAGGAGAAGAGGCACCCTGGAGTTTCAACTTCCTCCTGTCTGTGGGGCACTTTGTTCCAATTCATGTGTGGGAAGATGAGTGTCAGGTTCTGGGAAGCCAGCTATGGGGACCTGTGGCAGTAGCACATCCACATTCAATTTGATGATATGCTACAGTCACATGTATGTTTGCTAGTTGGGGCCAGCTATCAGAAGCATGTGGCCCCAATACTATAGCAAATACACTGGCTACTGATCTACTCCCAAGCCAAGGTATTGGTTTTAACTTTTAAGGCACTATATGTCTTAGGACCAGGGGATCTGAAGGACCGTCTTCTTCCATATTTCCTGCCCAGGAATTAAGATCACCGCAAGTGGCCTCCTGTCTGTCCTATCAATCAAAGAAGCTCATTTGGTGGGTACACAAAAGAGAGCTTTTTCAGTGGCAGCCCCATAGTTATGCCCCCCCCCCAACTTTGGATCTTTAGGAGACAGCTGAAGACTGCTTTATTTAGGACTGCATTTGATTAAAG
>NW_015165016.1:0-247 GCF_001447785.1 Gekko japonicus
ATTCTAACATGCCTCCTTTCCCTCAGGTGCTGTAAATCGGAAACAATTATATTCGGGAATACCAAATACAGCCCCAATCCGAATACAGGGCTGCCACTAAAATTTTATTTTTCATTTCCCTGACTTCCCCTGACCAACATTTGTCAGTTTCCCTGCTGTTACCTTCCCACCGAAGCAGTACCTGTTTACTTGCAATCTCTCGCTTCCGAACTGCTAGGTTGGCAGGAGCTGGGGCCAGAGACGGGAG
>NW_015165016.1:461-1680 GCF_001447785.1 Gekko japonicus
AGTTCTACTTGTGTTCTGCTACTTCTCTATTCCAGTTGCCACAAGAACAGATCAGGCTCTTGCTGCAGCAGGTCAAAAATCCACGGCTTGAATATCTTTTAATCACAATTTCCCTGACTTTCCCTGACTTCAGACCAATTTCCCTGACCAATTTCCATTTCCCTGACTTCCCCTGACTTTCCAGAAAGTGGCAACACTGGAATACCTTACCGGTATGTTACTGGAGAGATTTGGCACGTACTGATATTTTTTGGGTCTGCGATGGCTGAACTGCAGGCTGTGGAAGGTCGGTAGTTCAGCAGTTCGAGTCCCGAGTGTGCCGCATGACGGAGTGAGCTCCCGTCTCTGGCCCCAGCTCCTGCCAACCTAGCAGTTCAAAAGCAAGAAATTGCAAGTAGATAAATAGGTACCACTTTGGTGGGAAGGGAACAGCGTTCCGTGCGCCTTGGTGTTTAGTCATGCCGGCCACATGACCACGGAAAGGTCTTCGGACAGCGCTGGCTCTTCGGCTTGGAAACGGAGATGAGCACCGCAACCCTAGAGTCGGATTCGACTGGCTTTCGAGCAAGGGAACCTTTACCTTTACTTTTTTACTGTAGACACAACCTCATTGCTGAGATGTTTGCTGCGAACCTTTCTCCTGCAAAATTAATTTTTCCTTTCCCTATGAGAAGAGGTGAGGAAAGTGTGTCCTCTCTCCTTTCCGAACTGAACAAAAAGGTAAAGATGTTGAAAATTAATGTTAGCGTGGCGCACTGGCTAGTGTTGAAGACCCAGGTTCACTGTGCCATGAGCTCGACTGTGCCATGAAGTCCACTGAATGACCTTGGGCCAGTCACTTCTCTTCTCTTCCAGACTAACTCACCTTAGTGAGGTGGTGTGAGGGAAGAATGGAGGGGATCACTGTGTTTCCCAGTCTGAGCTCCCTGGATGAAGGGCTGGGTAGGAATGTACAAAAGAAAGAATCAATAAATTCCTGGCAATTTGGGGGCGGAGCCTGGGGAGGGTGGGATTGGGGGACGGGAGGGACCTCAGCAGGGTATAATGCCAAGGAGTCCACCCTCCAAAGCAACCCGCTTTCTCCAGGGGAGCTGATCTCTGTGGCCTGGAGAGCCGCTGCAACTCCTGAAGGTCTCCAGGCCCCACCTGGAGGCTGGCAACCCTTCTCCGGCTCTTTATTCCTCACGCCAGTAAAGGTCAAGGTTTCCCTTGCTCGAGA
>NW_015165017.1:0-1675 GCF_001447785.1 Gekko japonicus
CGGGGGCTCTGAAATGCTGCCGCCGCCGCCGCTGCCGAGCTAGACGGAAAGGGAAGAGAGTCGCTGGTCAGTTTGACTGCATGGAAGGCTGCTTTGGTGACTGCTGGTACAGTCATAAGTAGACCCCTGGACACGTTCCGTTCAGTGCAGGTGATGAGGAGGGACATCAGAAGAGCCCTGCTGGTCTGACCAACAGTCCATCTAGTCCAGCATCCTGTCTCACACAGAGGCCAACCAGTTCCCCTGGAGGGCCAACAACAGGACATAGAGGCCAAGGTCTTCCCCTGATAAGAATATAAGGAGAGCCCTGCTGGATCAGACCAGTGAGGGTCCATCTAGTCCAGCCTGCCTGTCTCACACAGTGGCCAACCAGTTCCTCTGGAGGGCCAACAACAGGACATAGAGGCCAAGGCCTTCCCCTGATTAGAATATAAGGAGAGCCCTGCTGGATCAGACCAGTGAGGGTCCATCTAGTCCAGCCTGCCTGTCTCACACAGAGGCCAACCAGTTCCTCTGGAGGGCCAACAACAGGACATAGAGGCCAAGGCCTTCCCCTGATAAGAATATAAGGAGAGCCCTGCTGGATCAGACCAGTGAGGGTCCATCTAATCCAGCATCCTGTCCCACACAGTGGCCAACCAGTTCCTCTGGAGGGCCAACTACAGGACAGAGAGGCTAAGGCCTTCCCCTGTTAAGAACATCAGAAGAGCCCTGCTGGATCAGACCAACAGTCCATATTGTCCAGCCTCCTGTTTCACACAGTGGCCAACCAGTTCCTCTGGAAGGCCAACAACAGAGCATAGAGGCTGAGGCCTTCCCCTTATGTTGCCTCCTGGCTCTGGGATTCAGAACATTAGTGCCTCTGAATGTGGACAGTCAGAGAAAACTCTTGACTGGTGGGACAAGACGGCCGGCTTCAAAGGCAGATGGGAATCCCATGGATCCTGCATCCACCAGATTGGATTTCTGCCTCTGATTGCCCTGCCACCTGCTGGAGTTCTGGAGATGGATCCAAGTTCTTCATGGGAGTTTATGTTACATGCCAACCAGTCGCTTCCAAATTATGACTCCTCTATGAATTCATGACCTCCAAAATGTTCTATCAGTAACAGTCTTGCTCAGGTCTTACAAACTGAGGTCCGAAGCCTTCTTTTATTGAGTCCATCCATCTCATGTTGGGCCTTCCTCTTTTCCAACTGTCGTCAACTTTTCCTAGCATTGTTGCCTTTCCTGTGAGTCTCGTCTTTGGGGGGACGTGATCAAAGTACGATCAAAGATGCTCTGTCATCTTAGTGCTTGGGGGGGTCAACAGTGGGAGGGCTTCTAATGTCCTGGCCCCACTGGTGGACCTCCTGATGGCACTGGTATTTCTGGCCACTGTGTGATACAGAGTGTAGGACTGGATGGGCCTTTGGCCTGATCCAACATGGGCATCTCTTATGTTCTTATGTTCTTATGATAGCCTCAGTTTGGTCATTTTAGTTTCTAGGGAGACATTGGGCTCGATTTGAACTTGAGCCCACTTATTTGTCTTTTTGGTGGTCCCTCTAATCCATGAAAGTCTCCTCCAACATTACTTTTCAAATAGAACGGGATCAGACGCTACCTCCCCTGTTAAACCAGCGTCTTGGCTGACTACCTTGTTGGATTCAGACAGTTTGTCATAGCCTGTAAG
>NW_015165018.1:0-262 GCF_001447785.1 Gekko japonicus
GACTTTGAAGAGGCAGCATAGAAATATTCCAATTAAATAAATTCAGATATAAAGGTTTCCCTTGCTTGAAAGCCAGTCGAATCCGACTCTAGGGGGCAGTGCTCATCTCCGTTTCCAAGCTGAAGAGCCAGTGCTGTCCAAAGACTTCTCCGTGGTCATGTGGCCAGCATGACTAAACGCCAAGGCACACGGAACACTGTTACCTTCCCACTGAAGCGGTACCTATTTATCTACTTGCAATTTCTTGCTTTCGAACTGCTAG
>NW_015165018.1:309-1683 GCF_001447785.1 Gekko japonicus
CTCGAACTGCCGAGCTACAGACCTTCCAGTCTGCAGCTCAGTGTCTTAACCTCTAAGCCACCACAGCCCCTAAGTTCAGAGATACCATGAGTCAAACCTGTGTACAAAACAATGTGGCCTACCACTGAGCTGTAGCCCATTCTCATTATATTCCTTCGGACCTATATAGATGCAATTATGTAAAGCACTGGTTCCCAAAGTGGGCAATACCGCCCCCTGGGGGGCACTGGAATGATCCAGGTGGGCAGTAGGACCCTTGGGTGCAATTGGGGGGCGTTGAATAAAAATAAGGGGGCGGTGGAGGCATAAAGAAAGAAGAGTCCAGAACCTATCTAAAGCAGCCTTTTCCTTCCTTCTCCTGGTCTTCCCTGGGATCAGGGAGGGAGGTGGAGAGGGGTCCCCACAGCCAGTCACAGCCAAGCATTTGCAAACTGCACCCTTATAAGGGTGGTGTTGCTGGTGGGCTATTGTGTGGTGGCTGCTGCTGGCCTCTGGACAACAGCATCTTTCTTTACCATGTGCAAATTTTTCACTGTATCTTTTTGTCCACTTCTTGAAGGTAGATTTCCAGGGGGGGGCGCTGAGTAAATTTTTTTCTGAAAAGGGGGCGGTAGGCCAAATACGTTTGGGAACCTCTGAGTGAGCTTGAATTTGACAACAGGAGTCCCTAATATGATCAAGTATAGGCAGAACCAGCAATAGACCCTTCTGACTGTAAGATACTTTATTCATTGATTAGCAAGTGGTTGCTTAGCTCTCTCTCTCACACACACACACTTGCTAGCTCTCCATCACTGAGTGAGATGGGCCGGTTTGGAAATAAGGGGCACCTGTTAAAACACGAACTGATGACTATCCAATAAGGTGGCATCTCAGGGCTTGCACAGACTTTGCATTCTTCCCCTTAGGCTCAGCACCTGCCAGCTTCATCAGAAATGTATGTAAATCCGATTCATTCTGTGCAACGTTAACTTTGAAAGTTAGATTTTTTTGGTCCCTGCTCTAAACCAGAATTCATTAGCAAGTGGGATTTGAGAAGCCTGCAGGGTAACAAGCGCTTACAAGTGGGGCTGTGGCACAGAGGTAGAGCATCTGCTTTGTATGCTGAAGGTCCCAGGTTCAACCCCGGGCATTTCCACTTTAAAAAGTCCAAATAATAAATTGATGTGAAAGTCCTCTGCCTCAGAGTCTCAGGCTGAGACCCTGGTGCGCCACTACCCATCTGAGTTACAGTCCCGGCCACCACCTGGACTTACTCGGTGTAAGGTGTTTCCAATCCAGGGTTGGCAGCCTCCAGGTGGCACCCAGAGATGGCCTGCTATAGATAAACTGATCGCCAAACAATGAGGATCAGTTCCCCTGGAGAAAATGGCA
>NW_015165019.1:0-267 GCF_001447785.1 Gekko japonicus
CTTTCTGGGCTTGTAAAGCCACGCCCCCTGGTGTGTTAATAACCAGTCATAACTCTCGCATAATGGCCAATAATATTCGTTCTCTCCATAACCTTCCTTAGGTTCTGATTGGTCTACTTCGCAGAATAGCCAATCAGAACGTGCATTTCATGACACCAGCCCTTGGTTGAAGCTCAGACATTTACTGTATGTATGCACATAACACCCAGAAACAGCAGAGACACATGTGCCGCTCGCTGTCCCAACAGGGGAAAAAATGGGTCATAG
>NW_015165019.1:311-1513 GCF_001447785.1 Gekko japonicus
AACAAAGGTCCCCAATGCTGGAATTCCTTCCCTCCGAGAAAAGGCTAAAGAGTTTGGGGCTTTTCAGTGGAGAAGAAAGAGGAGTAAAGATGCCTGGGAAGTGGGCGTGCCAAGTCCCTGGTTTGGGTGGGCAGTCTCCCAGGGGTCTGCTGTGGACCCCGCAGCTTTGGGAAAAGACACAAGAACCAAATGGATCTGAGCCCTGCAGCAACTGCTTCTCCTTATTTCCAGAAGCTGCTGCTGCAATGAGGAGATAATTCAGTCCTTGAGGAATTATCTCTTTCTGGCTGCGTAGAACTCATTGGCTCTATGGAGCCTTGATTGGTTGGCCCCGACACTGGCCTCCAACTGCCCCCCCCCCCTGCCTGGCTGAAGCATTGAAAGCACCTTCCAAAAAGATGCCCCCTTTGCTTCAGAGAAGTCTATTTCCCAGAATCCCTTGCTCAGAAGCCCTGTTAGTTTGCACAGGCTCATTTGGTGGCCTCTCTTTTGACTTCAGGTTCAGCCAATGGAGGGTGACCAGGAGAATCAATGGCCCAAAAGACCGGCAACCACCCAGGGCACCAGCACCAGAGACCCCTCGCCAGCACGAGAGACCAGCAGCCTAGCAGGGCCTCAACCCCTTTCATGCACATATTGGCATGCTATTGTACCTTGGCTGTGGTAGACAGCAGCCATCAATTCCATCTCGGCCCCAGAACATCGTAAGGCAGCTGAGGAGCTGAGCGGACAAGCACAACAGCCACGGCCACCCACAGCTGCAGAGAGACCACCAGGCCAGAGTTTAAATAGACATGTGTGCTGCTTTTCTCTTTGTGTTTTAAAAGCTCTCACCTGGATAACCCAAACTAGCCCAATCCCGTCAGATCTCGGAAGCTAAGCACGGTCGGCCTTGGCTGGTATTCGGAAGCATGACCTCCAGGGAATACCAGGGTCGTGAGGTAGAGGCAGGCAATGGCAAACCACCCCTAGTGGTGCATGACCCTAAAAGAGCTAGAACGTGGCTGCCAGGGAATCTGAGGATCTCTTGGTATGCTGAACACGATGCCATACAACTGTTATAACAATTATAATAGTTGTTGTATTTGTTGCTGTTCTTGTTATTGTATTTTAAAGTTTCTGTGTGGTTTTCCATTCGATTGTGTAATTATTTATTTCTATTGTAATTGTCATTATTGAATCCTGTTGTTAAATAAAGAACT
>NW_015165019.1:1544-1672 GCF_001447785.1 Gekko japonicus
ATTCCTGCTTCCCTGCCCCACAGAGAGGCCCCATCAACCAGCAGGGGGTGGGGGAAGAGGGGACTTCCAGTTTTGGGGGGTGTCATGGTCTGTGTAAGCCTCTGGAGATCTCTGCAGGACTGGGCCTA
>NW_015165020.1:0-1641 GCF_001447785.1 Gekko japonicus
TTCCACAACGGGCTTTACTGCTAGTATTGGTATAAGTGGTAACCTAGATAAGAGCTAAAAAACTTTTGACAACTGGTCTACAAAAATTATTGGGGCATTTGGTACAGTCGTTTCTGTTGTCTCAGGGCCTTCCTGTTTGAAGTCAACAGCAAAGCTATACGTGACCTCAATAGCAACAGATATTGCTCTATTTTACATCCTCATGATTTCTACAAATGACATCCAACTACTATAAAGTTTGAGTCCAGTGGCACCTTTAAGATCAACAAATCAAGTCCAAGATCACTGCCACCCTAGGTTGCTCTGTGACCAACTGTTCCAGTGCACGGTCACTTACAGTATCTAGGAATCTCATTTCTACAGCATGACCTGAGCACATGTTTACCCAGTCAGTGTGAGGGTAGCCAGGGGTCATTTCCTGCAGGAGCACACAGGAGCGGAGCTCCGGCAGTAAAGAGCCCAGGGGGCAGGCACATGCAACAAGCCCCACCCCCTGCTTCCAGCAGCCCTCAGTCAGAGCAAGAAGCAGCCAGGTAAGTTGCAGAGCTCCCCCCGGCCCCCCAGCCCAAAACAGTCCAGTGGCACCTTTAAGACCAAGTTCTATTCAGGTACAAGCTCTCCCTCCTCTACGAGGACAGATCTGCACGTCGTCCCCCCCAGCTAGCAATCCAAAACAGTCCAGTGGAGCCTGAGCGGTGGGTGTTGCTTCTGACACACTTCCGGTGATGTCAAGGGGTGTGGCATATGCAAATAAGTCATGCTAATGAGTTATGTTAATGAGCTCCTGTACCTCTTTTTCTACGAAATGACCCCTGAGGGTAGCTGAAGTCTTCCAGTATAATAACATTACCTGCTTTAGTCACCTCCCTTATTTCTTTCTCCGTCTCAAGATCAGCCTCAAGGGTTTGATCAGGTGGGCCATAGTACACCCCCACTTTTAAGTAACCCTTAGGGCCCAGTATTTCCACCCATATCACTTCTGTTGCAGAGTTAATTCCTGTTGTGTTTTCTAACTTGTTTGATTCTATGCCCTCTTTGATGTACAACACAACATCATCACCACCCTGTCCCGCCTATAGAGCTTATGCTTAGGAATGACTGTATCACATAGATTTCCCCCCATTACACCATGTTTCTGAGATACCTACTATACATAAATTGTCATTGAACACCAAGCACTCCAGCTCCCCCATCTTGGCTCGGAGACTTCTAGCATTGGCATATAGACAGCTATAATGTGTTTCCCTCTCCAATAACCATCACCTCCCTCAGCCCCTTAGTCTGCCACACATGGTCCTCAGTCGCCATCATGCCCTCACTTCCAAGTTTTATTATGCTCCTATCAATATTACCCTGAGTGTTTGCACAATCATGCCTTTGAACTGACTTGTCCCAAACCGGAGGCTCCCCAGCTCCTGTTGTCTTTTCCCCCCCAGGGCTAGATTAAAGGCTGCTCTAACACCTTTTTGATATTAGTTGCCAGCAGCCTGGTTCCCTTTTCATTCAAGTAAAGCCCATCTCTATTGCACAGTTTTGGCTTGTCCCAGAAAGTTCCCCAGTGCCTAACAAATCTAAACCCTTCCTCCTGGCACCACTTTCTCATCTGGGGGCAGCACTGAGACCCCTGATCTGTGCCTGTCT
>NW_015165021.1:0-356 GCF_001447785.1 Gekko japonicus
GCTGCTGGTCTGAGTAGATAAGACTGACCTTGATCCACCAAGGGGTTGGCTCAGTGTAAGGCAACCAGGAAAGGGTCTTGGCTCAGTGATAAGTAGGGTTGCCAATTCTGTGTTGGGAAATACCTGGAGATTTCGGGGGTGGAGCCTGGGGGTGCAGGGTTTGAGGAAGGGAGGTATATTGTGGAGGGTATTGTGCCACAGAGGTCACCCTCCAAAGCAGCCATTTTCTTCAGGGGAAACGATCTCTCTCGTCTGGAGATCAGTTGTAATAGCGGGAGATCTCCAGGCCCCACCAGGAGGTTGTAGAAACAACAGAGAGATCACGGGAAGGGTGCAAACAATGAAGAAAACAGCTG
>NW_015165021.1:483-1615 GCF_001447785.1 Gekko japonicus
AATAACATTGGTTTACACGTGGAGCTGCGGTGGCTCAAGTGGACGCTGAACTGCAGGCTGTGGAAGGTCGGTAGTTCAGCAGTTCGAGACCCAGGTGCCGCATGACGGAGTGAGCTCCCATCTCTAGTTCCAGCTCCTGCCAACCTAGCAGTTTGAAAGCAAGAAATTGCAAGTAGATAAATAGATACCACTTTGGTGGGAAGGTAACAGCGTTCCGTGCGCCTTGGTGTTTAGTCATGCCGGCCACATGACCACGGAAACGTCTTCGGACAGCGCTGGCTCTTTGGCTTTGAAACGGAGATGAGCACCGCAACCCTAGAGTTGGATTCGACTGGCTTTCGAGCAAGGAGATTTTTACCTTTACCTTTTACACTTCAACAATTCTAATCCGTGAATGTGAACACAAAACATAACCCTATGAGCACGTAAAAATTTTGTTTTGTGTTAATGTTCACGGATTAGAATTGTTGATGTGTAAACCAATGTTATTCACGCAGCACACTTAGATAAAGCGGTTATGTGAAACGGGAGTATGTGTACATCTTGTTGATGAAATACCACTCACTGCAAAACAGCAGTCTAAATATATATTTTCATTATACATCACGGCTGTTTTCTTCATTGTTCCCACTAGGAGGTTGGCAGCTTTAGTGGCAGACCCTTGCAGCTGACCTCAGTGATTCTAGGTTGGGAAATGGGTACTCTCGGTCTGGCTTCCGGTTTGTCCCTGTTTAACCCCAGTCTGTCCTTGACTGTCACCTCAGAGAGAGACACTGCTGCAACCCTCTTCGTCAGTCGCTCTGCGCTGCTTCTTTTCTTTGTGCGTGGTTTTTTCCCCACCAGGGTTTCACCTAAATGTACCACTCTTTAGAGATGTGTCTAAATCTGGGTGTGGGTGGGATTAGATGACATTTTCCTTCTCTTATCCATATGGCCATGTCTTTGTAGGACTAGGCTCGGCGAGGCCTGCAAATGGAGCTCTGCTACTCACGTACGTACCGTGAGCAAGATTTCGCCGCTTGTCGAGCGAATGGGGGCGTCGAGAGGCTAACACATGCCGAACCCCCCTTTTCTTTTCTTTTTAAATGATCTCCTTGACAGCGTTTATATGACATCAAGTTTGCAGCCTGGT
>NW_015165022.1:0-1491 GCF_001447785.1 Gekko japonicus
CTTTGTTGCCGGTATTCTCCTCCTTTGCCATTTGCCAGCTCTGTCCTGACCTGGGTGCAGCATCTGGTGCTGTACTTGAGCTCGGAAAGACCTGCCCCTATCAGTTGCCGTGCAGAGGTCCCCGGGAAAGTCTCCGCCAAGATATAATGAGGCTGAGAGCCAGTTTGGTGAAATCATTAGGAGCCCAGACTCTAATCTGGGAGAACCAGGTTCGATTTCCCCACTCCTCCACATGCAGCTGCTGGTGTGACCTTGGGTCAGTCACAAGTTCTCTCACAGCTGTTCTCACAAGGGCAGTCCTCGAAAGAGCTCTCTCAGCCCCACTCTACCACATGCAGCTGCTGGGTGACCTTGGGTCAGTCACAAGTTCACTCAGAGCTGTTTCTCTCAAGGGCAGTCCTTGAAAGAGCTCTCTCAGCCCCACCGACCTCACAGGGTGTCTGTTGTAGGGAGGGGGAAGGGAAAGGAGTTTGTAAGCTGCTCTGAGACTCCGAGTGAAGGGCGGGGTCTAAATCCAATCTTCTCCTCCTTCTTCCTCCTCCCCAGAGCTGCGGTGCCAAAGTTTTGGAGAAGACATTTGAGGAATGGATGAGGTACAAGTCTGAATGCTTGAAGAAGATGGCAAATGACCCTTATCCCTCTGGTAAGGAATCGCCCAATCTGTTTCCTTAAAGTGGAAAGACCGGAAGGTGTGCACGTGAACCTGTACTCCGTATCTGGTGTGGGATTGCCAGTTTGCTGCCTTGACTGTCTACCTCTGCGGATCCAGAGGAGTCGGCCGTGTTGGTCTGTTGCTGCAAAATAGTAAAAAAGCCCAGTTGCACCTTTAAGACTAACAAACTTTATCGTAGCATAAGCTCTTGAGAAACACGGCTCTCTTTGTCAGGTGCAAGATGGGTAGGAGACCGCCAAGGAAGACAGCTCTGCAGAGGCTCTGACTGTAATAGTTGGCTTGACTTTCAAATAAGTCAACACAGCCTTAGGGAGGTGAGGTAGCATGGTGTAGCCTCATCATGTCAGATCTCAGAACTAAGCAGGTTTGGTACTTGGATGGGAGGCCACCCAGGAAGACTCTGTAGAGGAAGGCAATGGCCAACCACCTCTGCTTCTCCCTTGCCCTGGAAGCCCCTTGCTGGGGTCACCATAAGTCTTGGATGGGAGACCACCAAGGAAGACTCTGCAGAGGAAGGCAATGGCCAACCACCTCTGCTTCTCCCTTGCCCTGGAAGCCCCTTGCTGGGGTCACCATAAGTCTTGGATGGGAGACCACCAAGGAAGACTCTGCAGAGGAAGGCAATGGCCAACCACCTCTGCTTCTCCCTTGCCCTGGAAGCCCCTTGCTGGGGTCACCATAAGTCTTGGATGGGAGACCACCAAGGAAGACTCTGCAGAGGAAGGCAATGGCCAACAACCTCTGCTTCTCACTTGCCTTGAAGCCCCTTGCTGTGGTCACCATGAGCCAGTTGTGACTCGATAGCCCTTATGTGCATA
>NW_015165023.1:0-1167 GCF_001447785.1 Gekko japonicus
TGCTCTAGATGTTCTAACATGATATTCCAAAAGATGGCGTATTATAGCTGCTCTATTTCAACTGCTCTACCTACTCGGCATCATCTGCTCCGGGAAACACTGATGTTCCTTCTTCTAGGGCCAGGTTAAGATGGAACAGTAGTGATGATAGTGGTGTCTCCTACTCATATGCCGGGTAGAAGAGCTCCGTCTTACAGGCCCTGCGGAACTGTACAAGGTCCCGCAGGGCCCGGATCTCCTCCGGGAGCTCGTACCACCAGCAGGGCCCGGATCTCCTCCGGGAGCTCGTTCCACCAGGTAGGAGCCGCCACCGAGAAAGCCCTGGCTCTGGTAGCAGGCAGCCTGGACTCTTTGGGACCTGGCATTGCCAGGAGGTGTTGCATCCCAGACCGTAGTGCTCACGGGGGAACATATGAGGAAAGGTGGTCCCTTAGGTAATTAAAAATCGACCCCCTCCAAACACACATCATTAAAACAGTTAAAAACAACCTACTCCAAACACATACCCTTAAAACAATTAAAAGTCAAAAACCTCCAAACACACATCATTAAGACAATTAAAAACCAACCCCCTCCAAAGACACTTTATTAAGATAATTAAAAATCAACCCTCTCCAAACACACATCATTAAAACCATTAAAATCAACTCCCTCCAAACACACATCATTAAAACAATTACAAATTAACCCCCACCCAAAGACACATCATTAAGACAATTAAAAAACAAACTACATTACATCCAAAATATTAAATCATTGGTTAGAACAGAGGAATCACTGAGAGAATGCCAAACTACATGTTAGTTAGCAATACTCAAAGTGACTGCTCTGGAAAGAACACCCTAGAATAAAATTCTTCTTTATGATTTATCATCCATTCGCCTAATCAAATCACATCTTCAGTTTTCCCTGCCGCAGTTATGGATAAATTGTTACCAGTCTGCAATCTGCCGAGAGCTATCAAATAACAGCATTAATTGTCGTTTCTGGGGATCTTTAAATACATGAGAAAATTGGGTGAAGGATAAAGTTTAATCCTCCTATTGGCAGTAATGAAAACTAATGATTTGGCACACATGTGTGGTCCCTGATTAGGGTTTTCAGCTCAGTACCGGGAATTTCCTAGAGATTTGGGGGTGGACAAACCTCCAAAGGAAGTTTAGAAAA
>NW_015165024.1:0-528 GCF_001447785.1 Gekko japonicus
TGCTCCTGGATTTGAGAAAATCAGCACACCGGTGACACCACGCTCCAGACTGCCTGGAAATGATTCCCAGCAGCTACATACAGAGGTTAAAAAGCCCCAGGGCCAAGCTGGAGCCCAGTGACGGCCAGGCTAGCTCCCATGGGGTATTGCAGCAGTCACCAGTGCTACTATGTGGTACCGGCTCTTCAAGTGGCAATAACGCCGCCTCCAAGCAGCGTTCTCAGCACCCATCTGTCTTGTACAGCCCGGAGGGATCTGTGGTCTGTCATGCCAAATGCCACCTGGAGATCTAGAAGAATGAGCAAAGCCTATACTTCATCTCTCCAGGTCTAGACAAAGATTACCAGTGGGCTCAATTAAGGCTGCTTCCATCCTGAAGGCTCCTTTGAATTCTGGACAGTGTTCATCCAGGAAAGGGGGCTCATCGAAGAATTCCTGGAGTCGCTTCATCATCACTCATTCAGTTATTTTACCAAAAAAAAAAAAAAAAGATTTAAACAAGGGTGTGGATTATCAGTTGAGCGTCCA
>NW_015165024.1:643-1602 GCF_001447785.1 Gekko japonicus
GAATGCCAGGGTGCTTTTTTTTTTTTTTTAAATTAAAGTGGGCCGGAACGCTGAAGAGGGAAATGGAGTTGTCAATCTGTCTACTGAAAACTCGTGAACTTTTAAACATTTTTAACAGAATTTTGTTGAAGAGGCTCCAGAACTCTGTTCCGGCACATTCCCCCAGGAAAAAAAAAGCCCTGACAAAGACTGTTTGTTAAGAACATAAGAGATGCCAATGTTGGATCAGGCCAAAGGCCCATCCAGTCCAACACTCTGGGTCACACAGTGGCCAGAAATACCAGGTGCCATCAGGAGGTCCACCAGTGGGGGCAGGACATTAGAAGCCCTCCCACTGTTGACCCCCCCTAGCATCAAGATGACAGAGCATCACTTGCCCCAGAGTCCCTATCTATTCCTTGTGGCTAATAGCCACTGATGGACCTCTGCTCCATATGCTTATCTAATTCCCTTTTGCATTCTGCAGCCTGTAACACTCCTAACACTTCCTCATTCCCTCTTCTCTGTCGTAGAATCATAGAAGCACAGAGATGGAAGGGGCCAGACAGGCCCTCTAGTCCAACCCCCTGCTCAGTGCAGGATCAGCCCGGAGCATCCCTGACAAGTGTTTGTCCAGCCGCTGCTTGAAGACTGCCAGTGAGGGGGAGCCCACCACCTCCCGAGGCAGCTGATTCCACTGTTGCACAACTCTTACTGTAAAAAGATGATTCCACTCTTGCACAACTCTTACTGTAAAAAGTTTTTCCTGCTATCCAGCTGGTACTTTCCCGCCCGTAATTTAAACCCATGACTGCGAGTCCTATCCTCTGCTGCCCTCCTCTAAGTGACAGCCCTTCAAATACTCCAAGAGAGCAATTAGGTCCCCCCTCACCCTCCTCTCCTCCAGACTAAACATTCCCAGGTCCCTCAGCCTTTCCTCATAGGGCATGATCTCCAGGCCACTGATCATCCTCATCACT
>NW_015165025.1:0-1585 GCF_001447785.1 Gekko japonicus
GCCGGAAAAGAGAACCAGAGGAAGAACGCATGTGCTCCAGAGAAACGAACCCCTTTTTGCCAAACAAACTTCACTGTGTTTTTATCCTGGGATGGGTGGCTGCTACGGAGCTCACACAGCACAGGTCTCCATTCATTGTGCTGTCCTAGTTGCAACGACCCTGCGAGGTAGGTTAGGCTTTGAGAGAGTCAGCTTCATGGGATTGGAACTCAGGGCTCCCCACACTGGCTGGAGCCCCCTGCGGCTGCCCTTGATTGTCTCCAGAACTACCTTTTCCCCGCCAGCCACCCAGGGTTGCCAGCCCTCAGGGGGGAACAGGTGGGGCCTGGAGATCTCCCAGAATTACCACTGGTCCCCAGACTACAGAGATTGGTTCAACTGGAGAAAATGGCTGCTGTGGAGGGTGGGCGCCCCCAAATCTCCAGGAATTTCTCCACCCAGAGTTGGCAACCCTGTGTGGCAAGCAGCAGCAGCTCTTACTATGCTGAAGCATCGATCCCTTTCGCATCAGAGAAGCCCACTCAAGAGAGACCACCCCAGCATCCTACTGAGGAAGGGCAGATGATGACCAAGAGCCAAATTTACGTCGTCTTACTAGGGCCTGCTATAGAAGTGGGTCAGAGGGAACACGGGCAAAACACATTCCCAAAAGAAGAGGAGGAGGAGGAGATTGGATATATACCCCGCCCTTCACTACCCAAAGGAGTCTCAGAGTTACTTAACAATCTCCTTTCCCTTCCCTACCAAGGACACCATGTGAGGTAGGTGGGGCTGAGAGAGCTCTTGACAGGAACTGCTCTTTTTCAAGGACAGTTCTTATCAGAACTACGGCTTGCCCAAGGTCATCCAGCCAGGTGCAAGTGGAGGAGTGGGGAATCAAAACTTGGTTCTCCCCAATTAGAGTCTGTACACACTTAGTAGCCATCCAAAGGTGTTCAATGGCTGGGTTGAGGCTTGTTCCAAGAAGAAGAGGAGGAGGAGATTGGATTTATACCCTGCCCTTCTCTACCCAAAGGTGTCTCAGAGCGGCTTACAAACTCCTTTCCCTTCCTCTCCCCACAACAGACACCCTGGGAGGTAGGCGGGGCTGAGAGAGCTCTCTTGAGGACTGCTCTTGAAAGAACAGCTCCGAGATAACTTGTGACTGACCCAAGTTCATGCCAGCAGCTGCATGTGGAGAAGTTTTAAGCATGTTTTTATTTTAAGTTCTTAAAAAAACCCTTTGTGTTTGTGTCCTTTATATAAACTTTATATCTCCGCTACCGGGCATTACATTTTATGACACACACGGCCCGGCCCAACAAGGACTCATTTATGTCAGATCCGGCCCTCATAACAAATGAGTTCGACACCCCTGCTGTAGACAATGCAGAAAGGGGATTACAGAGGTGGAAGCCACCGCAGGTCCTCGTGGTGTGGTCGGGTGCCTACGGTGAAGACTGCAATAGACTACGATCCTGTTCCCTTTCAAAAGTGCCCATGCTGGACTGTTCCCTTGTATCGCAATTCTGATCCCTTTATAAGAAATGCCTCCTCCTGAACAACTCTCTCTTGCGCATTCCGCAAGATGTAAAATTTCCGGAAA
>NW_015165026.1:0-1587 GCF_001447785.1 Gekko japonicus
CTAGCATTATTGTCTTTTACAGTGACTCTCTTGTCTTCTCGCTATGTGATCAAAGTACAATAGACTCATTTTGGTCATTTTCACTTCTAGGGAGAGTTCAGGTTTGGTTTGATCTAGAACCGACTTCTTTTTCTTTCTGGCTGGGTTAGACCGAATTAAAGGGGGGGGGGGATAGACTTGTTCTCAACATTTCAGCAAAAAGGGAAGACAGAAGCAAAAAAGGTCAAAGAGAAAAAGCAAGACCAGAAAGGTGACTTTTTGGGAACGCCTTAAAGCCGGACAAAGCTGTAACTGCAGAGAATTCCATGTGCGAGGGTCTTTGAGAGAGGAAGCCAGGCCCGTAGCTACAGTGGGGCATCTTGGGGCCCGGCCCCCCAACTGACTGCTAAGGCCCCCCCAACTTCCCATCCAGCTCAGGCCCTGTGGCTTCCATTTTTAATTTTTTTTATTTGTGGTGCTCCCTTGGGGGTGTGTGCAGGGTTCCCCCAACTTATTTAAAGGCCCCCCAAATTTTAAAAATCCTGGCTACAGGCCTGGAGGAAGCTCAGATGTGAAAAGCAGCATAAGGGAGTGGAGGTTGACTCAGAAGATTATATTTGATGAAATGAGGGACTGGGCAGGAGAACAGAGTGAATCCAGTGAAGACAGATAGGAAGAGTTTAGCGGTATTGCCGTAGTGGGCACCCTCCAGCCATATCCGTGTGCCTATGTACTGGCTCATATCAAAGCTGATTCATTTTGTTTGTGTGGTGGTGTTTTATCAATCACGCAGGTGTGAGAAGAGAAGGAATCGGAAGCTGTTTATATACTGTGCCCTTACCAACATTTGTAAATAATAAAAACAAAATAACAGCACAAAGAAAGATTCCTAATGCCTCGGTTTCGCTTCCAAAACAAGAGCAAGTAATTCGGAACACCAAATCCAGGGAAAAATTCAATGGATGAGGATTTCAGAGGCATCCCTGTAGGGAGCTGGCCACGGAGACTGCAGAGCTGTCGCCGAATCCTGGCTCTGCGCCCTCGTGCCGTCGGCTGCCAGGAACAAGCTGGAGGTTGGAGTCCTACTAGAGAATCTCTGCCGGTGTGATGTGCTGCAAGACTGGTTTATAAGCATTTGTGCCATTCTTCTAAAGCTCTGTGTGAGCATCTCCGAAGAAGAAGAAGAAGAAGAAGAAGAAGAAGAAGAAGAAGAAGAAGAAGAAGAAGAAGAAGAAGAAGAAGAAGAAGAAGAAGAAAAGGAGGAGGAAGAGGAAGAAGAACAAGATGAGGAGGAGGAGGAGGAAGAAAAAGGAGAGGAGGAGGAGGAGATTGGATTCGTACCCGCCCTTCACTCGGAGTCTCAGAGCAGCTTACTTCCCTCCCCCTCCCCACAACAGACACCCTGTGAGGTAGGCGGGGCTGAGAGAGCTCTTTTGAGGACTGCTCTTTCAAGAACAGCTCTGCCAGAACTATGACTTGCCCAAGGTCATCCAACAGCTGCAAGTGGAGGAGTGGGGAATCAAACCCAGTTCTCCCAGATTAGAGTCCACACACTTAACCACTACACCAAACTGGCTTTCGAGAGAGATCAACCTGCTATCATATGCA
>NW_015165027.1:0-1578 GCF_001447785.1 Gekko japonicus
CTTCAAAATCAAAAGTATTTTAAAGAACTAGACAAAATGACACAATTTATACGACAAAATAAAAAACCAAGAATAAAACTTAAAGCACTACAAGATGCAAAGGAAAGAGCTGGATTTGCGTTACCAGACTGGCTTTTATACTACAGAGCAGCATCCTTGACATGGTTAAAGGACTGGATTACATTAGAAAATACAAGACTATTGAAGTTAGAAGGACATGATCTACTAATAGGCTGGCATGCATTTGTATGGTATGGGAAAGCAAATTCCCATAAGTATTTTAAACAACATCTTATAAGAACATCTTTGTTGAAAGTGTGGGAAGAAATTAAAACCCGCTTCTATACCAAGATTCCAAAATGGGTTGCACCATTGGAAGCTTTTACAAACCCAAATTTGTTTCAAATAGACACACTGTTGAGATATGAAGATTTGTTAGATAATAATAATGGAACTAAAACAAACAGAAGGTTTATCATGGTGAGAAAGAGTGCAGTTAGAATCAAGATATGCCAAAGATAAGCCAATGGGTTTTTATGTAAGAATAACAGAAAAGGATAAAATATTGATATATTCTGATGAGAAATTAATTAAGAAATTATATGTATTACTGTTAGATGATAAGATTCAGAATGAAGTAGTTAAAATTCTATGGTAAAATCGGCACAAAATTTGGGGCATACTATCAAAATGGACCAATGGGCACAGATCTGGAAGAAAAATGTTAAGATTACCAAAGCTATACCATATAAGGAAAATATTTATAAAATGTTTTATAGATGGCATATTACTCCAGATAAATTAGCAAAGATTTCTCCTAACTTACCAAACATATGTTGGAAATGTCAAAACAATACTGGGTCCTTTTTCCCTATGTGGTGGTTATGTGATGAAGTGAAAAAATATTCATTTTGGATCCATGAAATTTTACAAAAAATGTTAAAAAGACCTATCCCTTTTGTACCTGAATTATTCTTATTGAATATTATACCAGAAAACTATAATAAACAAGATTTGTATCTTATAGTACATGTAACAACAGCAGCAAGAATACTTTGTGCTAAATATTGGAGAAGAAAGGAAGTACCCTCAAGAGAAGAACTTGTAAACAAGTCCTAGCTTTCTGAATCACTTGTAACACTGTCACCTTGTTTTTCTTTTCCAAACCATAATATCTTCAGAGTATTTTACTTTAGTCTAATGAGATTTTCTTCTGCCATTTATATAATTTTTCTCTTTTCTATATTCAGATCAAGAAGATTTGTCTTCAAACTGCCCAGGAGACACTTTTGCTGATCATGAATAATTTTCAAAGGGCAAACCAAGTGTTTGAAATACTGCAAGATCTATATGGTCTATATGGACTGACTAACAATGAGACCTGCATACTTTTGTTAGGACAAATGTTTTGTGGGATTCTATGTATTTAAAATGGCATTTTTTTTAGATCTGTGAAGGTTATGTATTCCCCCTTTCCCCTTTTGTCTTTTTCATAATCCAGTAAAGCATTCTCCCCCTACAAGGCTAACCCACCTCATCTGTTTTGTTGTTTGTTTGTTTTTTAACCAGAACATTTTA